>NW_008824658.1:6723968-6728069 GCF_000699105.1 Pygoscelis adeliae
GATTTGTGAGCAGATACTGATGGTAATAACATAGAAACTGCATAGAAGTTGCCGTTACAACTATGTTTAGCATTGAAACCTGTTTTGTATCAGCCTCTGCCAGACTGCTGGGGCACTGGAAGAGCCCAAATGGTGCTAGTCTCATGGGTGCTTCAATGGCAGCTCCAGAGGAGATGCACAACAAAAATCTGGAGGAACCTCCCACCAGATTAATAGCACTGTGATGATGATGATGATCTCTTGGATCATTGCTCCTTAGCAAGTGTCCGTTTAAGTATTATAAGAGAAACTGCTCTTTTCTAAGATTGTTTAGCTTATTTTTTTGTAAATGCAGTAAAGTATTTAGTCATGATTGAAAAGAAAGAGTTAAAATGCTAATCCAACCTCCCTTGTTTTAAACAGGAACAGAAATTCTTGGCAAATCAGTTCGTATTATATTCTCTACATTAGGAGTTTGCATATTTTTTGCAATTGGCTACATGTTGCTGCCACTGTTTGCTTACTTCATCAGAGACTGGCGGATGCTGCTGCTGGCACTCACTGTCCCGGGGCTGTTCTGCATCCCGCTCTGGTGGTGAGTGCCCCCACGCCACGAGGCCACGCTCCCCACCTCCCCTCCCCGCCTGATGCTCTCCCACGCTGGGGGCCGGGCATTGACAGGGTGTTAGGGGGGGGGGGGTGGTAAAAAAAATGTCTCCTCTTTTTTTTTTTTTTTTTTCTGTTTGCCATGTGAGGAGGCTTTGCCTTGAGGTGGGAGTTGGGGGGATTTTTTGTTGGGGGTTTTTTTGCCAGTTTTAAGTCAAGTTAACTACCTGCAGAGCCTCGCTGGTGCTGGCCCTGTGCTTGAAGCCACTTTTTCGCCAGCTTTCCAGAGCAGCTTGGGAATTCTGTATTTGACTCCTAACTCTGGACACCGTTAACCACCTCTAGGTTTACCCCCGTAGTACCACTGGGCGATTCATTCTAACTTTTCTTCCTTGCTTTTTTCTTTAAGCCATTTGTAAATGCAGATTCACCTGCTGATTGGTACTAAAACCTCAGTGAAAGGCTGAGCCCGTTCACTCGGCACGCAGCAGCTGGCAGCTTATTGCACTTGATGTCATTAAGCAGTTCATTGCACTACATGCCGTTAAGCAGAGGTGTTTGCTGGCATAGCTCACCGGGCCAGGAGCTCACCATAGCTCTCCCATAGGCTCTGCGTGCCAATCTTAGTCTGTCCTCCCCAGGCTTTCCTTTGGCTGCTGGAGCAGGACTTTGATTTGTGAGCTCCTTCAGCCCACAGTAACTCTGTCTGGCTAAGCCAGAGGTTGGCTCTTCCCTACCCTGCTCCTCTGAGCCATCCCACGCTGTCTTCTTGGTGGCTGACTCTATGTTTTCTTTCATCTTTCCATTGCATTCACCCACCTCTGCTCTAATGCACTGGTGGACAGGTAAGTGCACCCTCACTTGCCCATGGATGCTCTGCCCTGGGGGACTGAAAAAAAAACAGTTTAGGAAAACTCCCTGCTCTTCTCAGCTGGACAGAAGCATTGAAGAAGGGCAGATATCCTTGTTCCATTGCTGCCTTGGTCATCTGTTGTTTTCTGAAGAGATAGGTGTTTAGAAAATAGGAAGGACAAGGCAAGGTATCACTCACACTCTTAAAATAAGGATAATTTGCATTATCCTTATTTCCTTTCCTTTCATATTAGTCTTATCTGGGGAACTCCTTTCTTCCTATTATCTTGAAACAGTTATACTGATGAGATTAATAACTTTTATCACAATTAAGTGATTTAGACCCACTCTTGTGTAGTCTAAAAGACCTCCTACAGGTCTCAGTCTTGTCAGAAGTCTCTGCTGATGGTTTTGTTTTTTTTTTTTTATCTTAGTCTTCAAACCTTTAAAATGGTTTTCAGCTCCACCTCTGCTATCATCTGACTTTAAAGATAGTCTGATTCTATTTAAGGGTTAATTTGCTTATTTAACTTGAAATGTTTCAAACTCCTTCAACACAGTGGCATTTCCCTCTGCACGAAGCAGCTGCTCTTTGGGGAGGCTGGTTTTGGGTGGAAGCCTCTCAGATGTCTGCTCTAGAACAGGCACTGTGAGGCACATGAAATTTGTCCCCAAGGCATGGCTTCGGAGTCCTGCTTTGAAATGTATTTGGTGGGAATTTCGATGCTTTTCAAGAGCATACATCGTAAAGCATGCCAAAAATTTCCACGGATAGCACTTCCAGTCTGGGGCTAATGTGGTGGTAGATGGGGATCAAAGTGCACTGGCAAAGCTCTGCCGAGGCAGGTTGGTATTAGCTGGCACTTGGGCTTTTGAACCACTGCTTCCACGGGCGATGTGACTTGCACATCCCACTGCTCCATGCCATAGTTGCTCTTTTATTCATTCCTCTTCCAAATTCTCCAGAAGGTTCCCAGCATTGTCTCTGCAGTCTTGCATTCTTCAGCTTGCCCACAAAGAAGAGCAGTGGAGACAGCTCACCTCACAGAAATTCACATTAGTGGTTGAACGATCTGATATAAATCATCTGACGCTCAAAACCATTGATGTGGCTTTGGGTCAGTCCTTTAGGGAGTTCATCAGAAAAGGAGTGTCTGACCTGCTTTTTTCCAAGGAGAGGAAAAAAATGCTTCTGGCTAAAGGGAGGAAGGTAGCATCTGTTAAGATCAAAGGATTTAGTTAAGGAAAGGTGAGATCTTCTGTCCTGCGTTTGGTGTTAATTCACTCAACGCATGCCTGGAATTGATTAGAAAATGTCATCAACTGCAAGGAGACACTGCCACTGTCCTCTGCCTGGGAGAGCCTGCCTCAGAGTTGTGGTAAAATTGTGAGGTTTGTATAGAAGATTCCTATGTCACAGAGCCTTTAAATATACCCTGGACATATTTAAAGCATTTCCACATCGTGTGCAGTTTCCTAAGAATATTTTTGCTCAACACTGGTTAAGCTACCCCCATCTTTGCTGTCTATCGGGTGACATCTGTTTTCTTCTGGTGGACATCAATTATTCCTTAAAAAACAACCACCCAGGACAAGGGACCAAGTGTGCATCTACTTCAGCACGAGAATAAACACGTCCCATGTATTTGAATTCTCCCACTGATCCCAGTGGGACAAATCCATGAATTACGTTGCCCATATGCTTCTGTGCTGACTGGCTTCTGCTGCAAGCAATCTGTGAGATGAGAGCGTAACTCATAAAAATGATACATGTGTTTTTAATAACTTTTTACTTTTGTGAAAACGTTGAGTCATTTATTCTGAAACTTATTACAGGATCATTCCTGAATCCCCTCGGTGGCTGATCTCCCAGGGAAGATATAAGGAGGCAGAAGTTATTATCCGAAAGGCTGCAAAAATAAATGGCGTTCCAGCCCCAGCCGTGCTTTTCGACACCGCGGAGGTATGTTTCATACGTCCCAGTACTTTACCTCACCAGCAGTTTCCCCCTTTGGCCAGTTGACTTGTTGGGAAATGCCAGCAGAGAAATGGTTTGCACCAGCAGCTCTTAGAGGCTGGCAGTGACTGCTGGCGTGAGGTAAGTGCTGAGTTAGCGAGTTCAAAATGAGAAGCCAGAGGGGGTTTTGTTTGTTTGGGGTTTTTTTATGGTAAAAATTCTCTTCCTCGGCAGTGGTTGGTTGTGGTTTTCAGAGCAAGGGTGACCCAGATTGCTTCATCCTTCGGGCACTGAGAAGACCTGAGGAAGATGCATTTGTCCCCATTTCAGCTTGGCGCAGTATTAGCGGTTTGCAGTTTAACAGCAGCCCTTCGCGGGGGGCTGCGCAGGGGACCCTGAATCGACACCCACGTGTGCCGGGGCTGCATGGAGCCCCAAGGGACTCCTCAGGTTGCACAAACCAAGTCAAAGCCCCTGAGTGTTAAAGGGCACTTGAAAAGCGTGACTGTAGCAAAGGCAGTGAAGAACAATAAGCTCTTCCGCAGGCCTTTTTTTTCTCATATTTCAAATTCATTGGTTAAAAGGAGAAAGCCTAACACAAACCTAGTCCCCCAGCAAGCCGGGGAGCAGCACAGCCGCAGCGGAACAGCTGGTTCCTGTGCTCATCTCCCCCTCTAGTGGCTCTGCCCTCTCCGGAGCTCCTGCTG
>NW_008824658.1:6728089-6739416 GCF_000699105.1 Pygoscelis adeliae
ATTTTTATTGTTCAAAGAAACCAGCAATGCTTCCAGCCTTGCGTCAGCAATGACCGCGTGTCTGTATGTCAGATCTTACTTTACTGCGTTATACTAGCACCTGCATTTTATGTCTCCTGATAGAGCGGAAAGCAAAGCACCGCGTGCTCCTTTGCAGTATCTGCAGGAGAGAGATGCTGCGTGCTACACCTCCTGCGGGCAGGATTCATCTCTTGAATGTCATGCTTAAATTTTGGTTGGGCTGCTGAAGATCTCTTTTCCAAGTGTGTGTTCTAGTGTAAATTCAAGTGTGTGTTGCAGCTATGGGGAGCTCATCCTACAGAAACCACGGAAAAGCACTTTCCTTACTTCACAGCCAGAGTTCAGATGTCTTTCATACTGGACATGACTTTTTCAGGCTCCAGCACATGAGTTTTCATCACTCCTGCATATTTTTGAGACCAAGCAGCAGCTCCAGCTGTCCTTTACTTCAAGGGAGTCTTGCGTGCCAAAGTGTCTGTCCACAAAAGCCTGAGGATGATGTTTGCACATTCAGTCCTCGATTGAAGTAGGAAGACATTCCTCGGAATGCTAGAAAGACATTCCTCGGAAACCATCCTCTCTTCTAGGAAAGGAAATCTCCTGGGTATCCCCATAGGGAGGGCCAGGGCAGTTCACTCTTTGGACTTGGAGGGAAGCATGGCCATGAGTACTGGCTTCGCCAGGGCAAGGGTTCTCCATGCAGGCAGAAGGGCACCCTCACACCATCCGGAAGAATTCCTGCTTCAAGCCTCAGACTGGAACTTCTGTCTCCGATCTGGGGTGGTAGATGCTCCCATGATGCGCCCTGGCCACCACACCGAGCTCTGGCATTCGTCCCCCTCCCCGGCAGAGCGCCGGCAGGCAGGCAGCAAAACTGGGCGCTCTTCTGCATTTATTTCACACCGTTTGTGAAGGTTGAACAGAAGAGAGTTAAGTGGACAGTGCACGGAAAAATGCCTTTGGTAATGAGGTTACTCCTGGAAGTGCTGTGTTAGATCCTTAAGGAAGTGTTAATGCGTCTTTCTTGTCAGCTGATACTCCTTTTTAATTAGTCAGCATTGTGCAGTGTCTCAGTGCCACCTTTTTTTTAACAAAAAACTGGAAACTACTGTGGACTACAGCTGGGTGCAGAGACAAGCTCTACCTAAGGACTGCCGTCCCCGGTGCAGAAGCAGCCCTTGGGCTGGCTAGTTACCCCCTGATAGAGTCGTAACTTCATAACTGCCCAAACTTGTGGGTGTGCAGCGGTTGTTTTGCTCTTAGGTGTGTGGGAATTTTTTTGGTTTTGTTTTCCTTTTTCCTTCAGATGCAGGATTCGAAGCCTCAGCAGCAGCAGAAGGCTATCCTTCTGGACCTGTTTCGAACCCGAAACATTGCAACTATTACTATTATGTCATTACTTTTGTGGTAAGGAAATGTGTATTCCTACAGTACCCAGGCAATAGAACAATTTCTGATTTGAGGGCACATGCCACAGGTTTAAATAATAAGTCTCAGCCTCGGAGCCCATCTACACACGGTCCTTGGCCAGTACATGGCCCTCAATGTCCTTGCACCCGCACTGCATTAACACACAAGAGTATGGAGACAGTAGCCTCGACTCAGATGTAAAATAGTTAGGAAACCATATTAACAACTTGTGTATTTTAAATTCTGTTGCTTTTTGGCTGCTGGTTTGTTTTTTTTTTTAAGAAGCTCCCGTCTCTATAATCCCTATTTGAAGAGAAATGTCCTTCTTGAAGCAGAGGCATCAACTCAGTAACATAACAAGAACCAGACCCATGGCCAGCGTTTTTGTTCTGTTTCTGTGCAGTGCCCATCTCAGTGAGATCCTGGTCCCTGCCTGGGCAGCCACGAGGAATGAGGACCCAATAATACCATATAGACAAACCAGGACCCTTTTCTGTACTTATTACCCCCAGCAGAAAGGAACTGGCTAGCACACTTGGCATGCCATAGTGAGGCACTCTTGAGATTTGAAACCCGAACATCCAGCTTTCTTGTGAAGATTAAATAAGATGTAACGGAACTGCTGAGGGTGGGAGATCCTGTCACTGGCGTTGGCTACAAGTAGGAACGTAGTTGGCATGGGAAGCTTCCAAGAGTTATTTCATTGTGCCGTTAATGAGTCCATTGCAGTGAAAAGCCTTTGTGAACAACTTCCACAAAGCCTTTTACTTGGTATAGTGTATGCAGGAGGGACAGAGAAATCAGAGCTCTCTTCAAGCCGCTGTGGATATGATCACTGGAAGGGATGGCAGAATTAGAAAGATGGGGTTGCCACTGAGATTTTTTTTTAAGCCACGATGCCTGTGGTGATGCGTTGCGACATTCTGTTTTTGTAACAACACCAGAGGCAACACTGGAGGCGTTCAGAGACCGCCTGGAATCATTTGGTTTCATTGCTTTTCTCAGGTTTTTCACGTCAGTTGGTTACTTTGGCCTGTCCCTCAGCACTCCAAACTGGCATGGAAATGCCTACATCAACTGTTTCCTCTCGGCTGTTATTGAAGTTCCAGCTTACGTGATTGCCTGGCTACTCCTCCGCTCCCTCCCTCGGCGCTACTCCTTATCTGGCACCTTGTTTTTAGGGGGAGGTGTTGTCCTCTTCATTCAGCTGGTTCCTGCAGGTACAAGATTCAATACATGACTTAAATATGTAAAATGTTAGAAGTATTTTACGGTACTATCTAATAGTTCTGTAAAATTACTGGAAATGACGATCAAATTTGGAATTTGAGGTCAGGTTTATGCTGATCACCTGCAGCCGTGTTTTTATATGCATATGTATATGCTGAGTCATGCATGGCGCTCATTTATTGTGTCAAATTACTGAGCTTTTTATAGTCCAGGGGAACCAGCTTGTAAAATGAGAGCCAAAAGTGTACTGTGATTTATCTGGTTGTGCATAGAGGCTAAAAAAACCTGCAAGTCTTCCAGATTTCACTGTGTGTAAATGTCTGCAGGTTTTTGCGAAAAAGGGGTGGATTTAAGCTTGTGCTTTGTTGTTGTATAATCCAGAATTTTGTTCCATTTCAAGAATGCTGTTTCACTGGGAGAGGCCCAAAATCTGAGAAGTACAAAATAACCTGAGCATCTGCATTACACTCAGTGGGAAGTTTGGAGCCAAGTCATCTAGGGATGGGGCTATACATTGTATAATTTAAAAAAAAAAAAAAAAATCACCACCGCTAGGAAAAAAACAGTGATATGATCTTTGGGATGTAGAAGAAATACAAGTAATAAGCACAGGGGGTTGTTTCTTCACCTTGATTTTATTTTTTCTCCTCCAGATTTTAATGTCCTGTCTGTTGGCCTGGTGATGGTTGGGAAATTTGGCATCACAGCTGCATTTTCAATGCTTTATGTCTATAATGTGGAGCTATACCCAACGCTAGTGCGAAACATGGCAGTCGGAGCTACTTCCACGGCTTCCAGGCTGGGCAGCATCATTGCTCCTTACTTTGTTTACCTGGGTGAGACATCTTGCATTTCTTGCCTTGCACTACACCACTGCCCAGAGAAGTTATCTCTGAGCTTCTGCAGTGCAGGCTCAGCTTGAAGTCCCTTCGTCTGTGGTCTTTTAAGTTCCTTCTCTCACCGTGGGTCTGAGTTCACTGCTACACACTGTAGAAATGGAGTGGAGCTCTTTGGGTTTCACAGAAGAATAAGGCACTCTTGTCCTTTATTGAGGCGAGGGACCGTTCGTATAGCACCGGAGCAGGTCCGAGCTGGTCCAAGACAAAGATGGTGTTTATAAAGCGGAGTGGTTGGGATAATAATTGGTCACATCTTGGCAATGGGTATTACCCCTGGGACGCCAGTTAGTTTCCCAGGAGAGTGTAACAAGAAGCAATCTAGCAAGTAAGCGCCGGTAGGAAGTTCATTGCATTGTACTCTTCATGCGCATCCCGAGATGGGTATGTCAGGAGCAGATGAACCAGGAGGGAATCCAAACACCCCCTGAATCTGTGCTCTCTAAAGCAATACATGGAAAACATGCAGATTAAGCAGCACAAGAGTGTGTTTAATTGTGACCTTCGTGATTTTTTTTTTTTTGAGTTACTAAGCCAGGCACCTCGGCACTCATTTTGCTTTTTCATATTGTGCATGCCTTGGTCTGTAAACAGAATTACTGATTTCCTCATAGGCTTTTTTTTTGACGCTCATTACCGTCACATTCAGAGTGCTGCACAAATATTAATTGATAATTTTTTAATTTTTTTTTTTAAGTACACAGAAATGATCCTCATGTTGCAGACAGGAGAGGGTGACAGAGATTAGGGGATTAAGATGGAAGTATCTGTGAATACCGGCTGCTCAGTCCAGTGCTCAATCTTGTGTTTCTTTCACTCGCACGTGATTTATTTCCTTCTGCCATCACTGGAGGACCCGATGCAGCTTTCCCCTGCACCTAACGAGTTTTGCTTTCTGCTGAGACCTTTGATACAAAATGAGTGTGACTGCTGACTCCGGCGGAGCATTGCTGGTGTACTGCACTGCTAAGGGGTTAATGCTGGTTCACCGTGTTGGGAGAGGGGAGAGGAGACTGCTATCTGTACTCACCGGTGTTGTCTCACCGCTGCATTCCAGTGTGCCTGTAACACACTGTACCAAAAATGATGAATATACATTGTCTTTATTTCATACTTGTACAGTGCAAATGTAAAGTAAAAGGGACAGCATGACTGTGATGCTCCTTAGGGTCTTCGGTCTCCATTGCAGCACAGGTAACAGTAATGGAGAGATGGAGACAGGATAAAGTTTTTACTGTTGGTTTTTTTCTCCCCCAGGTTTCCATAGGCTCAGCCTTTAAAAAATCTTGTTCCAGTCACCAGAATAGTTTCCTAAACTTTAGGAGCTTTTAGGAGAAACTCATCAGCTGCTGCTGATATTTGCTACAGCTAAATTAGGACCTTGCAGTTCATCCAACTGATGAACACAGAAGAGATCAAATCACAAACTTTGGCTCTATGTGAAATACCCAGGGGTCTTCACTTTAATCCTAGTTTATTCTGTACATTATAAAGCATACTGCTCTATCCCAACTAAAAAATAAAGCTGTCAAGTCCAGTTTAGTACTTTCTCTACCTTAAATACTTTAATTCCTAGCTAATCCCTGTACTGAAAGACCTTTTCATTGCTGTGCTATTGTGACTTGAAGACCTTGCATCCTGCGCAAATACTTGAGGCTGCTGGCAGGGGCCGCTGCCTTCTAGTCCAAAATAATACTCTGAGTAGACCAAGGTCAGAGCCTCTTGTCTGTCACAGGAGGCCTGATGCTTTCTCCCTTTGCAATAAGGAAGGTATTTAAGGGTTCCCCCGTTAATGTCCCATTAGTCTGAAATCGGCCCCTTCAGCTGTCATCAGTCTCTTCCTTTCTTTTGCACAAGATCAGGAGGATGCACAATCCCAGGCAGCTGATGAGTGCTTGGTTGCTTATGAGCATTTTTATTCCCTCACATTGAATTATTTAACCGAGGATTTGATTCCTGATGACAGTGTAGTACTGAAGACTCCAGCAGTGACCCCCGCAGAGCTGTTACCTTGCTAAGATGTTGGCTATCCCAGTTGAAAGTGTACAAAAAACCTATTAGCTGCTACATGAACATGGGGGACGGCATGAAACTGATGGTAGATAGTGACCATCTTAGAGTGTACATTGTAGTTTTAAAATTGAAAAATCCCTTTGTTTGCTAGCAGATACCAGATGTAGCTCAGTTTTGGATTCACCTTTGGTATGTACAAAGATTTCAGCTAATTATTCCAAATTAATTCTGCGTTACAGCGATGCCTGGAATATAAATTTTACACGAGTTCATTGATTGTGGACGTATAAGTACTGGTGTCATGTCCTGTGTTCTGTCAGGTGCCTACGACAGATTCCTACCATATATCCTAATGGGAAGCCTGACTGTGCTGATCGGGATCCTTACCCTGTTTCTCCCGGAGAGTTACGGCAATCCCCTGCCTGAGAGCTTTGAGCAAATGCTGAAGGTGAAATGGTAAGGCGGCTTTCATTCATCCCATGCTTCACAAGAATTCAGGACCTCTTTCTACATAGTCCCTTTTCACAATCGGTAAACATGTTTAATCAGATCCACTGCAAAACATCAAAGCTTTCAAAGTGCCCTTTAGATTTTTTTTTTGTTGTTAATTTGACAGACGTTGACATTATGCAGTTTCTCCAGAATCTCTGAAAGAACCTGAGAGCTGATGTGCTTGAAAGTGGGGACTCGCAAATCAAGGCTGACCTTCGCATCACTTTGAGGCTGTTGCTTCATATCTCCCAACACTTTCAATCCTTTTACATCATTCACTCTCCTTAACTCTTCGTTTAAACTATTCATTTAGTAGGATGATTTACATTACAAAACACTTTACTCTTTCAGTGTAAGTTTATTAGGTACTGCTCCAAATTAAACACAGGATTTCAATATTCTAGCCTCTTTAATTTGGGAGGCTAGAGACATGCCAGGACAGCTTTTCTCCTGGTTTATTTTGTTTAGCTATAAGCAGTGACAGTTCTCTTGCCCCACCACGATTGCTATTTAAGGTACCCTGAGCAAACATCTCCACTGAAATCTGTGCACATACATTATAGTGCTGGTGCAGTGGAGGTGGCCAGTGTTGGCGAGTTAACTGTCGTGGGAGGAAAACTCTTGGGACCAGCAGAGGGAAACTGAATTAGCCAAAGTGCAGCTGCAAAGCTACTATCCAGCTTACTGAGAATTTGTACTGGAACAGAATTTGCCCTTGCAAGCAACAATAGCTGGAATTGCCTGTATCTAATTCCTGGTCGGTATAAGGAGCTGTCATTATGCTTCCAGAATAAGAAGAATTTTCGGGCCAGGTTCCTTGAGAAGGGCATGCTGCTTTTTATCACAATTAGAGACTTCTCATATATCTGCCCTAAGGCTTTTTGGCTTTGCAGTTGATGAACTGTAGCTAGAAATCCTAGAGTCAAACCAGATTGCCTTTGCAGTCTTCTTGCATAAACAGACTAAGTAACTGAATTACAGTCACGTTCAAGTGCCAAGTGGTGTTTGCTGCAGTGCTTCTGCCATCCGGAAAGGCATATTTTGCAGAGCACTTGGGTTTTTTCTAATGTTTATATTGGTAGTGTAACATGGTTATTTTAGCGGTGCTAATTAGGAAGAAGTGTCTGATGACACCCAGTAAAATGTTGTCTAGCTTCTCAGTCTTTTACTTGTTTTCAGTTTCAGAAATCGGCAACAAACCACTGGCATTAGGAATTCAAAGGAGAGTCCTAAAATTCTGGTAACACCCTTGTGAAGAAAGATGCATGCTCTCAGAGGGGCTGAAAGAAGACCAAGATCGTCTCAAAATGCATTTTCTGCTAGAGGAAAGCAAACAAAACCCAACAGTAAATGCTACTGCACCATAGTTATTGTCCCCTGTGCTACTGTACCCAAATACATAGTTTACTGAACAGATGCTGTCTACTCCCATAGGACTCTTAGTCTGTAATTCAGTGTTCTGATACCTGGGGGTTGTCAGCAGATACAGTTGTTGAGAAATGGGGGCCTGCATGTGCCGAACATGATTGATTCGAGGAGTAAGCTAGAAATGAGCCTTAGGAATAATACAGCAATGACTCCACTCAGTCAGGTTCTCAATCTAAGCTGCTTAAAGAAAAAAAAAAAGATAGCAAATGTAATGCTGGTGTTTTTTCTCACTGTGTGTGTTGACTGGATGAAGGGGAGCTGGGTGTCTGTCTTTGAAAATCTCAGCACGTGTCCTTAAAGGAAAGATCCCAGCCTCCTTTGAAATCTGTGACCAAAGCCCGATAGACTAAGTGGGATCAGAATTTAGTTGTAGCGAAGCAGACATAGACTTCACTGCAAAGACATGTTTTTTAAACAAGACATCAGAGTATCTTTTGATGTCGCTTGCTTTTCCCAGGACCTGGGATCCACTTCTGATCCACTTCTCCCTGTAAAAGCTGATGCTTTTTCATAAAGCCTGAGCCCGCTGAAATCCTTGGGCTTCATGAATGTTCAGTGTCTCTGGGGACAGGGGGAAGCCTTTAACACCGAGTAAGGACTATAGCTTGCTGACCTTCTGATGGGCCATGCCCGCTTTCAAAAGAAACAGGGGCTTTAGCAAATCAGTGATCCTATCCAAACATGCCATGCAGTTTTAGCTTTCGGGTTTTTCATGGTATATTGTCATAAGCAGTTTTTTAGATCTTTTGGGGTTCTTTTTCAAAGCATTTAATTTCTCCTTTGAATATATACCACATTGTTTTGTACCTTCAGAGAAAGCTCATTGCAGTTTCAAAAGCCTCTGCAAAACCTTTGTACCATTTACAAATTTAAAGGGGATTTGATGCTCGCAAAAAGCTGATGTTCTGTACTGGAGCTGTTCACCTGCAGCTTAAAAATACAAAAGGGCTCATTTGGGACCACAGTTTTTTCAAAACAAAAAAAAAGCCAACAAAGCCAGTGTTCTGTTTTTCAAATCCTTCAGGTTATGTATGCATTTTTTATAAGTTCAGCAAAGCTAAATTGGATGAAAACTCAAATGTAGAGCTTAGAGTTGTGCTACTACTACTGTTTTATGAATACTACACAGTTTGAAAAAAGTGTAATACCTTTTATTTTTCTATTTATTGGCTGTGCATGCACTTCTTGGCCACATAAAGTCTATCAGACCTGGCAGACTGATTTTTATCCTCCATAAATAACAATTAGCAATGATTCACCTTCTGTAAGGGCCAACAAAAGCACACTGTCTCCTCTGTAACGTGAAATTCGTGGCAAGTTGTCTCGTGCTGGCACGGCACAGGAATGAGGCTCTCCCTGTAAGTTCAAGCACAAATATAAAGCTTTATAACATTTAAATGCAAGGAATTTGTGCAGTTATTTCAAGCTGCTCTTCGGGATGCGGAAATACTGTTTACTTTCGTATTAATTTTCTGCAGTTATTCTTTTGCCATAAATGTAACGTGGCATGAGGCAACCATTATCCTGTGACCCCTGATGTTCTCATCCCTTCTCAAGCTGGAATTTCTCTCATAACAGCAGTATTTAATCTTGGTTTTACTTATTAAAAAGTTAATCTATAGCATAGCTGTTCAGACATAACTAAATTTCTCAACAAAGCCTTTATATCAGCGTAGGACAGGTTTGAGGACTTGGTTAAATATAGGTGGCCATATTTTTATGAAGATTTTTGTATTAAGTTGATACTTATTTTATGTGATCGTAGGCTTGGATATTTCGAAAAGGTAAATATTTTTGTACTGTTGAACTTTGTAGTATCTTAAAACCTAGTTTTCCTTTTTTAAATAAGAAAAAGGGTTGTGGGTTTTTTTAAATACCTTGTTTTAATCAGTCTCATTTTTCTTGCTTATACCATTGATCTCAAGCTAGTGTCGCATTTTGGTATTTTTAATGGCAGATTTAAAAAAAAAATCTTTCACAAGAGTGGAATGCCTTTCTGAAATTATGTGATGTTGTTATAAGGCCTTACGGTGTCTGAGCCCAGTAAAAACAAGAAAAGGAGATTGCTTCAGCTGATGAAGCATTTGCAAGGAGAATTTTCTGTCCTCTGCCAGGATCTTGCCCAGGCTCGCATGGGGATTTCTGCAGCAACCCAAAGAGCAATAGTCTGCGGAAGAATCAAATAGGGATGAATCTGGAGTGCCAGTTTCTGGTGACTTACTGTTTTTTTAATTGCAAAGCTGAAGAAGACAGCACTGGTTTAGGAGCTATTGGCGAAATCACATTTATTGCTAGTGAGCTATTTAAGCCTCTCACTGCAATCTTCAGCGGGGTTCCTGTGCGTCAGATACTCGGCGGGGCTCAGCATGGGACCTGTGTGCTCCCGCGCAGCTGGGGGATGCCGGTAAGGCTCTGACCTGGGGACGGGAGGGAAGCACCAGCTGGATCGCTCCCGCTGACCGCAGGGGCCGTTGGGCTGCGCCTCATCTGTCATCTCTGTCACGTTTACTTGGGTCTCTCCGTGCAACCTTTGATCCTCAGCTGGCTTACTGGATCTGCCACAGCATATGAAACTGTAGTAATTGTCACTTGTTAACGTCTGTCTTCATTGTAATAAAAATGTGCACTGGCATTGTATAACCTGCTTTCCGTGTGGATTGTAATTGAAGAATAAAGTCTCCTAACTTTAACGCTTTGTGCAAAGAAGTTTAAAGAAGTAATTAAAAACGTATTTAGCATGGATGAGGTATGAAAATAAAACCCTAAAATAAGCCCTTTCACAAATAAGCTCTTCCACACAGGAAGGCTGTTATGGTAGTACAGTTTTTCTGGCTTTCAGATGGTTCAGTCCTGCCTCTGCGATCCTGCAAAGCCCCGGACACAGACCCCGGCCAGGCGCAAGGGTGATTTTGAGGTTTAACTTCCGTTTTGTCCATTTCGTTTCCCACCTTTGAGATTTTTCACAGCTGTGCGATTCCAACATGGAATAAAAGCTCTTTTTAAATACAAGCATTCAAAAATGCTGTAAAAGGTACACATTTGGCTTTTATCAATTAGAGGTGGAGAAAATATGAGGCACGAAAAGCCAGTCGGGAACATGAATTAGCCTTATGGAGAGCAAGGCCAATTTCTGCTGCGATAATCATGCAACTTCTTAACTGAGCTCTATGGGAGACACACTCTTCCTGACGGTGTCACTAGGTAATGAGCTGGGATTTTTGGCCTAAGAATGGAATATTACTTATTACATTTATTAATTGTCAAACACATAGTACATCTTCCCTCAGAAAATAAGTGTCATTGTCAGCAAAACCTTTTTACAGCCACAACCCTGCTGGAAGGATGACGGAAGCTGTGGGAAGGTGCTGCTGCAGACAGAAACAAGGCCAGGAACCATTTAGCGCTTGGACTTGCAGAAAGCTGCCTGCCTTTGGTCGTGGGAAGAGCAAAACAACTGGTGAAGGCTCTCGGCTCACACGTGGCAACGACCCAAACCAAGGCCTTACCGAAGAACCCGTAACGCGTAGCTAAGCCCCGGGGGGTTGCCAGCAGCTGAATAATGGTTCAATTCATCTCCAGCCCCGTTTATGAACCCTTTGGGCAGTAAATAAGGGATCTGACGCCGGTGTTAATTAATGGTCTGCTTCCAACAAGGAGCCACCAAAGGGCGAGGGACATGCCACCCAGCCGGGCCTGGGCTGGGCGCCTCGTGGGGGTGCTGGAAAGCCACCCTGGGCCAGGGCGATGCTGGCCCAGAGCCCGCAGCCGAGCCCTGCTTCGGCAGGCAGGGAGCACCGGTACGAGCAGGCAGAGCTCCTGCCCGCAGGCCTCTGTGCA
>NW_008824658.1:6740376-6774553 GCF_000699105.1 Pygoscelis adeliae
CGGCGGGAGCGGGTCCCCCTGGCAGCAGGAGGCGCGGGGCCGAGCTGCAGCGGGGGGGCCAAGGAGAAGCGTGCGGTCATCGAAGGACCGGTGCCGCTTTCCCGTGACCTCGGGTTCCTGCCTGGGCATCGCCCTGCTGTTAAATCTGGCACGCTAAATTTATTTTGAGATCTTCTGTTCGCTTCCGCTTGCAGAAGGGGTCTCCAAATGCAGCGCGTTTCCTTAGCCAGTGTGGCATGTGCACGGTCACTGCTTAACGGGTTTCATCTGGTATCTGCACAAGTGGCTCGGAGCAAGGATCAGCACAGGGACAAGGGGTTCAGCTCGCTCTGTGGTTCAGAGATGGCTCTCTGAACTCGGGAGATCAAAAGTGTTTGTTTTTTTTCTTTAAAAAAAACAAGGCAGTAGAAGTCACCCGGAGTCGTGCAAGGGGCGGCAGCCAGGGAGCCCTGGTTTGATGCTGTGTCCAAAAGCACCCTGAACGTTGCGGTGTGCCCACGATGCCCCTGCTTTGGTCACACCCGCTGCTTTGGTGTCCCCGCTCACCTGCCGGGACAGGTCAGGTGTTCATCTGCTCAGTTACACCCCTCAAGTCAAGTCTGTGATCAGGGCAACCAACCCAAGTTGAAGCTGTGCTGATTGTCCCTCTTGTTTCAGGTGGAAGCTGTACAGACCCACAGGTGCTGGTTGACTTAAGATACAAGGAAATGGATTTTGAGGAATACTTGAATTTCAGAATGCATATAGGTTTTTTTCAGAAAGCTTACAAACCATTTGTACAGTCCCATTGACCTGTTTGTGCCTGCGGACAAGTTTTACAGAGCTAGAACTATATTTGCCTTTATTCATGTAATACCTTTGCAGAATGGGTTGTGATGAGTGTTTGGATAGTGATGGGTGTGAGTACTTAATGAGCACAAGCTGATCTGAGGACAGAAATCTTCCTCAGGAGGACTGGGGTGAGGAAGGGTGCATGGGAGAGGAGCCGTGCCAGCACAGGGAGGCATGGAGATGGTGACACTGGAGTTGTTGGAAACTTCACTTGAACATGCATAGCAGCAGGGGCTTGAGTGATTCTGACAAGTGGCACAAGGCATTGCCTCACCTATTTCTAAAGAACTGCTGTCTTTGGAGAGGAAAGCTGCTCTGACTTTCTAGACCCTGGTCGTTGCTGAAATGCACGGCTGTGAAAGGCTGAGCCGCTCTTAGGGCAGCATCAGACAATTGGCACCTTCCCAGGGCAGTCCGGTTCACAGGGGAGCATACAGGTTTTGTTCCGAGTGCCTTTCTGTATAATGGTTGACCTGGCTTAGATGTGGTTTCAGCCAGTACTTTGTCCCTGGAGCTTCTTCACTGAGCTTTGTCTCAGTGCAAATTAAAATCTCTTGAGCTACCAGAGTATCGATCGTCGAGGAGTCTTACAATCTATAAGAAACAGGAGCTGCTAACATTTTGCTGAGACTCCCCAGCAGCTCTGGCCTGTTGTCTGTATGGTTTGGCAGATGTCTTGTGTCTGTGGGAGGTAATGTTTGCCTGCCCAGACATCATGCACTGAGGCAGTATTTTTTTTTTTTCCCTTTAATATTAATGCTTCTGAGGGAGTTTTGCAAGAGCTGTGGCCTTTCACATACTTACAGGTTTTCAGTGTTAGACTTGTTTAATTTCTTGGCTTGGTGCTGCTGCTTTTATGATTCACTAATCTTGTGTTTGGTTGCATATCTCTAACTTGTTGAATAATCATGAGGACCTTTGTCCCAGATTTCTGTAGCCGAGGCTGGGAAGGGGAAGGGGGGATTTTTTTTTTTTTAAGAAAGCTTTTTGCTGAATCTCCAGTGACTCTAGAGAAAGTCCTTGTTTATGGTTCTGCTTTTCAGGGGAGACTTAAAACATTCAGTTCCCTCTCATTTGAAGAGAGACTTCCTTTTCTCGTACTGACTAACAACAGAAGGTTGTTATTAGCCAGTCTGCAGTATTTAACCAGCTCCCATTTAACAAAATCCCTTTTTGTCTTTTACTTCTTGAAATGCTGTAGCTCGGGGGATAAGAAAAGCTTTGCTTTGGCTCAAGAAGCCATCTGTGTCACTCATTCCTCCATAAGTCCCATAGAAAATGAATGTAGGAGTTATAAAAGTTCATATGTGGTAGTAAAAGGAATAAAACCAGGGGTAATTGAGGGAAAAGGCTAACTTCTTCTGCCAGCCATGTCTGTTATGGGGCTATACTGAATAACTGGGAATAGGATTGAGCAGTGGAGTTGTTAAGAGCATGAGTGGACTAGAAATATGATATAATGAGAAGACGTTAGATGATACAGCAGTCAAAACATTTTAGTCCATACGGCAGTAATTCTTACATACTGAAACATAAATAGACACCAACTTTTGTATACACGTATTCACCCTCAACTTCGAAAAATGTGTTGCGTTGTTCATCAATTTGAAACCGGTTCAATGCAGGTGGTGTACTCCAGAGCCACATGTTTTATGCCTGTTGTGCTCTTAACAAGCTTCAGGGACTGTTCGGCTTCTGCAGAGGAAGGATGCGCATGGTGGGAATTGCCAAGTGTCCTGAGGCTTGGTGCGGGGCTGGCGCTCTGTCCTGTACGGACGTGCAGGGAGAGAAAGTTCTGGGCAGATACGAGGGCCCAGAGGTTTCCATTCCCTGCACACCAGGGACTCGAGTGCCCCGCTGTGCTGTCAGACCCCGTCCCTGAAGATCAGTGGGTTATGCCAGACATTCAGGAAACAAGTGGAGACTGCAGTGGTGACATCTGGAATGACGCAAATGGGCACTGGTGGTACAGCTGTTGAACTAGAGGTTTCCATGTTCGCTCTTTGCTGGCAGGTAGAGGGGTGTATTGTTTTGCTTTACCAAAATAAAAATGTCTAGCTCGTGCTAGACATTGTGATTTCCACAGGCTTTTCTAAGAGTGTAGCCAGCAGCTGAATTGTAAATCAAGCCCATGTCATCCAGGTTCAGCTCTCACCAAACTCTTCATTAAGGTTAGTCACCTCCATTATTTCTTATCTTTTAAAATAGGTGCATCCTCTTTCTTGCTGTAGGTTAATATCTGCTTATTTTTCTGCCTGAAGTTCGTCTTTGTCAGGATGAACTTTCTCAGCCCCGGGAGCTGATAAAGCTATAGAGAGACCTTTAGGTGATTTGCAGGTACAAAATCTTAGTATTAATAGTCTTACCAGAAGAAGGGAAAAAAGTCTAGTTTTCATCTAATAAGTAAATACGAATGTCTGACAGATGTACGAAAGTACTTCTAAAATGCTGAGGTTTTCGAGGTGTGATTTAAGAAGCACATAATGCAGGACTCTACAGAATTGTACAAAGTACAGACATTTCTGACCTTGCAACATAAAATAGGGTTAGTATTATTAAAGAATGATAGCTCTGCAGTTGATATCATTAAAATGGAAACAATGTTCTTTTAGAGGTACCATGGACAATTAATGACAGGGTAATGTTCCCATTATGCTGTCTTTACTTTTAGATTAAAACTCAGCTCATGTTTCTCGGTTTCTGATGTCAGTGCCCTGTTTCCTTTTTCTCCAGCCATCTCAAAAATGTAATGTGTGGGGGGAGACTTAAGTTTCTGCACTGGAATTATAAAATATTTGGCACTTTCCTTCCTGTTCTATGCAAGTTTTACCTCTGTAAAAATTTAAAACAACAATATAAGGGGAGAAATTGAGCAGAATGTATATTTTGTAGATACAGACTTCTGCTTACATTTAGATAATAAGCTTTAATGTAACATCTAGAACTTCTAAGTATTTGGAATATATGTACAAAAGTACTTTCAGAGGAAAGGGTGTTTAATAACACTCATAGCTCTCAAGTAAGCAGAGAATGTTTATATGGGTATAAACAAGACCAGATTCTGAATCGAAGGTCCTAAGTACTCAGTTGTGAGACTGCAAGATTTTTTTGAAGAACCTGCCTCTACTGGCAGAGAGAGGTAGGAGAAAGTACAGGATATCGGATTAGCTTCAAAAATTCTTGCTAAAATGTTGATTTTTAGAAAGAAAATATTAGCACATGGGACTATCCCACTTCATTTTTCAATCATGCATGTTATTCTCAGCAAGAGAAGAAAACAGTTTAAGAAGTGGGAGGACATGATATATTGTAGCTGTAAAGGTTCCTTTTCCTATAAGGCTTTTCCTTATTTAACAGGGGTGTAACCGAGTAAGGCTCTTGAAGTTTTTGTATTTGTCATAGTTCATCTTTGTGTCGGGTTCTAGTGATGGTATTAGGGAAGTGCAAGTGCTCCTGCAGTGGAACAGTTCTCTATAATCTGAGAAACACGCTTTTTGCAAATGAGGTCCTCAATTGTATTGTTGGTGGCCTTGCAACTACTTCTGTAACTTTCCAAACATATTTGGTAGTGGTGTATATTGCATGGTGGTATGTACTTGTTTGCTGTGACCCTGTATTGCAAGAACTTTGGACGTTTTGAAGAGCTCCCCTGTAATTGGACTTGCAATTTCCATGTTATGATGTATTAAAAATATTGGGCAAATTTGATGCTTAAATACGATAGGCATCTTGTTGTTAGCGGCTAGAATTTTGTTATTTCCTGTTTTGTCATCTCTTACAAGATGATACAATTGCAGTGAAAGCGAAGCAGGATAAGGGATCTGCATCCGTGTCTGGATGAGAGCCACTGCAGGATTTACTGTTAGTAATTCATGAAGTGCCAGCTCTCTTTTCGAGGCAAGTGGTATTCTGCAAGTGCAGTGGATGCGGAGCCTGTACACAGGAAATCAGTCTTTACCCCTTAAGGTTTTGAAGTGCCTAGAGAACTTGGAGGAACGATATTTTTTACTTGTGGTATGGCAGTATCTTCAGCTGGACTTGTGGCATCCTGTCTGCCTATGCTTGCCTTGGAATTTTAGTTTGAGACCGTTGTTTTATGCTTTGAAGGTTGTTCCACAGTTTGCAGTTTAAAGAATGCAAATATTTCATTTTGGAGTCTGAATTTCATTGTGATTGTGGTTTGTGTGAAAATTGTAGAGTGGTTTTCTTTTTGGATAGAGGTGTTATATTAATGTTCAGTTTAATATTGGAAGGGTGTAAGAGAGAATATGGGAAATACCGGTCTAGGAAGACTGATGTACTTCTACGCATGCTGCTTAGTGTAATTCTGGCTAAACCTGCAATAATACTTCTTTTTCAAGTTGTATTGTGATAGAAGGCTGGAAGCTAATGGAATGTGGCTGGGTAGAGAGATCTGAGGGAGTAGTTCAGGTTTTTTATTCTTCTCAGTTTTGTAACTGGGCTTGCCTTATAGTAAGGGATTTGGAGATGTGGTTCCAGGTAGCTGACTTGCCATGTAAGAGATGAAGCAGAACTTGGGAAGTGCTCTCCTAAAGAGATGCTTAAGTGATGACTGTAAATACCTAGGACTGTTTCATACTCTGGCCCCAAACCTGTGCTTGAGAAGTAACTGCTCAGTCCCTCTCCCTTGTGGTGTCCCCCCACCTTCTCCCCCAAGCTGTCTACATTTTCTGGCAGTCTCCATAGCCTGTCCTCTTTTCCCTGTCTGCTCTTCCCACTCGTCCTCACCAGCGGCTGGTATCAGCCAAGAATCTGTTATGGAGGTGCATATCTCACCATGCAGCTTGCCTCTGATGCATAAGTGATTATTGCTATTAGGTGTGAGGCTGCTGACGAAGACATCACCCCAACCTGATGAATTGTTTGGGAAGTAGCTACAGCCCAAAGTATCTGCAAGCTGGCTGAGTAAGAAGATAAGTTTAAACTCCAACAGAAGGATGTCTTCTTCTACAGTTATAATAATAAAATTGAGTGAGAATGCTCCGTGCCGTGCCTTGACTGTTAGTACCAGTGTTTAGGAGCTCGATGCTTTGCAACGTCAGCAGCTGCTGTTTGAAACAAAGCTGAAATGTTTTTCTCCTGTTTGGAGCCCCGATACCTTGCTGAGGTTAACCTTATCTCATTCGCTGGGGCAAAGGCCATTACAGCTAGCAGGCTAGCTCAAAGGATACTAAGAAGTGAAAATAACACATGATTTTAGAGCACTGGGTCACAGTATACTGGGTCCAAACAGCACTGCCAGCAGCAGAATTCAATCAGTAACTACTCCTGGGACACTCGCTCTTTGCGATGCTGGTCTTCTAACAGTGATGCTTTGTTGACGACTTCTTGGGCAACGTATAGTTGAGGGAAGGGTCTGTTTGCAGAATGGTTCTGGAAGACTGAATGACTTAAAGACCACCATGACTTAACAAGCAACATAGTAGACCTTGTTGGTGAGTCATTAAAAAGTTGAAGACTTCAGCATTCCTTTACTGGGGCAAGGTGTAACAGACCTTAAAATCCCTTTGTTCTGATTGTTGTGCGTCTGTGGAGTCTGTAAATAACTGGGATTGCACAACCAAGGTAGTTCTCCCTTGGAAATTTGATATTGAAGTTCACTTTGGTGCCTGGTTCAAGTGATCTTCAGTGTAACAGCTCCTACTGTTGCTTTAATAGAGCAGGTGGAAAAACAAGCTGGTAATCATTGCCACATTTTAAGGACCGATATGTTTCCACCTGCCAATGCAAGAAGCTTTTGGCAGAACAGTGCAAAACATTTTAATACCATGAACTTTTCCAAGCAATGTCTGAACCTCAGTGGTCTGAAGAAAATGTTTGTTACTGGGCACAAGCACGCCAGTGTCTGGAAAGCCAAGTGTTGTGCCTTGTGCCAAAGTACAGAGCATAAGACAGATGAAGGGAGACGGCTAACTCACAAGCACAGGGTGATCAGCTGGAAAATAATGACTGACTTAGTAATGACGGACTATAAAGCACCGAGCTAGACGTTTGGCTAGTTAGATTTTAGTTCTGGTATTGAAGATGTCTGGCTCCAGTAGCTGACAGAAAGATGATTCTTTGTGAGTAGGTGAGTCTTAATTAATGCAGGATTTGTACTGGGAGTGGTATTTGTTTTCCTGATAAGTGTCATCATATGAAGGCATATGATAACCACTGAAACCTTTCTTTGGCCTATATAAATTTGATAATGATCATTTGCTGCAGATTTCCAAGGTGCCAGACAGAGTTAGCTGAAGCTTCCTGGCTGGATTAGCCTTCGTGGTCATCACAGAATTGCTCAAACTTTCTTTAATCTCTAATGAAGTACAGCTTTTGTTGAATAAATACAGATTTAATTATAAATGTTAATTACAGTTATTAAACTAAATTATATCAATAACTATAGTTAAGTTACATGTATAGATTTGTTAGCACATTAGAAAGCCACAATTCTGAAAGGAACTTCCATAACAATGCATAATTGATGGTGTTGGTAGGATTTATTGAAGCACTGCATTGAGTGCTAGTGCCTGTGCTTCAGGTGGTGTGAGGCTGGAAGGGTTTGGGGGTAAGTGCAAGAATAATGTTGAAATGAAATCTGATATGAGGAGAGGGTCTTCAGACACAAAACAACAATCAGATTTATCGAAGGAGAGGTTAAGAAATTACTTGAATACAGTTACAAGTTGGGAAAAGGTACATTTTGTTTGTTGCCGTGACCTTAAAAAAAATAGTAATGATGAGATGCATTCGTAAGATAGTCTAAGGGTTGGCAGCTAAAGTTACACAAAGACTGATGAGAGTGCAGCCTGTACAAATGAGCATCGTTCACCTCTAGAAAAACTTCCAGTTCTGATTCAAAACTGGATGCTCTTCCATGAAACAAGCGGTGGTTCAGTTGAGTTTTGCCACGGGGATCTGGGAGTGGAAGGCCATTGCCAGTGTTGTTCGGTCAGTGCATGGTTTTTAGTGATCCCACAACCTTAAAACATACACTAGGGTGTAGTTGTAGCGTGAACTGTTAATAGACTGAGGGCTGTGAGATTCCTGGAGTCAAAGGCTCGATGCTAAGGAGACAGAGCTGGTGAGCAAAGCAAAACACTGGCGTTCCCACATGCGGGACCGCGGACGAAGTGGATGGCGGAGCTGGGACACGCAGCAGCAGATCTTACGGGGTGTTGCATACAAATCTAAAAAAAAAATAAGAGGAAAACACACTATGCTTAATTATTTGTAATTGGGGAGCAAGGGGGATTGATTTTTGGGGTTAGGGTGAATATTTTGATTTCAGCCTTTTTAATAGAGATTAAAATCTAAAAGTTTCCATCCCTAAAACATCAGAAGGGGCCCTGCGGGAGCTGTTTGAATAACTAAGTTCAGGAGGGTTTGGCCTCACATCAGAAGCGTTGGTTGCCTCCAAATTCCTGTCCAGTGGGGCTGCAGCACCTCCTGCCCTCTGCCAGCAGGCTGCTGGGTAGCGTGGCAGGACGGGGAGAGCGAGCGCTGGGAACTCCTCCAGCCGCAGCATTGCAGAGAGGTAGGGGATGAGGCGTCCCTGCTGGGTTTTGTCCTTTCTACTAATATTAACACACTTTTTTCCCCCAGATAACCAAAATAAAATTAAGACTCTTTCAATAATAGCTGTTGGTATAGATACAAAAATAACACGAGTGCTATTTTGAAAACATCAGACTGAAGTGGGTAGGAGATTATTAAATGAAGACTGCAATATTTTCCGAATATCTTGCTTTCTTCCTCTTTTTTGTTTTCATTTTGGAAATCTTGGTTTGTTTGGTGTATGTTTCAATTTGTATTCCAAAGATTATAATTTACGTTAGTTAGGTTCCCAGTGAGCAGCGAACAGTCTCCAGTCTCTCAAAACCATATTAAAATGTGATAACGGAGGAGGTATTTTTTTTCTATGTTCTTGTTTGTATAGTTCAATTTCTCTTAAATTAGAAATGTGAATTTTTAATGGCAAATGTTACCACGTGCAGGGAAATCAGGTTTGGGGTCTATTCTCACTCCTTCCAAAACTGGCAGAATTGCAGCAGTTTAAGGGGCTGCAGAGCCTTTGAAAGGGAGCTGAACCAAGCACATGATGAGGTTATTAGTTACCATCACTCATACGCGTGTAGGGGAAATACCACAGCCATCGACTGCGTAAAGGAAGCCAGGTGGGTCACACCTGAAGGCAGTGTTGGGGCCTCAGCTGGATCGCTCCCGAGCCGGCTCAGGGCGGGTGGCCTTTGCCCTCTGCTGTGCAGCATCCCTTCCCGTTATTTTCACGGGGCTGCATCTGTGCAGTAGCTTAGTTACTCATTCCTCTTGTGGAGGTTTTCTGTCCAAAGGGTACATTTCCTTCCGGGCTCAGCCAAGGTGTTTAGGAGGGAGGGGAAATCCTGTTTATTAGAAGACTTTCATGTTCTCTCTCCTTGCAGTGGAATCTCGTATGTGACAACGACTGGAAGGGACCCCTGAGCACCTCCCTGTTCTTTGTGGGCGTCCTGCTAGGATCTTTCGTATCAGGACAGCTCTCAGACAAGTAAAGTATACACACCAGAGCTTCTGGCTCTTCGTTTGGTGCTGTTTTGTAAGCAATTCTTGTATGTGAAGTTTGCTATAAGTGTCTTTCTGCAACTACTAACATGTCTTTGTTCTGTGACTGTCTAATCTGAGTGTACACAGAGAGTATAGAGTAACCGTCCTGAAGTACAACAGAATGGTACAAAGGTTGTTAGTGAGTGTTATCTTTATCTGTTTATTTTTTCAGTGAAATCACTTCTGGAGCAAACTGTTCTTATGCCAGAAAACAGGTGTAGGAGATAAGTTTCATCTGGAAAAATCAGATCAATGACATTCTCTTCTAATTACTTTGGACTATGTTCAGAGTTCCCCAAGGCTTGTTTTCCTTTTTTTGAGGTCGAATTTTAAATTCTCTTTTTATAAACACCCATAGCTTCTTTTCCTCATCATCAAATATAACATCTAAGTCCAATGACCTGTGTTTGTGGAAGCTGCAAAGCATGAATGCTGTTCAGCTTGTACTTCAGAGAAGCAAGGCTTTCTTGTTTGGGGATTTTTTTTTTTCTGTGTTTCTAGTTGCAGAGTACGCTGGCTTTCTTGTTTATCAATACAAACATGAAAAAATGGAAGACACCATGAATTTTTGTGATGTTGACAGGTTGTTGGTTTTGGGTTTGTGGTTTTTGTTTTTTTTTTTCCTTTTAAAGCTCAGTTTTTCTTATTGTCTCCCTGAGATTTGCTGTGCTGTCTTCCTGATTCCCAGAGAACAATATGTGGTCCTCTAATTTGCTGATTTACTTGTAGAGTTTCTGTTTCTTTGAAACGTAATCCCTCTGCCACAAATCTTGTAGAATCCGTTCAGGGCCTTTGCGTGGTTTCCTGCTCATCAAGTTGGACCAATCTTGAGCTTGGAGACTATGATCCTTAAAAATCAACCAGCTCCCCTGGACTTCTCTCCAGAGCCAGATGCCATGGGATTTGTCCAGGCAGATCCCTGATCAGGCCAATGTTTGCTTTCCCTGTGATCCTGCCTTCTGCCTTGTTCCTCCCCTCATGATCCTGCACTTCACCATCGCACAGCCAGCAGCCGTGGCTGCTGCTGACCTTTACATCCCCAAACAGTTCTCCCTTGTTTGCAAGCATGGGGTCCAGCAGTGTCTCCCCTTGTCGGCTCCTCAGACGTGTTAGGAAGTTGTCATTGATGCACTTCAGAAAATTTCTGGGTCTTGTCCCTCCAGCAGGTATTGGAGTGGTTGAAGTCCCCCATGATGGCCAGTGCCTTTGAACACGAGACTTCCTCTAGCTGTCTGAAGAAGGCCTTGTTTACTTCTTTCTGATCGGGTGGTCTGCAGTGGACACCCACAGCGGTGCCAGCGTTGGTCTGTCTGCTAATCCTGACCCATAAGCTCTCAGCTGTCTCGTCATTGATCCCCAGGCAGAGCTCCATGCTTTCCAGCTGCTCTCCCGCGTGAGGGGCGATTTTCCCCTCTTCGTCGTGGGGAGTCTCCCACCACTTTGTCCTGGTGCTGCTGCAGGGCCCGGGTGCTTCGTTCAACAGAGCTCCTAGCCCCTTACCTGCTATGAGGGTGCCAAGTGTCCTCCACGGTGGCTAACCAGTAGGTGAAGCAGGAGCTGTTCTCCTGATGCCAGAAGCCACGAGTTTCCCACCTTCACCATCACAGGAGTCTCCTCCTGCAGCTCCTTCACACGGTCACCCAGATCCTCACCAAGTGCAGCCGAGGAGGCTCATCAGCACAGCTCATCCAGTTACTCTCGTAGCCACTGAATGGCAGCTAGCTCACGGTCGAGAGACCCAAGTGCATCCAGCAGCCCCACAAGGAGACTGCTTCGTTGAGGCTGCGCGCAGCGTTCTGCTGCTGCCATCTGCCCGTCTGGTACAGAAAGTCCCGCAGCGAGCCTGAGCCCCGCGCTCCTGGCCAGGTGTGACAGTGAGATTGACAAAATATTTCGGAGGTTCAAGTAATGGTCTGTTCTTAATGCATTGCGATCTACCTGATGCTTGTGGCACCCGACTGTAGACCTCCTGGTCAAGTCTAACTTCAGAATGGAGTTGTGTGAACCTGCACTCAGCAGATGTCCTGTCACAGGCTGCGAAGTCTGCTTGCGGTGTGGAGCTGCCCAGGCCAGGACATCGGCGCTGACTCTTTTAACAGCTTGATGGGTTGGGTTTAGTTCAACTTCTTTTTTTTTTTTTTTTTGTAATTCATCAATAGAATTGGTAGAATCCCTCAAATTGGTTCATTTTTTTTTACTAAGTGGAATGAAGATTGCAGCGTAGGATCACTTACTGATAATAGCATCTTGCAAGCCTGAGTTTTACCTCTCTTTCAGAAACTTTCCTTCTTTTTCTTTTTTTTTTTTAACGTGCTGATCTGTGTCATGAAATGTGTGCTCCTTAGAGGAGAAGCAGCACCTAATACTCCTGCATTTTAAATAATTTGCTGCCAATGATTTGTCTCCCTGCTTATTCTGTCTGTAAGGGAGGAATAGTGTTCTAGCACATATCTAAAGGCAACTTAACTAGCAGCCCTTGGAATAATATTTTCTCTTGCCCAGTGGATTTCTCAGTGTATTTAGAATAGTTGCGCCTGTGTCATGTTTCCCGAACCTCTGCTTTTTGCAGATGTTTTGTATCTCCCTAAGTATGCATATGAGTAATCTTATTTTTCTGTTTCTGAAGATTTAATTCATGCTGTTGTATAATCATCTTTTTTTTTTTTTTCTTCTTTTTTTTAATCTGTCCATGGAAGGTTTGGCAGGAAGAATGTGCTGTTTGCAACTCTGGCAATGCAGACTGGCTTCAGCTTCGTACAGGTCTTCTCTACCAGCTGGGAGATGTTTTCAGTGTTCTTTGTGCTAGTCGGCATGGGACAGATATCTAACTACGTGGCCGCATTTGTTCTCGGTATGCAAGTCCTGCTGGGCGCAGTATGCGTTCTTTAGTCTTGTGCTTTTCCTGTTCCTTTTCAGTACTGGCTTAGGGTTGATTTGTTTTGCCAAGCAGCGCTGTTAAGAGTGTGTCCTCACCATGCATGGATAACTCATGCTCTCCTTGGAAGTTTCCAGTTGATAGAAGTGCAATCTGAATTAAATCTGTGGCTTACCATCCTAAAAAGGCAAAAAACCCAGAAATTGATTATTCGAAACAAAATCTGTCTTCCAGTTGGAAAGGTAAGACGTGTAAGACATGATTTTTCAGGGATTTGTGTTGTCCATTTTGGGGCCTAAATGCCTAATTGATGTAAAAACTTGTTAAAAAAAAAAAAAATCAAGCGTTATAAAGTCTCCTTAAAACAGCCTATAGCAAAAAATTAAATGGCATAATGATTCCTGCTTCGTCTATTTTCAATTTAACTAAGACCATATTTGATCAGGTGGGAATGTGAATTACCGTATGAATCTGAGATTTTTTTAAAAAAATAAGTGTTTTTTGACTAATGCTACTTACTACGTAGCCTCGCTGTCCAAAGTACCAAATGTTGGCAAGAAATTCCTTTTGGGCCAAAGAAGAGCAGTGCAGCTGTGACAACAGTGTTTAGCTAACCTCACCGCAGACATCCTGCTGCAACTTCTGTAATCTTCTTCCATTTCTGTGGAAATGAGGAAGATTATATCTCTTACAATGTCTCTTGATTTGCAGGTCCCAAAGCATTTCCAAGGGAAGCATTGGTCCCTGTTAGTGCATTTAATTCCCCTGCCAGTAGCCTGGCCTTTGTTAGCGACCCTCCACATGTGTACGCCAAAATACAGCAAGATTTTTGGCTAATAGCTATTTGGCTAATAGTCCTTTAGAAGGCAGTACAGGTCAGGAACCTAATTTAGGCATCTCCTGAATTATCCTTTAAAGAAGCTGGTCTCTCTCCATAAGCTGGAGAGGACCCTATGGGGATCAAGCTGAGGCTAAGTGTTGTGAATGTTTTGTAGTATGTCAGGTGGTTTTAGCTCCTCAGGTAGAATGGGAGATTCTAAGAACATAGAGTTATAGAAGTTTTAGCTACTTTGAGCTACACAAATACTGTATGGCCCGGTTCTCTTCCTTTTCTGTTTGCCTGGGCTGATGCGGGATCACTGCATGAAGCAGGTCTGCGGTGCCTCTAAAACTGGCTGGCAGAGCGCGCTACGTACTGTAACTACCCAGTGTAGTGTATTTCAAAGCCAATCGTTAGAGCTGTTTTCGGTAAGTTACTTGGTTGCTATTAAGTTAAAATATTAATCTTCACTCTGTTGTTTTGAACAGGCACAGAAATTCTTGGCAAATCAATTCGCGTGCTGTTCTGCACGCTAGGCGTTTGCATATTTTATGCATTTGGCTACATGTTGCTGCCACTGTTTGCTTACTTCATCAGAGACTGGCGGATGCTGCTGCTGGCACTTACTTTACCTGGGCTGCTCTGCATCCCGCTCTGGTGGTGAGTATAACTAATTTAAAAGACTTTAGTCTTTAGAAGGTCCTGTCTGCAGATTTTTAAGATCCAGGCTCCAAGCCAACCAGCCTTTACCGATGAAATTCAGGAACGGGCAGGTGAAGAATGGATGTTGTGTCCTTTACTCTTCCCAGTTGTTTAACTGCAAGTCCATAGCTTTGTGGGTGATCTGACTTATGCCTGAAAAGCCTATTCTTCATTTTCTGTAGGCTTCTATAAAATTAAGTGGTGCACATGCAAAGGAAAAAAAAAAAAGTCAATAAAACTCATCCTTCTGCACCAACTGAAATCCATGAACTTTTAAGAGTAGGCCTGAACTAAGGGCAGAAGGAGAAACCAGTTGTTTTGGGAAGCTGGGCAATGCTAGGGTGACATAGATACGACAAGCTACAAAACAGTAGTTGCACATCTGCGAGGCTTCCATGTTTTCTTCCATAGTTAATGAAATACTACTTTCGGGTGGCATGTAAAGTTTAAATAGTCCACATGGTGGTGGTGTTTCTTCACTTACACTGGCATTTGTTTGTGATTCCATCCAGTTTCTTACAAAGTTGAATGACTCGGGCAAATTCTACTTTCTGACTTATATAACAGTATTTACAGTTACTAATTTTATATGTGTTATTCTCTAAGGATATGCCTCTTAATGTACAGCATGCTGCTTGTGTATTCACATTTCTGAATTTCTTTAATTAAACTGTTTTCCCATACTTTGAAGGATGGGAAAATTGAGCGTACTTTGGTTGCTCTTTTTTCTGAGTCATGGCTTATTTCTTTAGTATTTCTAAAATCCACAAGCACATTTTAGTCTGTTCTTGTTCAGTATGCTAGTCTGCTCTTGTAAATCTGATTTCTGTTGTCATTGCTTTAATGTCTGCACAATATGGCAAGTTTCGAGCTCTTCATGCCTGGAACAATGCGTAGTGGTGCCTGCAGCAGTGCTGTCTATGGAAATGCAGGCTCCTTATTCTGAACCTTGTTTGCAGGGTCATTCCGGAATCTCCACGGTGGCTGATCTCCCAGGGAAGATTTCAAGAGGCGGAAGACATCATCCGAAAAGCTGCAAAAACTAATGGCCTTACAGCCCCAGATGTAATACTTGACCCTAGTGAGGTAAGATTCATTCAGCAGTCCAGTTGACCGTGTAAAGTGATTAATTTACAGACATATCAATTGAGTTATGCCTGCAGTGTATCACGTACTTCTCAAATGGGTAAAAGGTCATCCTTTTCCTGAAAAGCAGAATACCCTTTCCCCACTTCGTTAAGATTTGCAAAGCCCTTGCTGTCCCGTTCCCATGGGAATGCCAACATGCATTCTAATGTAAACATCTTTTTGATCCGGTTTACTGCCACCTTTTTCCTTTTAAACTCTAGTTTTTGGGGGAAGGTAATGAATTTGAGGTACCTATTGCTTTGTGATCTAAATACTTGCACTAAACAGATTTTATGCTTGTGCAGTCTAGTATAGTTCTGTAAAAGTCTAACACAGGACTAATCCTGGCCAGTGGCAGTGGAAAGAATGTCATTCTAGTTCAATTCCATATTCAACTCCAATTTCTACTCCATGTTAAGGAGAGCAAAACTTGAGCTCCTTTCAGGTGGAGTAGCTAGCAGTATCTTTTCTTCCCCATCTGTTCCTTCCAGCATGTTCTTGTTTCCTGTACGTAACCCCCATTTGTCTGAGCTGTTGGTGACCTTAAGATGTAGAAGCAGTTCCACACTCATTCAAACATGAACTCCAAAAACCAGACAGACAAACCGTTTGCATAATCCAGGAGAATGGGTGCCGCTCTAGGCAGTTCTGTAGAGTTGAGTCTGTCTGGGCAGTCACCTAATCGTGTTCTGGTTGACAATTGACATTGTCTTGTGTTTTACGTGAAAATACCTTGTATATTCACTTGCTTTACAAGGGCCTCTGTACCAGACTAAGGAAAATGGTTAGCCATTAAACTGTAGTGTGTTTGCTATTGAGATTGAAACAGCTTCACTTGGGCTGAAGTTAGCTGAGGTGCAAACAAATCTGTTTGTCCAGACTTCTTTGTAGATAGTAGGACAGGCATCCTGGTCTTGCTGGAACAGAGTGAGAATGCCAGGAAAACCCAGACCTTCTTATGAGCTTTTTCCCTGGATTTTCATTAGCACACGCTTTTTTTCCTTCTTTTTGATCCTTCCTTCTTACGCTGTAGGCATGAAAACTTGCCCATTGCCAGCACTACAGCAGAAGAAGGGAAAACAAGCTCCAACATCTGCTTAAGGTCACTGTTCCTGGAATCCTCCATCTCCCATTCTTTGAAAGAAATACTGTTTGTCATCTCTGAATGGGGCTGGATTATGAAGCAGCAGAAGGCAGGGGCAAGAGTAGGGATGTTGCCCCAGGGAACACTGGACGAGGGGAAATGCTGACTTCTGCAGCAGGGTGGGCTGGAGTACGCAGTGCTTATTTACAGATAAATCATTGGACGTCAACTTTCAGAAACACAGATTGACATTCTGACACTGAAAGGAAAATGAGCTCAATGAACAGACACTGTTTAAGTGCAGAACTCCTGCCCATCTTTTTACTTTCTAAGGTAAAAGTTATGCTGTGACCAAAAAAATCGGTGCAAAACTCTTCTTCATCAGTGGTCTGTTTACGCTGTTCTTTTGTCTGCTTTCTGAAGAGCTGTAAAGCAGAAGGCTCGCAGCCTCTCTTGAGGTTTTTAGGAAGCATGTTTACGCTGCAGCGAGGTTCTCGGAAATCTAACTGGCCCTTAGCCCTTGTGCAGTTGGAACGTGAGTTCTGGATGGGGAAGCAACCTGAGCTCATGTTTGGAGTATTCCTCAAACCCATGCAGCTGGAGAGCAGCACCTGCAATATTGATGCTCCAGAGATGTCAAAACCAGTTAGGATCGAGCAGGTGACTAGTCGCAAACAAGCTGCGGAGCACAAATAGGGCCTGGTTGGCTGAATTATCCCATATGAGGGGGATAGAAATGTTTGGATGATAGGTTTAATTTCAAGTCATCGTTTTACGCTCCCTGCCCTTCTCATAGCTTCTTGTTCTAGCCTGTCCTGCTAAGAATTATGTTGTCTGATTATCCAGCTCCTAAAAGGCAAGGGTCCTTTCTTCTCATCAGCTGTGACTCTCAGAATGTTACTGTTCCTGGGTTTGTTTTGCGGTTTGTTTGTTTTTTCTCCTTTTTTTTGTTTCCTGTTTGCTGGTTTCCTGGAAACGAATAGTGGCAAAACTGGAGAGTACTTAGGAAAGATCATGTGATTTATGAGAAAGGGCTGTGAGCTGTAAAGCTGACTGCAGTTTGTGTTGTGGGAGGTTTGGCTTCAGGCAGAGTGAAAGCTATCAAATGTAAAGAACTGTTTGTTTTTCACAGAAAATGAAGATTTGTGAAAGCAAATACACTGAAGTTTGGCGTGCATGAGCATCAAGGCCACTGTTTTATCCTCCAGGTCTTCAGAACAAAATATCACTCAGAAAGATTTTTCACCTGACTGCAGGGGTTACATAAACTTCATGTTCCCATTAGCTCAGATACAGTTTACAAGACATTGAGGAGATTAATGTGTATTTTGAGTTGAGGGACAAGAGTTAAGGGCACCAAATCAGTGTCCAGCAACTAGCTTGCCAAAAGAAACATCACTAACTGAACACGGAAGAGAGGTTGATGAGGTTGCTTTTGTCTCTTTATTGGTGTGTTGTGTCCTGCAATACATCCAGCTACTTCTGCTGGACCAGCCTGATGTTTTAGGGAAAAAAGTATTGTAAGTTGAACTAATACAGAGTAGAGGTTGGCATATTAGACCAGGCGGAAAGAGTTCAGAAAAGTTTAAAGTAGTGAGTAATTGCACTGTTTTGAAGCTGCAATCATAGTTTACTTTTATTGATAAACGTTTGCACATACCATGAAGCAGTACACAGTGCCAGCAAAAGGCATTCAGTCTTTAAACATATTAAAATTTAATTTGGCATTCTCAGGTCACGCTGACTTAAAAAGTCAAGGGAGGAAGTAATCTTTGTATACAGTTTATTGTGCTTGCACATAATAGAGGTCTGTCAGGCAAGAGTGATTCTTCTAGTTGTGGAAAGAGAAGTCTTCACTTAAATATCGTGAGGCGTCTTGGCAGCTTACAATTCAAAAAGTGTCAAAATTAAAAATATTTCAGTATTACCTTTTTTCATTTGATAATTTTGAGCTGCTAAGGTGGATGCTTGTTTCTTTCCTGGTTAGATTGCTAACTGTTGATAGAGTCACAGATTCAGATAGATACAAAATGTCCTAACAGAAAAAAGACTCTCTGTGGAAGATTGTAAGATCAAAATCTTGTTAATGTTCTTAGTGTAAGACTGCTAAAAATACCATTAAACTGATGAGTAAGTAGCCTGTGATAAATCCTGAAAACATACCATCTTTTGCAATTAAAAAAAAAATTACGTATAGAAAACTCTGGTTCTTCAGCCATATAGTGTTGCTTTATCAGAGTTGATAGTTTTAATCAATGGAACTTGTCCTCTTAAATCACCTTTTACATATTTTGAAAAATCTCTCCCTTGTTACTCCCTGTTAGGGGTCCAAATTGAAGACCTAAATTTAAAAAACCCTTAAATTCTTCCCTTTTTTACAATCTTATCGAGCACAAAACTTGTTCGCATGCTTCATGGGTGAATATCTTTGCATTGTTTACATGGAAGTGGTTTTATTTTGAGGAGCTGGAAAAGTTACAGGGGGAAAGAAGTTTGTTTGGGTTTTTTTTTGCTTATAGTCCTAGAAGAAGGTCTCAAAACCAGGCTAAATAATGATGGGGACTGTTCAGCTCATTGGCCAATTTGTCTCAGTTTAAATACATTACTGTTAGGTCCAGCATGAGGAGTCATTTACTAAATCTGTCCTGCTGCAGTTTAATGTTGTTATTTCTTGCCTTGTCTGCAGTGGACATAGAGGACAGTTTATCACTTTTTTTGCTGGTCTTTGAAGACCATTCTTGGTCTTTTAAGACTCCTTCCATCTTCTGGCCCTTAGGCTAAATAAACCCTCTGCTTTCAGACTTTTACAGATGACATTTTTCAAATGTCTCATCATCCTTGTTGCTCTCTTCTTGTCTGGGTGCAGTTGATTTGCACGATCCTCAAGGTGCAGTCCTCAAACCTGGATGTAAGAACCCTGCCAGTAGTGACACATAAATCGGAAATTAATGTTGTTGCTTTATAATTCAAGTATAAAAGTAACAATAAGCAGTTGCTTTATGGAGCCTCAGGCAGAGAAGATGATTACAAATTTCAGCCTAAATTTTAAGTGACTTTAAATAAGGGAGGAGCAACTACTTTCACAGGTAGTTGGCTCTTGTGGCTTACACGTGGTCGGTTAAAAGTGAGGCACCTGTTTCAACTCTGCAGAATATCAAAATACTGATGTATAAGTTGGGGGGGGGACTTATTTGCACAGCAATTCTGCTTTCAGGAAGTTAATGTTCCCATGGATTTTTTTGTTTGTTTGTTTGTTTTTCCAGCTGCAAGATTTGAATTCCCAGAAGCAACAGACGTACACCATTTTGGATCTAATGAAAACCCGAAATATCCTAACTATCACAATTATGTCAGTGATTCTTTGGTAAGCAAGTGTGGTTAAGGAGTATGCAAGCACAAAAGCAGGAAAACAATTAAAAACTGCTCTTTGAACACTAAGGTATTCTGAAGAGATATGGACAAAACCAGCTCAAAAACCAATAACCTGCTGGCTGAAGCAACAAAATTCTGGTTACGTAGGTTCTTCATTTCAGTAACAGTCTAGAAACATCTGGATTGTTATTTCTTTCTGAAGCAGTCAGGCGTATTCTGAACTGAGCAAGAATCAGATCAGCTGGCAATGATGTGTGGGAATCCTGCCTGATACTGGGCCTTGGGGAACCCTCATCTGACTGTAACGAAGTCTTTTAAGAGGAATGAGTCATGCCCTGTCCTCCAGTCAGAGGACTACTGCCCAGGGGTCTGAACTCCTCGATGCCTGACTTAATGGGGAGAATCTTCCCATCTCTTTTGTGTTGTCTCTTAAAGGGATAAAGCTTCCTTTGAAGTTCTAATCTGAGATTTCCCTAGACCTTCATGCTAGCTACTCTGTCTACCTGCCATCTTCAGTTTGGTTTTACACTAGCTGAAGCCATACTTTATGCTCAGTTTGATGAAACAGTTGTCATTTTCCTTTACTGGAAATCTCAGCGAAGCTGTAATTGCTCAGAAGAGAGAAAATGGAGAGGGTAACTTATAGCCTGCCGTTATAGGTTATAAAAGTGAGGTTTAATTAGTGCGTGTAGCTACAGCGTCCTAACCAAGAAGGTCCCTCAAGTGCTTTGGAGCTAACTGAGTCTATTTGCTGCCTTTTTGGACAATGTTCCTGTGCTTTAGTGAGGCAAAGCCTTGGAGTTCAGTCCACTGAGCTGCCAGTGTGTACAAGCTGATGTGGCTTTTTGGGTCAAAGGATGACTTGGCTAATATTTAAGCCAGATTCCCTTGCCCATCACCAAGGACAGTGCTACAAACACACTGGGAAAGGAACTTGAGCAGAAAAACAGCTCAAAAAAGAAAAGTAATGTTGGTTCTTTGCAGAAATGTCGATACAGTTTCCGTATACTGTTGTTTTAACCTCCAAGTTGAATTGCTGACTCTCACCTTTAATTGGAAGTGAGCTAGAGAATTGGGACCGTCCTACTTCTAATCTGCATGGAGTAGATCAGTAGCGAGTTCCTAGGCACAGCTGATTTTGCGTGTGTGGTTGTAGAAATCAAATGCAAAACCTCTTTGAACAGCATTTCTGGTAGGACAAAGCATCTGAGAGAAACAGAGTGACGTGGCAGTATGTAAACCATTCCATGTGCTGAAGGGCTTTTTACCACATGATAAATGAAGTTTTATGATAGGCGGGAAGACTCAAACATGTGCAACTGACTTACACATTCTTACCTCCTCTTGCAGAAGAGTATTCAGTTGATTTGGGCAATTTTTCCACTATTTTTACCTTGCATGTCAGTTGCCTAACCTCCTTTTAATTAATTTCCCAAAATATAAAGCATCTTGTGCTGACTCACAGCAATGTTTTCCAACCCATAGTATACCGATGGTATATTCTGCGATATGAATTGAAAGATCTCATAAAAGACGCTCTGTAAAAGAGGATGGTTGCAGATAGCGGTATATCACCTTTACATATTGCTGAGTGTTTTGTTAATTTTGAGTAAGTCGAAGGCTTTTAAACTAATCCCTTTGCTGGGTTTGCATCAGGAAGGAGGAAGTTTGGCTTCTCGTCACCCTGGGATGTGTAAATACCCGTAAAGTTTTCATAGAAGATGTATAACTGTATCAAGGTTTGCCAGTGGGATAAGCTAAGGCAGACTGCTGCTGAAAGTGAGTTCCAGCAAGCACAGTTTATTATGTATAAAAATAACTCCGAGGAGCACAGGGCTGGGCATATTGTACAGCATTGTGGAAAACACTGCATAACTACTTTTGAGAAGAATAGCTTTAGCCGGCGGGGCACACGCAGCAGTGGGGGGGTTACCCTCAGCTGTATGACTTCATACCTTCCCAGGTATACTAGGCAACTTGTTTTAAGCAATTGGACTGTGAAGGCTCTTCCCACGTGAACTGAGGAGGAGGAAGAGCTAATCTTTGGTCAGTGATCCGCTTTGTGCTGTGCAGTGATTTTGCTCCAGGTTCTGTTCTAACATAAATGCTGAAGGAGATGAAGTGCTGAGTGCTCTGTACCTCGCCAGTGCACCTGGACCCATTATTTCCTTGTTTACCGCACATTGCTTGTTGGTGAAGCATAACCTTCTCTTCCCAGCATCTCCCAAGACACGACAGGATTTGTCTCCAAGGCCAGGTGTGTGTTTCCCTTGATCACGTGGAAGCCAGTTCTCATCTGGCAGTGGCACAGTTAAGATGGCAGCATTCCCAGGCAGCAAGCTCTGTCCTGCTACACTGACCAGCCCAGGCACCGAGCCATGCAAATGTGACTTGGATCCTGCCCAGCCAGCTTGGGGCATGGCAGAGAAAATCCTGGATTGTTTGGGTCTGCCAGGATGCCATACTCCTCCTCTGTGACTTTATACACAAAGCATGGAGGGTAATGACCCAGAAACAATGTTCTCCACCCAGAGCGCTCTGGTAAACATGATGAAAAGGTGCTGTAGGCCTCAGCAGCAGTAAAATTCAGTAGTCCAAACTTTCAGGCTAAAGCCATAACTACTAGTAATAGGAACTGCTGTATCACTGCATAGTGAGTGATGATCACTTATCTCCCAGGGGTGACCTGAAATACGGAGGCATACGGAGAAGTAGTCAGCCCCTCTCCATCAGCGTGACTAGCAGAGACAAATGAGATGTCTAAAAGTGACAAATACCCAGACCTTCCTTGCGAGGTCTGCATGAGAGTGGGATGGACAGTTGCAAAGTCATGCAATGGCATTGGCAAAGAAGAATGACCACTATAGCTGCATGATCATCCAGCACTGCTGGGCTCATAGGCCTGTGCCTCAGCAAGGCTAGCAACAGCTCTGGAGTTACCTAATTGCATTAATGCTGAATAGGAATTTTTTTTTTTTAAATATATTCCTTGAATTCAAGAGAAACTTGAAAGATAAAAAGCATCAGCACTGTGTAATTGTTATCTTGCTGTTTCTGAAGTCAGCACTTAAGATGTTTCAAAGGTGAAAGAATCTGGCAGATGCTGAATTTGCCTTACATAGTGATTTCTGTGCTTAACAGAGGTTCAGGGCAACCTCGGGAAGAAGAGAAAACTGTCTGATCCTGTTATTCTGTTTCTTTCAGGATGATAATCTCTGTTGGTTATTTTGGACTTTCTCTTGACACACCTAACTTGCATGGAGACGTCTATGTGAACTGCTTCCTCTCGGCAGTGATTGAAGTTCCAGCCTACGTTATTTCCTGGCTGCTGCTTCGAAATCTCCCTCGACGGTATTCAATGGCTGCTGCGTTATTCTTGGGAGGCTGTGTTCTTCTCTTCATTCAGCTGGTGCCTTCACGTATGGAATCATTAGTTGATCTCAAATACGTATGATAGGTGAAGTGCAGTACCACGCACTGGGCAGATGCGGAGGAAAAGTGTCCTGAGGGGACTAAATACAGATATTCGTTCCCTATCTCTGTCCCTCTTCCTTGGTTCTCAGTGCTGCTGCACAGGGAGCTCACACAACTTGTCAATTCAGATACGTTTTTAAAGGTGGGTCGTTGGCTTTGTGGTCTGTTGGGATCAGCTCTGTAGTCCAGTTTTGCTTTAATGTGCACCCCTGGCAAGGTGCCCTGGTAAGGTGCAAGTGTAAAACCAGGACTAGACCAACCAGAATTTGGTCAGCAGAGGTTACCAAGAAGCTGCAGAACTTCCCAAACAACTGTAAATGACTGTCTCTTTATGGCTTGTTTAAACAGTTATATTTGAGGGAGTCATTGTGGAAGCATTTTTGATAAGCAAAACTGCTTGCACTGAATTAGTGTTGATAGTTAAAATAATGTTTGGCAACTGGAAAGGAGGACAAAATAACACTCATTGGATACCAAACCATATGTATCTTTAGGCCAGTTAGATTAAGGGGGTTATGGACTCTTACTGGTAATGCTGTTGAATATGATGGGGGGGTGTTGTTGCTCAGCACTTGTTTACATATCAAAGATGAAACAAAAGAGAATGCACAAGAAGTGCCTTGTTTATTTTATACAGGTAATGCATGTGTTGCATTCTCTTTCTCCAGTCCTTTGAATCAATTGGACACCGATATGATCTGTTTTGATTTTCAGATCTAACTGTCCCAGTTAAAGTCAGCTCGGCTTCCTGTAATTAAATTATTGACTTGTAGCTAGCAATGTTCCTGAGAAACCAGAGCAGGAAACCAAAAATAACTTGTTTCAAATGTTTAACTTTGTTCACCTTATCAAAAAGGGATATATGGTGGTGTTTGCAATAGCAGAGATCTGGCCCCTGAAATCTGAGAGGACCTCTCCAGTGCTTGCTCTCTTCTCCTTGTTTTTTACTTGGCAGGAAGCCCCATTCTCAAGGAAATGAAAATGTTGAGCGCTAGTAATTTAAAAATAAATAAATTTTTTAAAGTGTTGCCCATGCTTGTAGACATGTACAGAGAAAAGAAGACACCAGATACTGGAATTAATTAGGCAGGAGTTATACAAACACAATGGAATTAAGAGATGCCATGGATTGTCAGAGCTTTATTGAAATCCTTACTGCGTTTTGATTTCAGATATCCGTGCGCTGTCTATTCTACTAGTGATGTTAGGGAAATTTGGGATCACATCTGCCTTTTCAATGGTTTATGTTTACACGGCTGAGCTCTACCCAACAGTAGTGAGAAACATGGGAGTTGGAGCAAGTTCCATGGCCTCTAGACTGGGCAGCATCCTCTCGCCTTACTTCGTTTACCTCGGTAAGTTAACTCCTCTGCCTGCGCTGGGGAGGTGCTGGCAGGCGGGAAGCAATGCTTTTTACCCAGATCAGTGTGCTGCCACCGTGGGTCAGTGGGATTTTCCGACTGTTCTTTGTTTCCAGGTCCAGGTGTGTTGTGAAACTGCAGGTAAAAATGGGTTCTCAACATCTCCGAACAATGGTCATAACGTAGAGAAATTGTGTTTTATGCCCTCTTGAAGAGACGTTCGGAAGACTCACAATCTTACTGACTCAATAGGGACAGCTCTTACAGCTATTGTTTCACAGTCTCTTGAGTTCCTAAAACCACAGTTAAAACAATATATGCTTTGAATGCCAGACTGTGAGGGGGTTGGTTTGTTTTGTACTGAAAGCATAACTCTTACACAGATAAAGCCTTGTTCCTAGGTACAAACGTTATCGGAGACTTAAAGCTGAAGCTAGGGTGTTGGGGTTTTTTTTGTATCCTGCTAGGTGCCTATGATCGATTCCTGCCTTACATCCTGATGGGGAGCCTGACTGTGCTATCAGGAATTCTGACTTTATTTCTGCCAGAAAGCTACGGTATGCCTCTTCCGGACACCATTGATCAAATGCTGTTGGTGAAAGGGTAAGTGTCACCTTCTGATCTTAACACATCTGTTCTCTATCCTGAGAAGAGGAGCGGACTTGCCTAGGTACCGTCAGAGGGAGGGGGCTGGTTTTGGTAGTGTAGTCAGTGCTCTGTTGAAGCTCTAAGAGTTTGGCTGGAATCCTGGTCCCTGTTCCCAAGTGTGTATGTTCATATGTACATCTCTCGGCTCCAAATTTATCATTTTACTTTGAGGACTGAATAAAAGTACATATGAGGAATGCATTTGTAGAAATGTATTGCTTTATAAAGGTATAGGGACACTTTGTGGGTTATAATCTATTTTGCTAGGTTCTGAAAGTCCTATAAGCACTGGTGAAGGGCTAAACTCTTCCCATTTAGTTCAACTGACCTAAGAAGGCATCGCGAGCATCTGGCCTTTTGCCACGGCTCTGATTGAAGAGGGCACATAAGCATACACTAGTGTAAGAAAGGGACCTGTCCAACTGAAGTCAACAAGATATTAAAATTAGGAGGCTGTAATGTCAAATAGGGCTCAGGATATCAAAGATTTTTTTTTTCCTCTGTTCTCTCATCTATTTTTTAAGTTATTTTCTTTTCTCTTTCTGTCTCCCCCCCCGCCCCAGATTAGAATACAGGCCTGCACCTAGTAGCACAAGGGATTCCAAGGAGGAAGAAGAAAATCCAGAGATTTTTAAAAGCACAGCTTTTTGATGGAACTCCTGCGTACTTCCTGGTGAACTGAAAGTTAAATGGACTTTTCTTCTAAAATTCATTCTAGAAAGGGCTAGTGGCAACACTTTGTTTCCTGTAATTTTAACCTTATTTATTAATTTAAACACTGTGTTCCGTACATTCTCTTTTTATATGAACATAAATACTGTATAGCCTTCAATGAGACATTTCAGGCACAGTTGTTTTAATGCAGTAGAACCATGGAACAGTATCTGATCAATCCTTCATAACTTCAAGTGTATAGTTCAGCTGCAAGATACTTGAAAATTAGTTCAAGGGCTGGCAGGGAACCTGGATTCCTCAGTGAACCTTCTCCAGAGCTAATGCACATCAAGAAGTAAAAATTGCCAGAAAAAACTGCTAATTGGTTTTGATTCCTTGACTTCTGTCTCTGGACAGGAAACTTATTTATTATAGGGAAGGTTATGAGAACATGCCTCTCTGCAATCTTACTCAAATGACTTTGCACGTGCTGAATTTGTTACCAAATTCAGAAAGATGCAAAGAAAGATTTTGAGAATTAATTCTAACTTGATATGTTTTAACTCAACGTAGATTGAAAGGATTGTCTTGCACAAAATATTTGTAGCACTGAAGTTTTGCTCACAAAATTGATTGATTTGCTCACAAAATCACTTGATTCCAATGCTGGTTTTCAACTGTACCTGTATGGTGAAGTTGTTTCCAGGCCGTATTTATTTTAAATGATGCAAAAGGTTTCATCTGTGTGTGGAGGGAGCGGTGTTAGTTTGGGGTTCTTCCATTTCGATGTGTGTTGGAAGTTTTATGTCTAAATTGTTTTAACGTCTTTGGTGCAATTTGGATGAGGGAAACAATTCTGCTGCCTTCTGTGCTTTTCACACGTGCACATACACACGCACACACAATGAATGTATTTAGAGCTAAATTTTTGTGTTAATCTATGCCACTGCGTTGACCTCATGGTGGAATGTACTGAGAACTAAATTCAGAATATACTTCTCAGGTGCCAACTGTATGATTGCTTTGAGGTCTGTTATTTCACTTAACTCATGTAATCAGTGAATTGTTTTCAAATTGTTCTAGAAAAACCCACCAAACCTTGTTGACAGTCTGCCAAGAAATTGTTCCTTGGGTTGCAGAAGCACCCTCGGCATTACCTGTGTTTCTTTAAATATATATATGTACACTCAATCTCATTTGTGCTGTTCTGATCGTGCATTACATCATACTTTGACAGATGTGAGCGGTGAAAGATTTCTCTCTTGTGGCACTCGTTTGTGTGTGTTCTGTGCTGTAGAGACTTAATGAACAGAACCTAAACCTTTGTAGCCAAAGCCGTTAGGGGCCTTACTCTGCTGCGGCAGCTGGTCATGGAAGTTTTGCATTTTCCTACTGTATTTAAATACGTAGGTGGCATCAGCTGATTCCAGTCTTTTGTTAACCAATACCACATATTCTGTCCGTGATAACCAGCTCCAGCAGTCGGACTCATGCACTAGTGTGTGCCCTCCAGACGGCTTGTCTTAAAAACAAGAAAGTAGAAAAAAAAACTGCATAGGCTATAGTGGGTTTTTTTTAAACTCTTTCTACCAGTGTCTTGAGCTTTAGGGTTTGCTCCGCTTTCCCTGCATTTTCTCACCTGCTTGTGTAGTATTTTAATTTCAGGATGCAGCAGGATGTTGGCCGATCTTACCAGGTCAGAGAATGATACAGAGAAAGGTAGTTTTGTTGTGTCGTCAGTTCTTCTGAGGAGAGAGATCCCAACGTTTGGGCAGGTTCGGTGTCACTCCTGTTTAATAGGTTGACAGGCCCTTGGCAGATGGGTTTAAAATGCAGTGTGTGACTTGAAGCTAGCACAAAAATTGAGAATCTGGATTTTGCAAGCCTCACTGCACATCATACAATAGCCTTGACATGAGCAAATACGTGTCAGGAGAGAGCGTGTAACAGCCAGTCTCCCTTGCCCAAAGACATGATACAATTTGTCAGGCTTATCACCTTTTTTGAAATGTTCATTGCAAACTTAAGAATGTGTTCTAAAACTTGGTACAGATATTTTTCTTTGTAAGCCTTGTTTCTAGGAACTGGAACATTTAGAAGCAGCAGCTTTTCTGTGTGTTGTAGAAGAATTATCTGATAACCGCAGGGATCTGAGGCAAAACACACTTAGCTACAGCTTCCTTGTAATGGATTTGCCAATGTAAACAACCGTGTCCCATAAGTCTCTTCCTGTAAACTGTTTCAGAAAATACCCTGAAATGGAAGATACGTGCTTGCCTGATACATGATCTAGTATGGAAATTCCTGTCCTAAAGTGCAGAGTCCATTTAATGTCTGATTTAGCTGTAATTTCTTATCCACTGTTTTATCCAGGTATGTGCCTTGACAGTGAGACTTTTGTTCTTGAATAGTTACATATTCTGATATTTACTGAAGATTTTGTGAGGGGTTTTGTTGTTTTGTTTGGGTTTTTTTAATCCAGTCAAATTGGGGAATTTCCTGGTTATGACTAATCCTACAAAACACAATGGCAATCTCTTTGTGTCCAAAAAAATACATTTTTTTCCTTGCTCATCTTTTTTTAAGAACAAAAAGTATGAGTCAGAAATGTAGAATATATTTAATATAGCGTCCTAGGTTATTTTGTATTTACTTTTTTATCCTGCCCTTCTCAAGTTTATCTCTAAGACAAGGAGCTTGTTCTAGTGGGTAGACAGAATCCAGCTAATACGTATTACCAAAAGAAATTGAGGGGATATTTTAATGTAGGCAGGTGATCTGATCTGCGCAAATAAGATGAGAGGAACTGACCCAGTAATTGGCAAATCTGAGAGTGGTATCAGTGCTGGCAACAGGTAAGATTTGCAGCACTAAGTGTGGCTGTGGATACCTGCAGGACAAAGCGCTGGTGCCGCGCCGTGCCTTGGCTCTGAAAGGTGTCTGCCGAGTGCCACGTTGTCAGACGTGACTGACTCCTAGACAGCGTATGGTATCGTCAGTAGACACGTCGGCACGTCGCTTTGCGTTACGCTGATGCGACGCAGGATTGGGACCGACTTTCTGAGACTCTGCTGTAAACGGACCACTTTGTAACGGACGTTTTTGAGGCGTGTTTCACTCACCCCCGCGGAGCTGTTGTGCGAGTGTCGTGAAATGAGTCACGGTCCACGTGGGAGGTGCTTCTCTCGGCCTCGTGGTGGAGGAGGGATGCACGGGACAGCCTTGAATCCCAAGGTGAAGTCACACACAGATTGTCCCTTCTGTAAAGAGTTGGTGGGTTTTAGTACCAGTATTTGAACGCACCTAGACACCGGTCTTGCCTAGTGTGCTGGCTAGTGGGGAAGGGCCTGTTCTGCTGCTCTCGGGGAAGGCCAGAGCTTTTGCTCCTGTTATCCTCAAAGAAGTAGGGAGTGACACTTGGTAAGGGGGAAGGGACAGAATTTGCCTTTGAAAGAGGAGTTGTGATAAACCTATGAGCTCCTCGTACTGTGGAGGAAGATAATACAGACTTTGACATTCAGGCTAACCTTAGCCTGGGAAATACTGAATGGTTTTGGTGCCCATAACCTGCATTACAGCGGCAACACAGGTTACACAAAACTATGTGGTTAGGCAAAATTCTCTGTTGCTAGAGAACAGTGCACACTACAGTGTCTTCACCAAGGAAAACAGCATACGGCCTCGAGTTGGGAACTAGGATCCCTTCCTTTCCAGCTTAGACTGACTTCTTTCATCGTCTGGCATGTCGCATGATCCTGTGACTTCAGTTTCTTTGCTTGCAAGTGGAAATACCGTTAACTCAAAAGGAACCCTAATTTCTTGTGATGTTCATGCTCCACAGTCTGCATTTGTTAGATCCTCTGACTCTCCTGACGGTGAATGTAATGCTCACATGAACATCATTTAGTATTTCATCGTTCAGAAGCAGGCAACTTTGGATGACTTCCAACACCATTTTTGTTAAGAGGTGTGATCACCTCCTCCCCTGTTTCCAAGTTACCATTTGGAAGAAGAAAGCACAGGGAGGTGGTGCATTGCCCAGGGAATTGGACTGCAGTAAGTCAAGCAAGGATTGGGTTTTGAATGCTTAATCATACTGTTGTAATTGCACAGCCCCTTCATAGTTCTACATGAAGCTGCCTGCAGCGTGCCGCCTGTGAGGAGGGGCATTACTGAACGTTTTCACTGTGCGCCTAACTACATTGCAAAAATACCGTTCTCTTCAGAGGACTTTCATTTTGAGATACGGTGATGCTAATATTGTATTGCTGACCCCATGGAATTTGGGATTAACGTGAGTTACACCCATCTCTGCTTTACAGCCGGTTCCGTTCTATAGCGTCACCCAGAGGGGCTCTTCTTTTTAATGCTCTCCAGGGGCCTATGCACATGAGTACAGTAAGCACGTGAAGCTGGTGGGCCTGTCTCTGTGAATAAATACCTATTTCAGTATTTGTAGAATAGAACCTTAATCCTGGCAGTTGTAAACGGTTTTCTTAAAGCATAGAATCAGCTCAGGCACCATAATGCCTTACTTGCAAATGCCTTTGGGGGTACTTTAGACTAGTAATGGCCACAGCCTTGTATATAGAAAGATACAGAAATTTCTTCTAAGAATGTACATATTCCTAGCTGTAACTAAATTGATTCTTACCCTAGTTTTTTTATAGAAAAATGCTTGTTATTTGTAAAGTTCAGAATAAAATCATATCTGGAATTATCTTTAAAATGAAGTATTCTCATAAATTTTTTTGTGTCTTCATGTTTTAATGTGTTATTTGCGTAACAGAGCTGCTACTTCTTTTTTTTGTGGTCTTGTAGGCTTTACCCTTAATCTTGTATTATATATAATGACTTTTTTCCATAATTTTTTTTAAATATTTGTTCTAAGCAAAGAGGTGGTCTGAGTAACTGGAGCACTGTCTGCGGCTGCTGTCCGTGAAAGAGGTGAATGGGAGGTGGGTGCTGGAGCAGCAGCGTGGGCACTTGCTTCCTCTCCTCCCTGCGGCGAGTGATCTGCTGAAAGGTCGTCTTGTGGGTCCTCTTCTGGTGGGGCGTTTTCCAAATGCCAGCAACATGGAGAACGAGTAATTCAACATTTACTTAGAAATGGCAGGTTATTGAAAAATTGCAAGGAGTTTCTCTAAGGTGCTACTTAAATGTTTGTAGCAAAACTGGATGGCAGTCTTCACGTGGCCCGAGACAAGAAGCCGTGCAAACGTTGTCGCTAGGTGCAGTCCCTGGGGTTTTGTGGGGTTCTCCCACACATGCTACATTAAGCTGTACGCTTGTAGATAAGCAGAAGTACCACGGGCAAGGTCAGCTGAGTTTCATGTACTAGGAGGTTTAAGAAACAATTTAGGGACTCTGCCTATCACTGCCTGGTTTTTCTTACTCAATGATTAGCACTGGGCCCATCTTGTACCTGGTACACGCAGGTCTGGGTTATCTGTAAAAATCTTTGCCCATCTTGTGAAGAAATGGCTCCTCTGAGTTTGGACCAACCTCCACAACTACCTTTAAGACCTGGGCCACTTCTATTCTTCTAATACATTTTCTTACTTCCTTTTAAATAAATGCAGTAAAACAGTAAGGAAGTATGAAGATGAGATAATGGGGCAGCAGGAAAAAAAAATACAGAACTAAATACTTGGCTGACTGTCTACAAATAAACCCCTGCTGTCCGTAGCCTGAATTGCTAATTTTAATCCTTCGGGGAGGGGTGGAGACAAGGCCAGCAGAAATGGAGGAGAACCCCTTATCCAGCGGGAGGTGGGTTGGAGAGCCGCTTCCCAGTTTGCTTTCAAGAAACCCACCCTTGTCTGAAAGGACCACCAAGGCTGGGAGGTGAGGGCGGGCATTCCTCTCTTGGACCGGCGCGTGGTGCAGCAGGGTTTGCCCTGGGCAGCACAGGGGATGAGATTCCCCCTGGGGCAATGCGTGAAAGCTTGGTTGTGGGTGGTTTTATTTCTGGTGGTGTTTGGGTTTGGTTTTTTTTTTTTCTTTAAAATAAATGAAGCAGTGCCCATCTTGAGATGTGAAAAGAAATGGATGCCTTTAAGACAAAGCTCCTGCACTGTAGAAGAGATCTGACTTTTATTTCGGAGGGGTCACAAGCATCTCTGTGCGATGAGATGCATGTTCGCGGCTCTGTGTCTCTGCTGTGAGGGAGAACCTGTCCTGAGCGGCTGTGATAGCAGAGGGAATAGCATGCTTTGCTCTCGTGTATTTGGAGAAGTCCAGAACCACGTCTCAGGTAAAGCAGGACTCCAGGTTTTTTGAGGAGTTTATGAATACATCACCTCTCTCTGCATCCATCAATCTAAATGATTCTTCCCAAGTGCCCTATTTTCCCCTTCAATTCTGTCAAGGATAAAAGTTAAAACAGCCTTGTAGAGATGCAGAAATCTGAGCTGTGCACCAGGTGTCACCAGGAGACCTTTTGGCATCCAGGAACAGATCTTAGGTCAGGGTCTGAAACTTTACAAAGCACAAGTGCCAGGACTAAACCCAGCCCCGAGGCGTGCACCTCCCGGTATTGCTAGAGGCAATTAGCAGCCTAAGTAACTGGGTGACTGGTTCCCATGACCCACATTTGAAATATGATTTAGATAAGTGAAGGTTCAGTAAGTCTCTCCAGTAGCTAGAATTCATGTTACGAGTCACCTTTGAAGCAGTGCCTTGGATTCCCAGATCACTTAGGCACTTCTTGGAGACCTGTGTAGTCCATGGGACGCCGTACCGGGACGGGGGGCTCCCGGGCTGTTTCCTTGGGAAGTTGCTCTCATTTCCCACGGCTCAATTTTTCTACCTGCAAAAAAATAAGGAGTGTGATTCTGCAAGATTATAAAACATTTGAGGAGGGCAAGGTATTGCTGCTTCACCAAATACCAACCTTCTTCCTTTATTTAACCCCGTTGCGACAGATTTTAGGAATATATCCTAGAATCTACTTGAAATGCTGTTAGTGTGAGGTTCCGTTGTTTAACGGCCAGCCTGGTATCTCTTGGACTGTTTCTATGCTGGATCCTTTTGTATTAGGGGTTACTGCGTACATCCAAATAGCAACAGTCCTGCAGGCCCCGGGGACCTGCACGTCAACCGAGACAGCCCAGCCGGAGAGCTGCCGGCAGCCCTTGGGCTATCACGGCTTGCTGCCGGGGATCCAAGGCCGAGCCCTGCCCTTGGTATTCCTCTCTCTCGCAAAAAAACCCCAAACCACCAACCAAAAAAACCAAACACAACAAGCCCTTTCAAGCACGTAAACTCCTTGGTGCCTCTTGCAGCCTGTGCGCTGGGGTGTTTCTTAGATTTGGAGTCATTTTTCTACGTGGGCCTGTGAGCGGCATTCCGCAAATCCCTGTGCGGAAACGAGTGCTGCTGAGAAGAGAAAAAAAAAACCCAAACCCAGAGGCTGCACTCTGCCAGGCCAGCGCCGTTTCTGGGGATGGGTGTCCGTCGCTGCAGGGCGACAGTTTTTCTGCCTCGCTTGCACTGTACACCTTTGACCTCTTATGCTGGCAGACCTTACCTCCACCACTTGCCTCTTTGCCCGCCTTCTGAAAAACTGCAAGCATACCTGCTGCTAGCTCCTGTATTAGCTTTACCTCGAGGCAAGGTAAATAATGAGTGATAAGCAGGAAATGCCCAGGAACACTGAGTAACCGATTAAATTCCTGAAGAAAACAGCTTTAAAGTGGGCAGTCATTAAGTGAGCGTTCCCCATAGCAGCTTGCCTCCTGGAGCATGCAGCCAGCGCAGGAGGACTGAAGCAGAACAACTGAGGAGGATGGGTTGTTGTTCCTGCTAATTGCTTTTGAAAGCCCCAGCTCTTCTCCCCTCGGCTGTGGCCGGGTTGGTGTGGGGAAGCTCTTTCTCTGTCGGCTCCCTGCTGGAAGTGGGGCTTCTCGAGGCATCTTAATTGTGATCGTCTGGAGGGTTCTTTGACCCTGGGGTGAACCAAGTTAATTTCCTTTTGATTTATTCACTGTCCTTAGCCATCAGAAATGTCACGGCTCTGGTAGCTTTTTCCAGGCTACCAGAGTTCATGTAGCTCCTGCTTACAATTGCAGGGAGGGGTTGGTCAGAAGGAATTCTCCTCTGTTATGAGGTTGCTTTCATAGAATCATAGAATCGGTTAGGTTGGAAAAGACCTTTAAGATCATCGAGTCCAAGCGTTAACCTGGCTGCCAAGTCCACCACTAAACCACGTCCCTCAGCGCCTCATCTACACGTCTTTTAAATACCTCCAGGGATGGTGACTCAAGCACTCCCCTGGGCAGCCTGTTCTCTTGAAGGCAGTCACTCCCTACATCCCAAGTGCTCCTCCTCAAGTCCCAAATGGTAAATCACCTCGTAGGGGCCAGCTGTGTCAAATCTACAGGGGTTCTGGGCTCTTTGGTGAAGAGCTAAGGTACCTCTTTGCCTGCTGGTGCTGCAAGTCATGGGAATCATCGCGTTTCGGGCAGCTGGGGAAGAAATAAACTCATGTGTAACATGTGAGGAGTCTCTTTGACCACCGATCTTAGGTACCCCTGGTTCCAGGTCAGGACCGCCCGGGCTCCGTCTGTGCTCCTCCCCGCCCCGGGCTCCCCCAGCCCGGCCGCTCGGGCCCGGCGGGGTGC
>NW_008824658.1:6775014-6813994 GCF_000699105.1 Pygoscelis adeliae
CCTGCCCGCAGCGGGTGGGTGCCGGGGCAGGGCGGGTTTCGCTGCGGGGGATGGAGGGGAGCTGCTGCCTCCGGGTCCCGTCTTGGCTCCTCGGTGCTCTCCTCCTCTGCCGTGGGCAGGTGCGAGTTTGGGTGAAATAACTGCCCGTTTGGTAGGTAAGACGGTGATAAAGTCTCCTCCGTCCCCCCCCTCCCCGCTGCCTCTGTCTGGCTGCTCCCGGGGGTCCCGCAGGCTCCCTGCACCCCAAGGGCCTGATTTTTGGACTGCTGGGAGCTCCTGTTGAAGCTGGCACCTGTGAAAGTCTGACCTTTGAATTATAATTTGGGGAGTTTTCTTCTGTGCGTGTGTTCCCAGAGATAACAGGTTTGCACAGGCTATTGATGAGCCGGGCACTGCTGCCTGTCGCTCGGCTTGTTCAGTTTATCCCACTGCAAGTTCCTGTTTTCAAGTTTCCAGTTGCTTATAACTCTGCCAACTTTAGTTGTTTGAGCTGAAAATTTTCCATCCTGGATGTCCGCCTCAGCTTGGCTTTCGTTTCCGTATTTATTTATTTTATTCCAGCCAAGAGAGAGGCAAGGATTGACCCGTGTCTCTCAGATGGCCGTAGTTCTGGTGACCTTTCCTTGGAGCAGCGCTGCCCGCCCAGCCTCCCTCTCTGCTCCGAGCAAGGAATTGGCATTTGGGAAGGGAGAACAGATTTTGTAAAGATCCGTTGCCCAAATATAAGCCGATTTACACAAGTTATAAGAAACTATGAGCTTAGTTTCCTTCTGTTCTACATCAGGTCAAGCATTATTTGAGGCTCTGGTAAACACTGCTGGTGGTGCTGCAGCAGGAAGGAAGGGGTCAAGGTGAGGAACCTGAAAAGGGTGAGAAATAAATGTGGATTAGAGGAGACCGGTATGGAACTGTGTGAGCTGGGGGGCTGCGACGAGGGGGTAAGGCTGAGGCTAGACTAAGACTAGACTAAGCGCTGCTGAGGACGGAGACCGGTGGGGACAGGGTCGCTGTGCAGGTAGCTGCTGCCGGAGTTGAGTACCCCAGGCTTTACCCTTGCCTTTGGCAGGTGAAATTCGGTTTGTTCCTCTAGCAACAGCTGTGATCTCTGCCTGCTCTCCCTTTGAGAACAGAACCCTCAACACGTCAAACAGCTCAGGCCACGCTCGGGACTCGCCTTTCCCACAGCCCAGCTGTAGGTTAGTGAAGAGCAAGGAACACCCTTCTGCTTCCTCTGCAAAGCACGGCTGGAGCAAGCGAAAAATGGGTGCTGCAGCTGGGGAGAAGATCCCATCCACCACACAGCCAACAACGTGTTTGGAAAAGGCAGTCCGTGTTCAGCCAAAACTCATGCTGCTGGCTCACCGTGTGCTCACGTGCTCACATTTGCTTATTTTTAAACCGAGGGCAGTGTGCTGACCCCAGGTATGCGCCTGGCCCCAGGTACCCTGCAGGCACCGAAATGGCCGGAGCCAGGCTGCAGGGTCGGGTACACGCTTCAGGCAGTGGCTGAGTGAAGGTTGCTTTGACATCCCTGTCCCAGGCTTGTGTGTTGTGGCCAGGAGCCGGGAGGGAGCTGTGGCCAGGAGCTGGGGTGGAGGGAGCTCTGGGAGCGGTAGCTGGAGGAGGCGGCTGTCTCCAGAGCCCAACCTATTAGCAGGGTGGTTGGTGGCGACGGTGCAGGCAGGAGCAGCAGCTGAGGAGATGCTCTTTCAGAAGTGCTGAGTCCTCGGAGCAGCCGCAGAGCTGAGAGAGAGCTGAGCTTTGGGTGTGTAAAGTGTTTGTTGATGTCACTTGAAAATTAGGTGGTGTAGGTTGGTCACTAGAGTGGCAGGGTTACTGTCACTGCTCTGTCTCAGCCCAAGAAATGAGACCATGAGGCCAAGCCCTGGAATCGCACAATAAATATTCTGGCAACACGTTCCTCAGAGCAGGGTTTTACCAGCACGGAGAGATGCCAGGCAGAGCAGTGCAGAGAAACAGCGTACAGCGAGCGAGCAGCATTCACCTCCTGCAGGCAATGAGGCAGGGGACAACGGAGACGCATTTGTGTTGCCCGAGTGTCTTGTAATGATGCGAGTTGGGGGATTTCGGTGTTCAGAGTCTGAGTTTGTGACTGCCGTCGTGTTGTTTCTCTATCGAAACGTTGCTCCCAGAGCGCTCGAGCCCATTACGATTCTGTACCTAAAGATACAAATTCATCACTGGTAAAACTGTATGAGCTCTGACACAACTAAACGTTGGGTGAATTTGGCCCGCAGGCTCTTGTTCAGCTTATCAGGTCTTGAAAATCGGCACCAGTTTATGGTACTGGGAGCCGAGTGCTCTGCGCTGCACTGGGATCAGGGGGCAGTGGTGGATATCTGAATCTTCAGCTCCAGCTCTGTCAGGGAACGTCCTTCTTCCCCTTCTCCCCCAGGAATCAGCCCAACCTCGCTGTCTTTCTTACCCTTATCGTGTTTATAACAGCAATATTATCAGAGCTTTTAAAGGTGCACTCAGGACTTGGGGCTGGAGGTAGGGGTGGCGGGGGGACGTCGCGTGGGAGCCATGGGTGTTGCTAGTCTCCGTTCGAGCTATGTCGAAAGCACCCAGCTGCCAGAGCCCTTGGCACAGACGCCCTTTCTTGTCTTCTGCTTTCCATTTTGCAAACAAGCCGCACGCTAGACTGCTTTTATGATTAACTTGCTGCTACAGAGCAGATACTGCTCAGCACTTGTGCTAATACACACATAAACCAAGAGGCTCTATTTCCGCTTTTTGCATTAAGGTGTAGATTTTATATGTAATAATCTGACTGGCTTACTAAGAAAAGCCTTCAAAGCAGAAATGTTCATTCATAACCGTAGCTGCTAGCTCACCAGCATGGCCAACGTGCTCAGACCGAGGTCTGTCCTGGCTGACAGCCTGTGAGACGGCTGGGGAGGAGTGCCAGGCTGGGCTGGAGCGAGGGTGCTTCCCAGGACACCTCCAAAATCCGTCCCCTGCAGCCAGCAGACTCCCTGGGGGTTTCTCCTGGTCTCTCCGTGCGGCCTGGGGAAGAGCAGGGGTTCAGAGCGGTGCTCCCAAGGCCAGTCCTCGCTCTTAGCTGCACTGCAGGGAGTGTGTCTTGTCCGCCGCAGGGCAAGGAGAAAGCCAGGAGGCTTGCTGGGCGTGTGGAGCTCTGCTCTGGGGAGCAGGAATACAGCACGGTGGTGGGAGGGATAGGGTTTAGTTTGCAGGGGGTCCACCAGCCCCGAGCAGAAGGAGCGGGGCTTGTGCAGGGGCAACATCCCCCATCACAGAGCAGGGGCAGGAGGGGGCAAGGCTCGTGGGCAGCACCCAGCGAGGCAGGCAGGGGTCTGGCATCTGCCCGATGCCACACTCCCTAAAGCCTCAGAGGGCCCAAGAGATGCTTTTGGCTGGGGCCTCATGATCCCAGTGCCTGGAAAAGGGGAAAACCCGGCACTGATGAAGGATCACCATCCCCTGTGGCTCCCTGGGAGCTCCCAGCCACTGCCCCCTCCCTCAGCAGCCAACTGGAGGGACTCTGGAGGTGTCCCAACGGCTCACCCGCTCTCTGCCTCTGGAGTGATGCATCTCCATGGGTGGCTGAAGAAGTTCCGGCTCCTCTGAGCTGTCGCTGCCCCGCCCTCTGTCCTGCCCTGATCCTGACCCAGCCAGGTCTCAGTGGTCTAGAAAGCTTCAACAAGCACCTTTATGCACGTTGCCAAAGCTGTTGTCCTCTGCAGCGTGTTCCCTCCTGGTGCTGCTCTCTGCCTCCTCACCTCGACTGCTTCAACTTCCACTTCCAGCTGAAGCCGAGTGTGTTACACTCCACTGACTGAGTCTTTCCTGACTATAAACGCAGCCTAAAGTAGCCGGTTTAGACCAAGACATCCATGCTGAGTCAGGCATATCCCAAACTATGTGACCGAAGGCACGTGTGGCCACGGCTCTGCTCTCGGGTGCTTGGGGCACGTTTAGCTGCGTTCTTGGGACCGGCTGTAAGAGGGCAGGTTTCCTGTAAATGGACACAGGTGGAGGGATTATTGTGGGATAGCATGTGCTCCGCTCAGGCTTTTGGCCACTCCTTGGCACCTTCTGCAAGAACCACAGCTCGGTTGGGGAGTTCCCAGCTGGTGCGATGCATGGGGTGGGGGGTCAGAGCCCCCGCTTGCCCCCAGCGCCATTTCCAGTGCTCCCACTGCGGGTAAATGCGTTTCTTTGGATGAATTATCTTCCGGGCTGGGACTTTGTAGGGAAGCCCCTGTGAGGTGAGGCTGGAAGGAGGGACGTCCCGGCTGCGTGGTAGCAAGCTGCGTGTTCCTCTGGGGACTGCAGAGGGCAGTGGCACCCACGAGAAGTGTGGGTGGCCCTGGGTGCTGGCTGGAGGAGCTGCCCCAGAGCAGCTCCCGGCAGGCTGGGTGGGAGCCCTGGGGTGGTCCCGGGCGGCAATGCGGGTCGCTGCATCCCTCGCTGGGCTCCGTCTTTCTGCTTGGATTGCCTTGCTCTGCAGAGTGTCTCTGCAAGCTGCTGCGTGCGCTGGTGGTTCGCTGCTGGCTGTCAGGGGCTGTCCTGGTGGCCTAGCCTCTGGGCTGCCATCCCTCTGCCCAGGCAGCGAGGAACGTCCGCTCAAGACAAGACCCAGGTGACCACCTCCGTGACGCTTCCCTTACGCTGCCCTGATGGCGAACGCGGTCAGCTGTCCGCAGCAATGAGAAACAGCCATGGTCAAGATCAGCACTGCGTAAAAGGCGATGTGAAACAAGCGCGGTGGACTCTTCCCTTCTGCCTTCTCTTTCCTTCCCCTAGTGTGATTACCGGAGCCAAATGGGAAGGAGTCTCCGAGTGCCTGAAGCGAGGCACGGGTTAAAACAGTTGCAGAGCGCAGGTAGAGCCTGTCTTGCCCCACCCCAGCATCCCCCCCGCCCCGGAGAGGAGGGGGCGGGCAGTCTGTCAGGTTCTCTTTGCAGGTGCTGATTGCTCATGCAGAAATAACAAGGGGAGCAGCAGCTACCTTCTGCCTGGGTGGGGTGTGAGGGTGAGGATGTGGAGCCTGTGAAGCCCAAGCGTGTGGAGTTTTCTGGGGTGAGGTTCAGAGGCAGAGAGACTGGGAAGATGCTCAAAGTGCAACCAGGGAGGCCCCGCGGTCATGCAGTCCATGTGGTCACAGACCTTGGAGACACCCACCATTGTCGTAACACTTCATGGTAGCCTCCACATCTGCATCTGGAGGAAGGGTTTGAAGGAGGAGCTCAGCTAGGAGGCCCCAACACTTGCTGCTTGTGGGGGTCTTGGACACTCTGAAGAGCTTCTGGATCCTGAGGAGTCCTGGGAGAAGATCAGCAGCTCCGAGAGGCCTTGGAGGAAGACCTCAGGTTGAGGGTAGAGAGCTGCTCGTCTTATCAGAGCTGTCAGGAAGAAATGAATGTGCTGAGTTCAGTTTTACCCATCTGTGATCAAAATCCTGTGCCAGATTGCCTTGAGCACTTGGAAGAGCATGTGGTTTGCTGCCAGTCTCTTTGCCCTTCTCTGTACTTCATTTTACTCATCTCCTTTTCTGTCGCCTGCTGGAAGTGCAGCTGGCAGTTGTAACCTCAACAGAGTGTTTCTCTGTTCTTATTTAATCCCAATAATCGCTGTACACAATAGCCACGCTGTCTGACAGGCGCGAGGGAGTGTCTGCCCTCCTCCCTATGCCCCGCCGAGCTTGTGCCCACAATTACTTTCTTACCCTTGGGACCCGAACCTCCAGCTGCCAGCCCCCGGTTCGCAAAGCCTGGGCATGGTTTTGTTTTGTTTCTGCCCATTTTTTTTTTTTCCCCTCTGGAAGCCAAAGTCAGCCTCCAGCAATGGCTTTGAGCTGTAGGGTGGGAGCCACATCTCCGAGTTGTCCTGGGACCCTTGCACAGAAACCATTGGCTTCACCCCCATGCTGAGTTTATCCCCGGGGCTAGAGGTCAAGTTCAGGTCTATGGCGTGACAGCAAAGACTTCTTATGTAGGCTGCAGCATGGCTGGAGAGAAAGATGTAGAAGAGCGTGAAAAACAACTGGTTTTGGATCCCTGCCACTCTGGGACCTATAAGGTGTGCCGGGCAGCTCTGCGGGGCTTCCACTCCTTCATGGCCCAGGAGGTCTGCAGTCACCCTTTCAGCATCTCTGGTACACCAGGAGTTTCAGTCTCCTGCCTCGTGTTTGTCACGGCTTGTTCTCGAGCTGACACCCATCCCACCCTTTCCTGTCTTGTCTCGAGCTGCTGCGGGGGAAGGCAGGCTGCTGCGGCAGCCACACTTATCGCTTCACAGCAGCCGTGGACATCTGCCAAATACAGCCCCATCCTGGAGCCGGTTCAGCTACAGTAGCTTAAAAAAAAAGCAAATACAGTCATTTGTTAAAATGCTCCAGGCTTTTCAATGTAGGCGCTATGGAGCGTTGTGGGGAAATCACCAGCCACCAAGTGCAGGCAGAGCTCTGCTATCTGGGAGACAGGAGGAAACCTGGAGGGGGTTTTATTTGTAGAAGAGAGATGCAGAAGAGGGATTTGCAGAAGAGAGGTTTGCAGAAGTGGGCCAGGTCTGGTGGAGAATATACAAGTGGATTTGATTGAAGAAACAGGCAAAGGAGATGTCAAGCGCTGTACGCCCTCGCTGGCACGCTGTGGTTGAGGAAGGGAAGAGCAGGTCCTTCCCTCTCTAGCTCAGATACGCTCACCGTGCAGCCATTCTTCAGTGGATTAATAAAAATTACTCCAGTTCATTACCGTGCTATTACTGGCCAGGCCAGGCCCTCGCTGCCAGGCGCTGCTGCCAAGGCCGTGGTTTGCCAGGCGGAGCAGAGCCGTCGCCTGCCTTTGTGGGATCGCCTTCTGCCATATCTTCCTGCTGGGTCAGTGTCTGAGGCCACACAAAGGAAGCTCTATTTACATAGATGCGATCCAGCCGCCGCTTCGAGATGAATTCATCATGATAGAGAACTCCTGTAACCGCCGTTTCGCTGCCCAGTTCATGTTGTGCAGCATAGAAGTTGCATTCATGAGCACATTAAATTACTCTGCTAATGAGCCTGTCAATCCCCACTAATTCATCAATATACGATCTATTCCTCCTCCAGCACGGCCATTCTTGCATAGCGATGGAGGAGCCTGTACGCTTTCTGTGGCTGGGAAAACAACTGAGAAGTCTTTAGCATAGCACGGTCTGTGCTGATTTGCTTTAGGATTATTTTCTGGATGCAATGTCCCATTAAGCCCCCAGTATGGATTGCATTTTAGTTTTCCCCGATCAGGAGCCCGTACATTTGTTCATCATAATGCTCGTAGCTGTTTCCTTTGCTGTGAAAGGCAAATCTGCAGGGAGAGGTGGGGTTTCCTCACCCAAGGGGCAATTAAGCTGCTGGTAAAAGTGCTCAGCGACTTCAAAGGAGTTCGGGTCAGTCCCCTTTGCATTTATTTTAGCAAAATATGTCCACAACTTATCCTTATGCTGCTGAGTTTAAGAGCCCAAATAAGTGTCGCCCAGCTGAGACTGTGTCCCTGGAGAAAGGGGAACACCTTGTGTGACTTTATGGACCTTAACGGTCATGGTGAAAAGCCTCAGGGCAGCTTCTCCTCTTGTCTTTACCTCTACCAGCTGTTGGGAGTGACAGTCACCTGCCTTGGAGAGGAGGCTGTGGTTTCGTGGGTGTGAGGCTCCTGTTTTTAGTGAACCCTTCTTAAGGAGGTTTTACACTAGTTATACAACTTAAATGGTGTTCATCTGTACACAATTAATTAATCCAGTGATTAAGCTGAATAAAGCTCACTTGCTTGCTTTCTCTCCCTTACAAGCACCTTGTTTTCCATGACCGAAGGGCTGCAAAACCAGTTCTGCCACTCTTTTACAGGAAAGGGATTGTCTTAAATACGAGATTCTCATAACACGGTGTGGTGTGAATCAGAGGTGTCTGCAGTCGCCTGGAAGCGACTCAGCAGCTTTGTCTGCTCTTGGCTCTACAGATGAAGCAGCTTTTGCCTTTGCCTCATCCGATGGTGGAAGGTGCAGAACGGGGAAATCCGGAGGTGACAAACTTTGAGCCTGTGCGTTCTTTTCTCTGGGTTTCCCATAATGCCTGTTAAAAAGCATAGTTGTGTTCTGTCCGCCTGAAGCCCTTACCCGCAGGATTACTGAAATATGGTAACCTTCACATCCCGCAGCGCGCGGCGTTTCGGCAAGCTTGAAAAATGGCATTGTTCCTTCCTGGGGAATGTGGGCTGTGAACTTTGTGGTACGGAAATTAAAGATGCACGGGTCCTGGGTTTCATCCTGCCCGAATCCCGCTGAGCCTTGATGCTGTGGGACTGCCCAGGCCGGGGTGGGGAGATGGGCTGCGGCGTCCTGCCAGTCACCGGTGCATGGGCTTGGACAGCCTGCTAATTACCCTCATGTCGTTATGGAGTCAGTGACGCCCGCTGATGGGAAGGACTGAACTGACGGTGCTTTCTGGAAGCGTGAAATTGGTTTTAACGTGATGTCAATGTGCCTTAATTAATTTGACTGTAGCCATCCTTGCGTGTCTGGACCAAAACCCCATGAGATGCTGCAGGAATGTATGTCCGCGGGAGTCCAAGTCCCGCTGCGGCTGCCAGCGGGTCCTGCAGGCAAATGGGGTGGGAGGCCACGTGCACCTGCACCCAGGTCTCCGTGGCTCCTCATGCTAATTGTAATTTTTGCATATAGTAGAAGTTATTAAGCAGCTGCTGGATGAAGGGCAACCACACAATTTCACTTTTGAGAGTGAGAGTACACTAGAAGTCTGAAAACTGAATTTAGTTATAATCTGGAGAAAATTGAGTTTTATCAGGCTCCATTTATCCTGTTTCTGTCTGCGTAGACGTTTGGATATAGAGTTAATGATTTCCAGAGGGCAATGAAAGGTAATGGCTCCCAGACAGGCCGTACAGTGGAAAGGTTACATTACCGACTATTTAACGTCACTGGAGCAGCAGCGTGCCTGCCAGCGCCTTTACACCGCGGCGCTCTGCCCGGCATGCCACCGCAGCCGCTGCCTTCTGCTTGGCGCTCGCCTCAACGTGCTGCTTTCTGCCACCGAGGAAATGGCTTTGTGGAGCAGAGCAGGTCAACTCACCGCCTACGCAAGCCAGGCGGTCCAGCCCTGCCTTCTTGTTTAATAATAATAATTTTGTTTCTACTGATTAGTTATTGCCTTACCCACCTGCTTGTAATGCACATTCATGAGTTACTATTTATCGCCTACATCTGTTTTTATCAATGTATTATGTTGTGGTTTAAATCCTTCCTTTGTCGATGTATGATGTAGTATGCCTGGATGCAGCAAGCGGCTATGAGTTAGTGATGATGGAGACGGCTGGAACTGATGAAGCTGAACTGATTTTATGCCCCTTATGAGAGAAGGGTAACTGCAAGCTACGTAAAAGAAAACAGGCAGACATTTTAATTCCACGTGTGTTACTCGCATGGATCAAAGTTCCCCTGCGTGATCCTTTCTTTCCTGGGGAGAGCAATGCCACCTCTGCTCCTTGGCAGCAGCCTACAACGGAGGATGGATCAGCTCCCCCAGCCCTCATTGCACCCCAGGTGCAAACCGAGAGAGTTCAACTGAGCAGTGGAGAAACCAACATGTGTTTGTGCTGAGATAATGCAGCAGAGGAGAGATTAGATAGAGAAAAAGGATTGTCTTATCCACTCAACCCTTGGAGTTCAGCCCCCAGGAAAAGCCAGAGTGGGTACAGGGGAGGAGGATCATGGGTCAGGGACAGTGCTGCTTGATTTCGCCGCTTCACCAGCGTGCGCTAATTTTTGCATCCTGCTATTTTTGCCTCTTTCAGGAAAGACAAGGCACGGCCAAAAGCCTTCTTGAGGAGGTCGGTAAACATGGCAGCGACCGTTCCATTTTGAAAGTCTCTTTTCTGAAACAATAAACAGCACTGTACAAAATAGCTGACACTTCCCATGCAGTCATTGCATCATCTTCCTCTGAACAAGTATTGTGGTTAATAGAAGTGTAGCGTGTGACAAGCCAGCTATAACAAGCATAAATATGGGACGTCCCTCAGCACATGAAGGTGGCCTGGAAGACTTGTCTCTAAAAGAGCTTTAATTTATATCAAGTACACCGTGCAAATAAAACTAGCTCATGCTGTGCAGGAAGCGTTGCAGGCACGTACGTAGCACGTGCACCCAGGCGTTGGTCTCACGGGGTGTGCTGGGCAGGCTACAGGAGCTGCTTCAGGGGATGCTCCTGCACGTCCGTCTGGATTATACGGAGGGCTAGAAGCTGGTCTGAGAGGAAAGTGCAGCCTATTCTCATAGTGCTGATGAGGTATTTCCTTGCAGCGACTGTGTGACATTATATCTAGCTGTGTGAATACGTGCCCTGCAGCTGTAACTGGTTTTATTGGTTCCGATAGATGAAGTACAGTGCACTATAAGAAACTTGTGTGGGATTCCTTGTGGCTTTTCTTTTTCTTCTGCTTATCTTTGCTGCTGCATACAGCAATGAAAAGAAAGCTTGTTTTTCCCCCTGAATGGTGGATCAGTGGAGATGACTCAAACCATCTGCGTTCCCTTGTTATTCCTCATGACCAAAGTCTCCTGGGGAGAGCAGAGCGAGTGTCCCTTGCCTCTTGCCTTGAAGAGGACAGTCAGCAGTAGCATGCTCATCATCTAAGCGAGTGCAGCCGTGCTCGTGAGAGGCAGTGATCTCTCTGGTGCCTTCATGGCCTTCTGCAGAGTGCTCAGTGTGGGACTATCCCACTGCTGTTACTCACACACCCAAATGTGGGTCTAGGAGCAGAAGACCAGATAGAAACCCGTCTTTGAATTCGCTCTCTCTGCAGTAGTTTCAGCTTTGCCGGTTTTATACGGTTGTATTTCCTTGTATGATTCATGCGAGCTCACCTCAAGAAAAACCAGCCACCTCTGCCTGGTGCCAAGATACAGTGCTTCACCAGCACTTTAAGCTGGAATCACCTGCAGAAAAGCCGTTCCCCTCTCTCCTCCCCGAGAGCTCCTGCCAGGCCCGGGCATTCCTCTCCGGCTGGCACACGTGGCAGCGCGGTGGAGTCGGGCTGGCAGGAGAGGAGGGGAGGACTCGTGCTTGCGTGTTTTCCAGGCAGCCATGGTGCAAACCCCCAGGCACCTCACTCCTCTCCGTCCGCGCCCCGAGCTGTCCCAGCCGAGCTTCTGAACCTTATCACCAGGGCTGCTGGGTTCAAATTCAGTTTGTTTTCTTCTGTATCCAGCAACCTATTGACTTATGAGCTAAAGCAGGTTTTCTTGTGTCAACAACCCAATCTGCAAGTCCTCCTCGTATGTTGGTTTCCTTGTTTAGAGAGAAATTGCCCATATGCCGTGGCGTGCATCCCTCTCATGCAGCATGTGCAGGGAGCGGCTGCTGTTTGCGATGGCAGGGTCACAGCTGCTATTTTAAGGCAGTGATGCCCCAGGTGAGTTTCTCAGCTGAGAGATGACTTTTTTTTTTTTTTGCGCAGACGGGTTTGAGCAATGAGCCATCCTTTCTCTCTTTGAACTACCCTCCTTCCTAGTTGGGTGCAGCCCAAAGGAGATGGAGCAAAATCCGGGTTTCACCCAGGTGGAGAGGAGCTTTGCTGTTGACTTCATCACAGCTTACCCTGCAGCTTCCTCTAGATGAAGCACTCAAGAGGACCCGTGAGCTTTCCAACTTTCCTCCTTTTTTCTGGGAGAAAAGCATTCCCTAAGTGCTTTTCCTCCTGTTAAGCAAGTTATTTAAGTTTTTGACACTTAGCCCATTTTAAATGAAGTTTTGAGTTCCGCCCTGGGCATAACATTCAGCTGCACACTCCAGCCAAACCAGGCCTTTGACCTTGATTACAGGAATCATGTCATTAGCTCGGGTTTTGTTTGGTATGTTTGAGAAGAATGGAGGATGCTGTCTCCTAGCCAGTATAAACAGAATCGAGACAGTTTTAGGAAAAAAAAATAAAAAATCTATTTGTTGAAGTACATCTTACCCCCTAATTTATCTTGCCTGTTCTCCTTTGTTTAGAACCAAGAGCATACACGGAGCAAGGGACAAAAACAGCCTGTATGAGTGTTCAATAATATGACTTTTCTCTATTATAATCAGCAAACCTGCTTGATAATGCCTGTTCTTTTGCCTTGGAAACATGATGGGAAAAAGAAAACAAAAATACCCCTGGTGGCTAACACTTTTTTATTTATGTCATACAGCTGGAATACGGATAAACTGTTGGACTGGGAGTCGTGTCTGTAGCTCGCTGTACATGCTGGGCTGTAGGAGTCCTGGTCTTGGGTCTCTTTCACGTCAAGGCAATGGTGTGCACCATTGCCCTGTCCCCCTTCTCCTCATGCCCTGCTTTCCGTTAGAGGTCATTTGGGCTGGACTGGAGCATCCAGGTCTCCATCCAAACGGAGGCAGCTGGAGAAGCGGAGCCAGGCTTGCCAGACCGCCTTATAAATACACCCGACTGGAAGGCTGGCTGGCTTTGCAGACCTTACAGCCGTGTTTCTGACCCTGTGCATGCCCCGGGATGAGTTTTGCCTTCCCAATGTGCCGTATGGCCCCACCGCGGGAGCTGGGCTGGTTCTGCCGGCGCTGCTGGTGCGCCGGCGTCAGCTGCGGTCAGCTGGGGGCTTTCGGGCTATTTTGAGCCCGATGAAGGTGAGCCCAAGAACATGACTGTATTATGGCCTCAAGCAGGAGGGATTGTAGCTTCCACGTGAGTGTTTTGTTTGTTAGGGCTTGTAATGTTGACAGGTTTGATTTGGACACGTATTTGTGAACGCGTCTGTTTTCCTCTTGGCGCTGCTGTTTCTGAGAACAGATTGCATTGCAACGCAGAGACAGCCCTGATGACCGAGTTGATGTTAGCAGAAACTCTCCTTTGTTGCTGTTACGATCTTGGATAAAAACACCCTGCTAAGGAAAGGGAAAAAAAGGGGGAAAAAAGAAAAAAAAGAAAAAAAAAAAAAGAAAAAAAAGGATGAAGCAGTATTTTGTGTTGGCGTTAATGTTGGGTTGAAGCTGATCAGCAAATCGAACGTAAAGGCATGGAGAGCTGGCAGGAGGCAGGCGAGGATGGACCTGGGGTTACTGCTGCTGGGTCATTGATTCCTGCTCCCGTGATCTGGTCGTTATCGCTGTTGAAGCACGTAATCAAATCCCGTACAGCTTCAGTATAACTTGGAAGGCACAGAAACATGGCAATAAGTGAACGAGAAATAGCTCAGTGAGTGTGGGGGGGAGCTGGAGGGATTCGTGCGTGCCTGTACCACGGCGGGTCAGCAGAACCCCACGCTGCCACGGTCACGCCAGCTCTGCTGTGGAAGCCCGGCCGCAGGGATGGGAGAGGCTGAATTAACCAAGAATTAGACACCCCGGGAGTAAATCGTGTGGTTCGAAGGAACAGACCCGACCGTGATGATCGGGGTTACTGTGGCGAGGAGCGTCTGCGGTCGCTTTAAACCTGCCGGGTGGGTAGTGCTGCGTATCGCTGGAGCCAGGTAGAGGGTCACCGTAAGAAGTTACGATGTGCTGCACAAACCTGGAGTCATCAGGATGTAAAATATTGCTTCCCATCAATCAGGCTGAAGCAGCAGAGGCACACAGAGCTGAGAGGCAGACAGGCTGATGGCGGCTGTTTCAGGCTGGCCTGGATAAAGAAAGCAACTAAGCCCGAAGTGGGGTACGAGTGCGTACCCATCTTCCAGAAAACTGGCAAAACAAAACTATTTTAATCCTTTTACAGAAAGCTGTGACAGCATTTAACCCACTGAAAATTAAAAACGTCGCTGAGGGAACTTCCTTGGGAAGCAAATAATGGCTGCAAGCAAACAGTTTTGTCAAACGCTCAGTTTTCTGCTGAAAAAAAGGCAGATTGACAGAAAAGTTTTGGCTCCTCCTCATGCTTACACAATGAAGTGGGCAGAGTGCTTTGTGTCCAATTAATTGCAGCCTAATAGCAATCGGAATTTTGACTGCTGGACTGTGTACACAGAAGACTGCTCTGATGTCCATGTATTATAAAATGCACTCATAAAAGATTTGAACCATCTTGCTAAATTAATCCTGCTCTACAGCATAGTAAGTTGCTAATGGAGATATATTTGATTTAATTATGACTATTTAACAAACCCAGCTAGCACTTTGGTTTTGGAGTTGTGTAACAGCCAATATTTCCTACACTTACTTATATAATGTAGGTTTATTTTAGTCTTACTATTTTAACCCTGTAATAACCCTTCCAGCTGCCATGTGGAGCACCTTTTCCTGTCCCAGACTCCAGCGATAGGAAGAAAATGGCTCAACTAAGTCTGACTTCTGGGCAAAATGAAGCCTTCCCGTTACAGACCTCTAACAGCGTTGCAACATAATAAACCTGAAAAGGAATATTTGGTTGGGACACCTTCCGAGCTACTTGGCTGTAGCTTTTTGCCTTGTCTCATTTCTTTCCAGAGCACTTCCCTCCCCTGGTTTGGTGCTTATCTTGCACCCGCCGTGGCCTCTGCGTTGCCTGCAGGGAATGCTGCAACCCACGCTCGCGCTGCGCCTCAGCGCTTCCCACAGCATCGGCTCTTCTGAATCACTCGCAACCTCTTGTGGTTTCGTACCTTCAGCCCTTTTCATCTGAACCTCTCCAATTGCCCCATAAACATTAATGAATTGTTTCAGTATGCATCTCTAGGCTAGGAAAAATGTCAGTATTCCTGTTTTATAGGTGGTGAAAGTACAGAATAGAGAGGAAAAGCAGACAGGGGCAGGTTGCCTGATCCTAATCTTCTGCTTTAAGCGTTGCATCGCGCTTCCTGTTGACACAGAGCAGTTCCCCCGATGACCTTCATTATTTTGTTGATTCACATGATAAAGGTGAATGAAATTATCGGAGTTACTTAGCTAGAGAGTCAGGCAGCGTAGGTTTTTTCCATACTCTTGGTTTTGCTTTGTTGTTTTAATTTAATTGCTAGCATGAATCAAGGCTATAATTAGGTATTCAGGTGTCCCTGAGATGAGCATTATTCCTAGAGATTCTCAGACAGTTGAAAATAAATGGGAAAAATGGGAATTTTTCACACGGGGAAAAATGGGAGCTGGAAGCTTTTGGGCATACAGACATACACGTGCACCCGCAAATAGGCACCGCTGGCAGCTCGTCAAGCAGCCTCGCAGAACGAGCTGTTGCCCATCATCCCCCGTAGCCTGCAGAACTGGCAACTACTTGGGCAGCCTCTGGGAGTTGTTGGAAATTTCTAACAGGAGCTGATGCTAGGCACGTCGGAGGAGGCGCGGGAAACGCCTGGGTAGGGGTTTCTTCAGAGTCAGGGGTTTCATCCACGATGGCACTCACAGGGGTTGTAAGCCTTTTACATCCTGAAAAAATAGAAACAAACCTGCTAGGGAAGCAGGAAAACATATGCATGTGTGTTGGATCAGGCCCATATGGCGAAGTACTACGGATAAAGGAGCAAATGCCATGAAGCTGGTGGAGGCTTCCAGCAACGCGCCGATTTTCCAGCTCAACCTGCTGGCGTTTGTAATCCTGGCGGGCAGTGCCAAAGGAATGTTCCTGTGGTTAACTCCCTCGATGTGTGCCATTTCCCAGTTCTGGTTAATTGTTCTCATGTAATTGCCTTTGAATTGTCTCTTCCTTTCTTCTGCGCCTTCAGAACCGCAGGGCTGAGGTCTCCCTGCTCGTGCGGTGCTCTGCCTGCCAGAGCTGTGAGCGATGGCTTTATCTCATCCCCATTGACATCTGTGTCCCCACCAGGTATCTGGGCTCTTTTAGAAAACATGACCTTAGGAATTGCATTTGCTATTGAGAAACACTGCAATGAATATTTTTAGGTAATTAGGTAATAAGGGAGGGGGGTGGGTTTTACTCCAAATGATGCAAACCCATCTGGGGGTTTCGTGGGAGAGCATGGCACCGCATGAATTTGCAACAGATGCGTTTTGATTAAAAACAAAAGAAACTGAAAATAAGAGTCAACAGTTTATCATGCGTGAGGCTGACTCAGCTATTTCTCGGGGCTGTAGTAGCTGCTGGCTGTGCCTCATCCCCCCTGCAGCCCTGCCCTGCCTTTTGCACTTGCTGGTGGGTGCTGCCTGGGGACAGCGGGAGTTCACCCAGGGCTAAGCCTGGGCCAGGAGCTTGAGCAGCCAAAATTCAATAATATAACTGAATATTGAGATTGAGCCGGTGAATATTGAGATTGGAAGGGCATCGTCAGGGACTGCCAAAGCTTTGCCCAGCACATCTCTTAGGAAGCTGCAAGTAAAGCGTGGCTACACCAGGTCTGCGGGGCTGTTACCGGGCTGGCAATTCTTGAGCTTTTTGACCTATCTACCAACTACCCCGAGTATCGTGGGCTGCACAAGCCTTGACACCAATATCCGCATTTCAATTTTTTGGTCATTTATTTTTGGTAGCAGGGTAACTACACTGCATTTCCAATAGCGTCGCAATGAATTTCTAGCGAACAGTAGTGTTCATACCTGTATAATTTCATGGCTGTTTTGTTTGCGTGGGAAGGACGCGCGGGTGAGATCGCACATGCTGGGGGGTCGCGTGGGGTTACAGCGGTCTGGAGGAGCTGAGACCAGGGTTACACACTGGTTTCAGTGTCATTGAACTGGAAAGCTCCGTTTTTTGTGGGGGCTTGGTGGCCGAGTGGTGTAAGTCCAAGAAGAGCAGATTATTATTTTTTTTTTGCAGCTGGCAAACTGGCTAACGTGGATGAGGAAACAAGTGTTGCGAGTGACGCTGAGAATTAGGCTCTCGCGGTCTATCCTCAAAAGCAAACACCTCAGCCGCATCTCTGGAAAAGGGCCGTTCGCTGCTGGCTGTGCTGGAGGCTGGGCCAGGCTGGTTCGGGAGCCTCCAGGGTGTCCTTCCAGAACCGAGGGTGTCAGACGAGGGTGCATGTGAAGTCTCTCCTCCTTGGCAATCCCCCATCTTTTGGGTTTTAAAGCTTTTGGGCAATTTTGCTGTAAGAAAGCTCACCGCGTACACCTGATGTGAGAACAGGAAGAGCTTGAAGTAACATTTGCATGTCAAAAAAAAAAAAAGTCAAAGAATCAAAACAGCAATTGAAAAAGGGAAGAAAAACACTGGAGTACGTCAAATGTCCACTGGTGTTTAACGCTCTGAGCGTTTCAGCCTGGTTGCTTCCATCCCACAAGTACGCTCACCCTCCGCCCTCCCCTTGTGTGTTTTACTAATAACCTCTGAACTTGAACTACATGGTGAGCTCTCCAGGGCAGGGAGCTGCAGCCCTGGCCAGAGCTTGGGGCAGCTCTGGACCCCATGGGGTGAGTTAGCAGGTGGGAAAAAACCCCAGGAGCAGCTCTTTGTCCGTGGCCGTCGGGACCCAGAGCTGGTTTTAGAGCCCGAGTTCAGCCGCAGCACTCCCAGCAGCGCCGGGCTCCTCCAACCTGCTCCGAACCTCCACTTAGCCTTTTATTGATGTACGAGAGCAGAGCATTAGAGGTCAGTCCTCTGCAGTTGTAAACCGGCATGTGTAAGACTAATATCGGCACTTGCTTGATCATAGAATCATAGAACCGTTTACGTTGGAAAAGACCTTTCAGATCATCAAGTCCAACCGCAAACATAGCACTGCCAAGTCCACCACTACACCATGTCCCTAAGCGCCACATCTACACGTCTTTTCAATACCTCCAGGGATGGCGACTCAACCACTTCCCTGGGCAGCCTGTTCCAATGCTTGACAACCCTTTCCGTGAAGAAATTTTTCCTAATATCCAATCTAAACTTCCCCTGGCGCAACTCGAGGCTGTTTCATGTACATCCAAGACTCTTGCATGGACCTTGTGTACCATGGGTTCAAGTTGGAGATCTGTAGGGCAGTTGGGGCTTTCTGTGCTTTGCGGGATGTCCGATGTCAGGGATGTGTGTCTGCTCGCAGTGCTTGTGCACTACACCTCGCCGGTGTCATTTCCTCTGCCTTCCCCTCTGCTTTCAAAGCAGGGCAATAGCTCCGAGCCTTGGCACACGCCAGGCACTCAGTGAAGTCCCCAGCAGGACAGGGAACCCAGCGCAGGCTCAACAACGCTCACAAAAATGGAAGAAAAACAGCATCGCCTTCAGTCCCCAAAGCGTGTACCCAGTGGGAAGCTGCCTGGGAACCGGCTTCCCATGGGGAAGCACCCAAATCCTTGCCCTTTTAGCTCTGAAGGGGCTGAGTCTGCTCTACAGAGATAGTTTTAGTAAATAAGCCGGGTCGTCGTCCCCCCCCACACCAGCCTGCTCCACCCACCCTGGGAACTGGCACTGTTCATAAGAAATGCTGGGACTGGGCCGGGCCGATAGGCACGATGCCAAGGCAAGATGCCTTCTTGTTGACCTAGGAAGAGTAAAAATGTTGGGTTTAGCGTGGAAAAAAAAAAAAAGACCTACTTGGAGGAAGTTATGAAAAATCACACAAATGTGTCTGTGAACTTGGCCGCTGCACGGCGGCGGCGCTGAAAATAGCTGCAAGAACTGGGCTGCATCGTGGTGAGCAAAGCTCCAGAGAGCTGCGGCTTCTGCTGAAGTGTGAGGAGCAGGGGGTGACAGGAGGAAGATGATGCCACATCTCATGGCGAGGGCTCGCTCTGTCTTGAGGAATTCACCTGTTTTAGCATCTTGCCCGTTTGAAGGTCAACTTGCATTTATTGGCTTGTTTTTAGACGGGCTCAAAAGGTATTTGCGTGAACTTTGAAAAAAACAAAACCATAAGCAAATGCAACACAGTCGTCAGAGGTGACATAATTGCTATGACTCAACTTATTAATATTGGCTGTATTATGTAACTGTTGGTCTCGACACTTTCTTATCTTGTCTTGTGAGTGTGCTACTGGCCATTAATGGCGATAAAAGAATTTGTCAGGTATGAAGCTGAAAATCTAGGTTTTCAGACTTTTCAGTCACCCTTTCCAAATACAGCGTAAGAAGGGTCTCCACTGAGCCCCGCTCCAGGGGCAGTCACCCACCGTGGTGATCCTTAATACCGAAACAGGGCAGGGTGCATCGGGAAGCAGGGTTTCATCCCCTGGGAACGGTCTCATTAGTGGTCATGAAGGTCCATGGAGCAGCACCAAGATTTAATTAAAGGTTAAATAGATTGTTTTATGAGCGATGTAGTCTGCCTAAGGACTCTGACCACAGAAGTGGGGTCAGGAGGTGCAAAAATTACTTAGAAACTTCATGGTTTGATGGTAGCTCAGGTGGACACAGGTCACAGTCAGGCTGAGCAAAAATTAAATATTTCAGCTCATTTCAACAAGACAGCTGTTCTTTGTGGTTTGTTTTCTTTAAGAAACACAATTGAAACGTTTTATTTTGATTTTATATCTGTATGAGGTGATTTAAGGAAAATTCAAATGTACTTGTGGGAAATTCCCTTTTGATCTAAATCATGTTTTCTGAGACAAAAGCGCTGCGATGGGAAAGTTCCAAATAACTCAGATGTCAACATTTGTTTTAGTTATTTGAGACAAACGATGCTCTGCACATTAAAGTATTTGATTTCATCTTGTTTTATGATGTAACTGAGTGATCCCTGTATGTCCACATGCTTGTTATTGCCAGTAAATGGTGTTGGCTGGGTACAAGGTGCCGGTGACAGACGCCATGAGGCCGATGCCAGTTTATATGACTTTCCATTAGCTACATAAACAAGTAGGTCTGCCACCAGCCACCAGCCACTATTGTACAGGGAAACTCAGCCTAAACACGGTCTGAAGCCCTGTAAATACAGGCTACAAATGCAGCTGCTTCCCAGGACGATGCATGAGTCAATCCCAGCCGAACGTAGGTGGCTGAGGAATGATCAGGCTTCTCCAAGGGCTTGTCCTAGAGTTTACATCAGCTATTTCCACCCTTCTTTTTAGTGGCTGTGCCTTTTGTTACTGGCAGAGTAACTGCTCCAACCAGCAAAACAAAAAAAAAACATATATAGATGTCATGGTTTAACCTCAGTCGGCAACTGAGCACCACGCAGCCGCTCGCTCACTCCCCCCACACCCCAGTGGGATGGGGGAGAGAATTGGAAGAGCACAAGTGAGAAAAACTCATGGGTTGAGATAAAAACAGTTTAATAATGGAAATAAAATAACAATAACAATAATAATAATAATACACAAAGCAAGTGATGCACAGTGCAATTGCTCACCACCCGCCGACCGATGCCCAGCCAGTCCCCGAGCAGTGGCCCCCCCCGGCCAGCTTTCCCCCAGTTTATGTACTGGGCATGACATCCCATGGTATGGAATGTCCCTTTGGCCAGTTGGGGTCAGCTCTCCTGGCTGTGCCCCCTCCCGGCTTCTTGTGCACCCCCAGCCTTCTCAGTGGGTAGAGCATGGGAAGCTGGAAAGCCCTTGACTAGTGTAAGCACTGCTCAGCAACAACTAAAACATCGGTGTGTTATCAACATTGTTCTCACCCTAAATCCAAAACACAGCACTGTACCAGCTACTAGGAAGGAAATTAACTCTATCCCTGCCGAAACCAGGACAATAGAATATAACCTTTGAAACTCTTTACCCTGTGACTGGGGAAAGTCCATCTGCTGTTGTGAGCCATCTTTACAGGTAATACAGCTCAAAGTCTTGGAGGCTGTCCCTTAAATGGCAGGCATACTGGCTTTCCTCTGTAAACATTTTGTATAGGTAAATAACTTATGAAATAGAAATATGGGTAATTCTGATGTAGAGGACAACAGGAAGAGGAGCTGGGCTGAGGAAACGGCGGAACGTGTGTGTGCCATAGGACCTCTGTGTTCATGCATGGAAGATACGTATGAAAGTGTCCTGAAAATGGTACCATCACTTTGGATTTAAAGACCATGTTTAAACGGGTGATGGACGCACCTGGTTGCGGCTGCGTGGGACATACTGTTAAGAAAAGAGATGTTAGGAAAGGGGTTGCCATTTGATGCCACTTGTCAAAACCATTATCCCAATATCACTGACTGGGGGCTTTACAAGAGTTTGTTCTTTTATTTTTCCAGTACTATTCTGCCTGATGGTTGTTGCTTATTAATATTGTTCAAGGAATTTTGCATCATTCGAAGGGCATGTTTTGCATTAGAGGGGGAATGTCCAGCTGACTGTTGCCAGGATACCATTAAGCAATGCCTTCACATCTACTAAAGAAAATAATCTGAAATACATACCAAATACAAAGTGTTTGGAGGACCAGAACAATCTGACTTATTACTTGTTATTTACATTCTCTTTTCCAGAGAGTGAAAGTGCCGGAAATAAAGGAGAGGAGCTACTTTGCACAATTTCCGTGATTTTACAGATTACATTTCAAATTTGTAGAAATCTGCCATGGGAAGGGGGCGCTGGCGAAGCTGGGGCCTCGTCCGCTCAGACGGTGTCGCAGGGAGCGGCCAAAGCTGGAACCAGTTCCCAAAGCGTTCATGGTCTCGTGGTTCACCAGGACTTTGGTTCAAGACATCAGACTCTAATCAATGAGTTTTGGGAGACGCGCACGCGGCCGCATGGGCCGTCTCGAATAGCGTTTGTCGGTAAGGAGCTGGTCCGTCTGCCCCGTCATGTCGACAGTCCCACGTGCTGGAGAGGATGCAGGTATGAAACTGGGCTTTTCCTCCATCAAATAAAACACTTTAAATCAAGTTCTGTGCATATGCTAAAAAAAAAAAAAAGACAACGACTTGATTACTGGAGATGAACAGTGCACCTACTCAGAGACCAACATTAAGCGGTCTTCGAGGTGGTGGGGAGAGTATCTGTACCATTACCCCTGTTCTGTCTCCTTGCATTTTGGATTGGGCTCCCACATGAACACTGTAGATACAGCAGCTGTTGGACCGTTTCCATCGCACATCAGCAGACATTGCCCAGCAAGAAAAAAGTTGTATTTGGTTTTTTAATGTGCAAGATAACAGGACATAAAGACTTGGGGTGGCTTACGGCTGTAATATGTAATTTTTATTTTAAGTCTGTTGATTTATTTGTTCAGTTTTATGTTTGTATCTCAACAGCGTGTTCCCTGTACTTCATACAGCTGTTTTTCAAAGTATGAGTTTTCCGTCGTGCTAGTGCTGAACTTCATGGCTCCATACAGTAGAATTTAGATATTTGTGACAAGTAAGGGGTATTTTCAAGCGGCCATCCAGCATTACAGTATTTGTTATGAAATAAGGACAGACTTTTAGATTCTGATGTTACTTTTTACTCACTTAGCACTCATGTAATCTTAATTACACTGCTTAAATTAATTCTCACTTAAATGAGAAAAAAATAGGACAGTGTTGGCCCCATTTGATTTTTATCCAGAATGATAGAATGGTTTATTCAGTCAGCAAGGAGTCTCAGAATAATACAGATTTATCTTCTTTTGCAAGAGTATGATAAATTTGATTAATCTGGTCTTGTGGTCATGAAGATTAGTCCATCTGATGTGGCACAGAGCTGTTTGATGATTGTACTAGGAGGGGTTGTTTTGAGGCCAAGACCTCTCTCTGCAGATGCTGTGCAGGCAATGGTGACTTCTGCTGTTAAATGTCAGGCTCTTCTCTAGTTCTGCTTCCCACGCTGGACATGGCTCCAGCCTTACCCTGCCTGCTCACGTGGAGATGTTGCAAGCTTCAAGAGCTTGAAAGGGAAAGTTCAGATTTGGCCCTGAGCTTGGACAATGCCAGTGGTAGATCCAAGACTGAAACCACCAAGAGATCAGGTCTCCCCTTCCTGCGTGAGCGCTTCTGGCTTATTTCACGTTAGAGCATGTTTGTGTTTTCTGCTGGATGGCAACAAGATCCTGGAGTCCACCGTTAGCTTGACTAAGAGTTGGGTCAGGAGTCCCCTACGTGGCCGTCTGCTCCCGCTTGCAGGAAGGGAGCCCGGCGCAGCCATCCGCAGCAGTGAGGGGAGGTGAAGTGGCAGAGACCTCGGTGACACCCTTTGCAAACGGGGCGGTATGGCATTTGGAGCCTGTGCAAAAATTTCGCTGGGGGGCAAAACCATCATTAAGATGGTATTCCGTAAGTGTCCGAAATGGTGGATATCCCAAAGTGTCTGAGACGGTCTGGTTGCGCTGTACCCCGGGTGCCTGGAGACACCTTGGAAGGTGTGCTGCTTCACCAGGGACTTCTCCAATACTTTACCCATCTTTTCACCTGCTAAGCAAAGCCTTCAACACGGCAACGAGCAAGAGGGACAAAGCACAGCTCGGGTCTCTTACACAGCACAAGGCTTTGTGTCATCTGAGTTATAGGACATCAGATTACTGCAAGAGGTATCTCCTTGCGAAGGAGATGTGCCCAAACCTATCTGACACCTGAGGCCGCCTGAAATCAAACCGCGGTGCTGCCTGTTGAATATGCTACTTTGGACCCGCTGGAACTGAGCAGACATCCAAGAAGGACTTGGAGGCTAAATTTTGGTTTTGGCTTGGTTGAAAGGTACTTGGGTCTTTTGAACTTTCCTGGTGTGTCAAAAAACACAAAAATGTAGAAAATTTCACATAGGGGTCTTGTGTCCCATCCCCTTCCCTCGTCTCACCTTGATTTCTGGTACTTGCTGTTTGGTTTGGCTAAAATCAGAAATGAAAGGATAGTATTTCTAATTTCTCATTCTGACCCAGACCAGGAAATGTGGAGAAGCATTTCTAATCTTTCTAAGCCGAATCTCTTTTTTTCAAGCCTGTAAGCAGGTAAAGGGAAATTTGCTTTTTGATCTAAGACGTAGATATCCAAAACACTTCACTCACCTTGGGTAAAAAAATATTATAAGATGCTCCAGCCTTTAAATATTCTGGTTCCTGGAAGCAAAGAACTTTGTACTTTTATTTCAATTTAAGTTCATTCTTGGGTAATCAATCTTTGCTTTTCTAATCGGATATAGTGTGTGTGATGTGGGACTTTCCAAAACCGACATCTGATTTGGTTGCTGTGTTCTCTGTCGCGCTGGCCCTGATGGAGGGGCTAATATTTCCCCATAATCTTTCCAGGGTTCATCTTCCTATGCAGTGTACTTCATAACCTTCTTCATTAACAAAGAGAAAATTATTAGTTTGTGGGGTTTTTTGGAACAGAGAAAACTTCCTGTGAAGTTTTTCATCTTACATTTGATTTAAAAATGTAAGGGATTAGAGGGGGTTGAAAGCAAACAAAAATACTTGTATAAGTTGTCTGCTTTCCACAGAAATTGTCTATTTTTTTGTAATTTACGGAAAATTGCTTTGCTCTCTTCTTTCTCCTCTGCACTGCTTCCTCCCTCGTCTCATCTGAACAACTTTTTCTCCACTTTGCAGACAAAGTTTTCCTGTTTTCTGCTGAAGAAAGCCATGTATCATTTGGTGGTTTTTTTCCTTTGGAGGCAAAGTGGAAATTTCTCTCGCATCTGCTATTTTTCCTCCGCAAGCATCCTCATTTTCCTGAGCCCTTTTACAGTGCCTCCTTGTTAGGGGACAGAATCGTTCCAGTGATAACTTAGATCTGTTTGTTTGGGGAGAAAATGTGAATTATTGCTCACGAGGCACCGCTTCTTTTGCGTTTTCCCACGGCAGATCTGCATTCCCAGGCACGGTGGGTTTCCCCCGTGGACCTTTATCGTCTCCTGGCTGCATGGACCGTTACTGGCTTGGGGATGAAGTGTGAAGGGCAGAAACTCGCTGTGCACAGCCCGAGTGTCGGGAGATGCTGCGTCTGCTCCGCTCCTGCCCCAGCCCGACATCCTGTGCGACCTGCAAGCAAATCACCCGGTCTCTTTGCATCGCCGTACCTAGCCATCCTCGTTCGGGGTAATTAGAGCTTCCTCGCTCGTAGGGTGCTGGTAGGGGAACTTCAAGCTGCGGTGGTGGATTCACACGTCGAAGTGGAGCCCCGCGTGCTGTGCTGTGCTCCACGAGAGGAAGCAGCTTGTGGGAAAGGTATGAACCAGAAAAACAAATGGTGCCTCCAAAAAGCTGCCGCAGGCTCTGAGCAAGCTGAGGAGGGGAGTTCCTGAGATGGAACTGCACGAAACCGCAGGAGCCGCTGTGCAGACGGGCGCCAGGGTGCGTTGCTGCTGGGAGATGCAGCTCCTTGCGGGGGGGACTCGGGGATTGGGGGGCACCGTCTCTGTGCCTTCATCCCTGACACCCTGGCCCTCACTTCTATTTAAAAGCATGTCTGGGTGCTGCACCCTGTTAAGTAGCGTATCTGGGAAATAATCGGCCAGAGGCTGGAGCTTATCCCCATGCCAGAGCCGTCTCTCAGATCTTCAGCGGCGCAGAACTCCCCGGCTTGGTTCATGTTTCTCATGATACGTAACTTGCTTGAGTTTTATTGCTTAGGTAGGCATAAACTCTAGAGCTTCAGATACCTCCCCGCTCTACTTCTAGCCAGCAGCAAGCCCTGCATTAGTCACTTCGTGATGCTCCAAGCCGTTGCACGGGAGGAGGCGGTGGAAAGCCTGCCAGTCCCAGTGCGGTCGGACACCTCCGGCTGGTTCTTATTACAAGCTGGACAGTGTGCGAGGTGTGTCCTGTCCAGGCGTTTAAACATTGTCTCGGGTCACGGGGAAGGCAGATCTTAGACAGTTAAAGCACCTGAAGACAGTGCAGGAGGTGAGGAATATGGGAAATGCTTTTTCGTGGTGAGATGGGTAGGCTGGAATGGATAAACTTTTGGGAAGCAGAGACTGTGCCAAGGACTCCCGCAGCTGTTAGTGGAGGGCTACAAAAATTTTAGGCTCCCTGATCTAAGTTTTCATCTTCCAGCTGCAAGAAGAGCATTTTTGTCTTGGAAATGACTTCAGGGTAGAAGCATTAGAAAAATGCAGTTCTCCATCTTCACATCTTGCCGTGCTGAATGAAGCCTTTGCGGGGCAGACCCTGCTGTCCACCTGACATGGGATGGTTTCTAGCGTGAGGAAGACGACGGCGCTTTCCCGCTGTAAGGGAATATAGCCAGAATGAGGTGGTGAGTGGGAGGTGGTTGGCAGGCTGTAGCCAGACCTGCCAGCGGCTGCTTCAGTGACGGTGGTTGGAGAAGAGCTTTATAAAATATACCAAAGGTAACATGCTGTCGGCTGTCTTGATGCCAGTGTTGTAAAAGCGTATATATATATATGTATATACACACACAACACTTGCAGGGAGAATGGATATCAGCACGTGAAGAAATGAATACACTTTGGCAAAGAAGGAATACTTTTTATCAGCCGAACTAGAAATAGAGTAATATTCAGTATGTTAACAGTGTCCCTTTCCTTACAGCGCTTGATACATGCTTTATACCCAGAAGAGGCGTGGGATGAAGCCAGGGCTGGGAAACTTTCCCCGTGGCAGTGGGCATGCGGAGGAGGTTTCTGGAGGAGCAGCAGTTGATGGTCCGCACACCCAGCAGCTCCGGTGCTCCCGACCAGCGGCTGGGCGACGGCCAAGGGAAGGCTCTGGCCATCCGGCGGCTGTTGGGTGTCTAACGTGACAAGGGAACACCACAGGGAAATGTGGAAGACAGACGGTCGAGTTAGTCCTGAATCTGCATTCAGGTTCGCAGCCATGTGTTTTGCAACCGGTAAAGATGAAGATCTTAATTTTGGCATTTCCTGTGCATTCTGCAGCCAGGACACAGCCCGTGTCTGCTCTGTGTAAGAGCCTTGGGAACGCTGGCGTGCCGGGTGTGTATTTTTAGGTCACTTCCAGAGAAGTGGATTCGCTTCGATGGAACCAGCCCACCGCCTCGGCACTCAGCCGCGTTGTGGTGAGGATGAAGGACAGTTTCCACCTCACATCGTCTCGCTGTCGCAGGTTTTGACTTTGCTCACACGTCTGCTACTGCTTGATCTACCTTCACTGACGCTCAGACTCTGACCCTGCCAAGATCGTTATCACACCATCTCTGGATTTCAGTGGCCAAACGCTCAAAAGCCGGGGCCCCCAGCAAGGGCTTCCTCTGCCTAACACAAAATAAAGACCAACCTCTGCTGAACTGACTCATCCCCCTGTAATCCCTCTCTTCAGGAGGTCTCTCTGCCTTCCTGGAACCGCCTGGTTCATTAGGAATCGGGCCCTTGAATGTGTTAGAAATGTAGACCTCCTATTCCCACAGGCGTGGCAGAATGGATGTGCATGTTGTGTCTTAATAATCTGGTCTTCTGGGGTTGTCAGACTGTTTGAAGGAGGTTTGAAATGGGGACCAGTTTTATCCCACACCAGGCATTGGGTCCTCACTTAACTAACTGTGCAACTCCATATAGATTTCTCAGCCTAAAATATAGTACTATACAGTGATCGGATATTATTTAGAAAGTATTCGGTAAGTAACATCTGCTGCCCTGAAAATTAAATTAAGGGTGTTAAATAGGAGTTTAAAGAAGACAGGTTTGGGGAAAAAAAAATCTTTGAAGGTACCTATTTTAGCTCAGATTTCAAATTTAAATTTCCTCAAAGATGTTGGCAGGATTCATTTCTCCTTTGTACATGTAACATATTTGTTCATATATGCCATTATACAGCTCCTTTCAAGCTGAATATTATACTGGAATACAGCAAAAGCCAAATTTAAGATATGAAACTGGAGGAGACCATATTTCATACTGCATAAAATGCACCTCTGGAATTTTCAGTTCTTCTTTTCTGCAGTATTACAAATGCCTTTATAAAGTATCATGGCTGATGAGCTTAAAAAAAAAAAAAAACACCTGTGGCTTTGGATATATTCACTTCAAGTTTGTGGTTAATATTTCCCAGCCTGCTTAGAGGTGAGTGTAAGTTCAGTCATCGCACCAGTCTCTGCTGGTGTTTCTAAATGACTCTGATAAAAGATTGTGAAAAATGGACCTGTGGTAAGTTGCATCATCCTTGTTATGCATTTTAAGATGGGGACACAACCCAAGCTGAGTGTCCGGGTCACGCTCAGCCTTCCCTCGCACTCATTCTCCATCCCTGCAACACCGGTGCAGTTCAGCCGGCGCAGCCCACGGTGGGTGCAAACCCACTGCGCTCTGCTGTGAGTTAATTGCATAGCCGTGCATCGCTAGCCATGCCTCTTTCCTCCTTTGCGCTAGAAATTTTGCATTAGCTAATGGTCATGAAGACGGCCAGATTTCTCTTTGATGGAAGATAAAAAGCTGCTCTGGGTGGAAGGGCCCAGCCACTGTGTGCAGGACCCCCATCAGCTACAAGTGTTCAAGTGGTGCGAGACCGCTCTGAACCGAGAAGTCCTGGAACAGCACATCACTTTCTCACTGCCTGTGTCCTGAACTGTGCGACCGCTCTTTAAACCCCTTTCTTTCCAAAATACAAAGAGCTTTTTCCTTCTCAATCTTTGAGAGGTTTTACTTTAACCTCATTAAACTTCATTGCCAAAATCCAAAGCAGATTGAGATGAAGCAGCTGATATGTGAGAATACGAGGTACAAATTGGTGCTGAAGAAACGCTTGCTATAAAACAGCCTCCCCATACGCATCTTTAAACAACGTACATCACCGTGAGGTACAATAGGAAGAAGTGCCTGGTTCGGCAGAGTTACATTAGAAATTAAACCAAGCCCAGCCTCTCTGCGTACAGCCAGGGCTGTTGGCTGCTGGCTCGTTGCATGTGCTTGGTTTTTGTGGTGCTGGGATATATTTATGTGTTTCATCTGTATGTCAATGTAAGAAAGCAGAGACATAAACCCTCCCGTGTACTTGGCTATTCTAAAATAAACCCACACAGCCACATGTTCTGAGGGAGGTCACACAGATGCTACAACCGTAACAAGTGCGAGTGTCCCTGCTCGCGGTCTGCTGCCCTGGCCCGTGCTGTCCCCGCAGGTGCGAGTCCGGGGTTACGTTATTCCGGGGGTGCCCTGTGATCCCCACGTGCAAACCTGATACGCATCCATATCCCAGAGCAGCTCCTGGTGCTTTGGGTGTACGTTAGGTACTTCAGCCATGCTGCTGGGATAGGAGCTCGGGGCTAATTCGCACCGGCACTTCTGTAACTCTTCCTGGCATCCATCTGCATTTAGGCACCAAACTGCAACGTGTCCCCTGGACCTGCAATGCTCTTTACTCTGCATCTTGCTTCTGTCGTCATGGCGGTCATTTGCTGCACCAAATTAGTCCTTAAAACCTAGCACAAGTAACAGATCCTTTTGTTTTTAGTGTTTTCTCTCCTGGGTAGAAAACAAAGTTTGGCAGCAGTGAGCCAGACTTTGCAACTGAGAGGTTGCTTTTCCTATTGCAGTTTTTGCCCGAGAGGGAAAATGGTATCTTAAATAAGAAGTGCCCCATGACTCAGTCCCCACACGATGGTGTGTTTCCGCTGGCACCCTGACACCTTTGGAAATCCAGAGCCTGGCTCGGACCCCTCGCTTTGCCGCTCATCATAAAGCAGGAGTGATTGTGCGTGAAAGGAGGTGCCTGGATGTGAAACCAGCTGAGAAATATCCTGGCCACTTCTCTTTTCCCATCAGTAGATGTTGCTTCAGTTCCCATTTCCTAATACTGCTGCTTTCATCGGCTTCAGGACCTTTTCACCAGTTGCTTGGCAAGGATTTGTGAGCCTTGGACCAAGACATACTTTAGCTATTTTAAATGAAATCTTTGCTATTCCTATTGCATTTTGTCTTCAAATGGGCATTTATCATCCGTTCTACATTTTTTTCCCTCTTTTATGACGACTAGCAATGCAAGCTAGAGTAAGATATTTACACCGTGCTGTCTGCAGGGCTCTGGCCATGGAAATAATCTCTGTCCTCCTCACCTCTTGCCTACACCCAACTTTTCCCCACTCTTCCTTTTAGCTAGACCCTTCCGCCAGCTTTCTCTCTACCAAACCTTGTACCACTTCCCTCTCCTTTAATATTAAACGGACACCAACTTGTATCTCAAATACCCTGTAAAATTTGTGAGTCTCAGACCACTAGAAAATTGCTCAGACACTTGCAGTGAATCAGACCGGAGCTGGCCAAGCGATACCTGCAGTCATGCTACTATTGTCTCATCGCTATATTGCTGCTTCTGCAAGTTTGTAGCTTTTTGGGTATTTAATTAGTGCTGGTTCCACCTCAGTGCCCAGGGGCCTCATTTTCCACCGCGGGGGGTGCTGCCATTTTGGGATCAGAGCTCACAACAGTGAGGAGGGGGAGGAAAGCAGTTCTCCTGATGGTGCAACACGCGTCTGGGTGTTAATTCTTGCTCCTATGGTGCTCGTGCTTGCTCTCCCCTAGGCTGTTAGACCAACTATACCTCATATCTGTACAGAAACTAACGCAATTCAATGCTGATTTTGGCCAGGAGCCTTGGTACTGCTTCAGCATAAAAATTCAGTAAGAATTTGCTTGTTTCCAAGAGACCCTTCGTCAGGCACTACCAGAAAGGAGCAGACTCAGACCCAAGCTGCCTTTGGGCTCTGACAGCCCAACGCTGCATCACCGAGCTGGTCCCTCCCCACCCCGGGCGTCCCTGTGCCCCACCGCCAGGCATTGCTGTCGCCAAAGCTCCTCTCATAAACCAGCTTCGGCACTGTGGTGGTTTGCACCCCGATGGCAAACCAGCTAGGAAACCAGTAGGAGAGACCAGGCTGGAAACGGTGGGGGTTTGGGACCTGGCTCCTGAGTGAGCTCGGCTGGCCCCGCAGCAGCAACGGTCTCAGCTGCCTGATTACAAGCAACTGTCCCAAAAACCCATGACCTTTGCAGCTACTATTTTCAGAGCTGTAAGGAAAAGGAAATAGGAAGTAGAGATGCTGTAATGCATTTTTGTACGCTGCTGGGTTCTGGTTTGCTCCAATGTGTTGCTGCTTACCTTGGGAGTGGGTTTTTTTGTTTGCATTTGCATTTGAATGTTGTAATCGGCAGCTGCAGCCCTTCACCTGGGCTCAGCACCCTGCCATGCTCTGGGTTTTCCGTGGGGCAGTTTGGCCAGGGGCGTGTCTCAGTAGCTGCATCCTGCTATCAGCAAGGGTTTTGCAGTGGTGCTATTTAGCACGGGGAGGAGGGAGAGGAGCCAGTAGGTCCGTTTATCTGCAAGCAGGGCTCCTGGGGCGGCGGGGCCAGCTCTGCAAAGCCCCGGCTGCGGGCTGAGCGGGGTCTGCCCCTGCGGCGATGTGTAGCAGAGCCAGGCTGGGAGCCTGCATCACATCGTGCTCCTCTTTGCACCAGGTACCCTGATACTGTTTGAAATTTTTATTGCTTGCTACCAAAGGATAAAAGTGGTTGAGAGAAAGTAGGAGTGCAATCCCGACGGTGGGGATGCACTGGTTTGCTGGTATCCTGGGGTTAGAGGGGAGACCCCAAGCTAATTTACTGGGACATTGGGTTGAGAAGTAAGAGCAAGTAAACTACACGCTCTGGGTTTTAGTAACCCTTGATCTGGGGTTTCTAATGCTTGTTTTAGAACTACATGTAAGGAAGCGTGCATCTTCTTGTTTGAACTACATGTGGCTTAAAACTGCTGCAGTCATTCTTGGCTTTAATTCCATTTTACCCTCAGAAGATTAGTAAATAAACATAATCATTTCCATGTAGTGGGTGCTGTGGGCTATCATTGATTGGCATGACTCAAAATAATTGCAGAGCATTAGTGAGTGTCCTGAGAATGAGAGGAAAACATTACTGGTGGAGCTCTCTGCACAGATGAGTCTCTAGCACATTGAGAGTGTTGCATTTTAAGACAAAATGAAACTGTTTCTTCCCTCCCACCCCCACCCCCCCATTCATAGACAGAAGCCAAACTCATACTGGCTCTAGGCTTTCCTTTTCTGTTTTTTTTTTCTCAGTATTTCTGATTTTTCCTCTCCTCCTTTCACTGTACCTGTTCTCTTCTTTGTTTCCACTTTACAGGACACTTCTCCTGTGCGTGTTTCTCCTGTCCTCCTCTTGCAATGCTCAGGATGGGGGCCAAGCCTAAGGGCAGGTGATGTCTGCCCCTGTGTGAGTGGGAATATCATGCAAACAAGGAAAGAACTTCCAAGGCACCGAATGCCTCTTCCTAACCTGTCTGTGCCAATTGCCCTCTGCTCCTATATACTTCAGTAAGAAATAAGGAATTGTCTACTGTGGCTTATTCTAGTAATAACGTGCATTAAAAGTGCCTTCACAGGAGCTTCCCACATTGTGCAGAGGGCAAGGGATCTCTTGAGCTTTAGTTTTCTGCATCTAGATTATTTTGTTTAAGAGGCTTCCTGAGAAATTAAAAGCACTTGTGAGCACAGCTGCAATACCACCAAACCCCAGCGCAGGCAGGGCTTCTCAAGGCTTTGCAGAATTGCTGGTTGTGCTCTCCTCGGCGTCCCTCTGGAGACAGGAACAGGGGTGAGCAGATGGACCTCTGCATCTTCCAGCAGCACCAGCCTGTGAAGGTTATTTCCCCCTTCCAATTCAGTGAAAGCTTTTGGTCTGATATTTCTTGGTTAGGGGGTGGAGGGTTTCTTGTTATTGATGATTCAGCTTTCCTCAGTAAGTTTAGAGTCCATTTTTTGGAGTTTGATAAAGCAAATACTAAGGCAGCTCCTCAGTGCATGGAATGCCTCAGCTCGCGTGAAAGACTTGGGTAGAAATGCCATGTAAAGTCTGGTTGGGATTCGCCTCTGCTGATTGAAGAAGCTGATATAGGTGGTTTCACCTGGGAGCTTTATGCTGCTGCACTTCTGTGCAGCAGAGAAACATCATACAACAAGTGAGGGAACGGCCACCGATAGCTGTATTTCTATGGCTGTGAGGTGTGGAAGAACAGGGGACTTACTACCAGACCTTAACTGAAACATAATCAAAATCTAACAGGAAAAGAGCTCTTCTGAAAGCATGGTCTGGAAGCCAGCTGCTGATTAAAGAAAGATGATAAACAGATGGTAAATCAGTGCACTAAGCAGAAGGAGAAAGCAAAGAGCTTCTTGTGAACTGCACCACCTGCAATGATCTACTTGCTGTTGGAAGAACATGGCAGAGTAGTCTTGTAGGATAATTCACGTGGGAAGTAACCTTGGGAGAACTCCAGTCCAACCTCCTGCTCAAGCAGGGTGATTCACAAGGTCAGACCAAGTTGCCCAGGGCTGTTTCCAGTCAGGTCTTGGAAACCTCCAAGGATGGAAACCTTCCACTGCTGGACTGTCCTTGCAGGAAAAAACATCCCCTGATATCCAGGCTGAACCTGTCATTTCAGCTTTTCCCCCTTGTCTCTTGTGCTCCTACCACGCACCCTCGGAAGAGTGTGGCTCCACTTTCTCAATAAGCCCCTAGCAGGAGGGTGCCATGAGCCTCTCCTCCAGCAGAACAAGCCCCCTTTGCCCCCTCCTCTTACAGCAAGGGCTCTGTGCCCCTGGCTGTGCTGGTGGCTTCAAGCTTTTTGGGCTTATTGCTCCCGTTTGTCAATGCCTTTCTTGTACTGGGGGTGACTCAAAACTGGACGCAGTATTCTAGGTGTGATCTACAGAGTGCTGGGTGGAGGGGACAGTCCCTTCCTTCGATCCACTGGGTATGCTTCTGTTTGTGTATATTGATGTGGAGGTCTGAATAGACAAGCCTGTGTGAACTGGAGACCTGAGCAGGAGGTGACCTGGTACTCTGAGGTGGAGAAGCAGAGCAGAAGTGCTGAACTGGGGCATGACTCACGGACACGCTGTATTCGGTGTTCCCATGACTGCAGCAGACAGGGCCGGAGCTGCCCCTCTGTGCGTCCACAGCACGAACCCTCCTGTGCTGATGACTGACACCAGTGATCAGCCTTTCCTCTGTGCTTCTTGCAAGTGGTGTCAATAATGTTGGTGAAGCATATTTTTAAGTGACAACACATAATGTGCGGCTTTTGCACCAGAGACCTCCCAGGAGCTCCTGTGGGTAGGGGGTTGTCATGCAAAGCCGACGCTCTCCAGGCATGGAGGTCTGTCTTCTCGTCTTCACTGCACGTGGCTTGGTGGCCCCAGGCAACGCTGTCTGCTGGACACTTGTTGGGTATGGACTTGGTAGGATAATCAATGAGTGCCTGGAGGGATAAGAGCAAAAATAAATGCTTATGCAATGATCAGCCTGCCAGACCCGTGGGGCCATGAGTAATGGTCGAGTCACTACTCACCCAGTTGGTGAGACGTGGAGTGGAAGGAAAGGATAAAACCGTATTAGCTGGGGGGGAAAGAGGATATCCAAGGAAATGAGTCTTGGTTCTTCAGGTATGGCCTTACCTGATGCCTACAGGCACTTCTGGCAACACTCCTGCTGCAGTAGCATTAGACTGCACGCTCCAGTTAGGCATGCTATAGAAATACCTCAATAGAAAGTGGTTTAGACCAGATCTACGCTGGCTATACAAGCATTTTTACTGCCACCTCCCCAAGCAAGACAGGGAGTTTTCAATTACAGAATCACAAACAGCCACACAGGACGCACCCTGATTTATGCATCTAATACCAGGAAAGGCTTAAGTTCTGTTTGTCACTTAGCAGATGGTGACGGTTGCTCCAGCATGTGAAATATTTCATGCCTGACACCTCGATTCAGGAAATAGTGGTTTGCTCAGCAGAGGTGCAGGAGGCAGCAAGTTGTTATCGAGTATAACATTAGCCTTTCTCGTAGTTTTTCTCGATTTACCGAGTTTGTTTTCCAGAGCAGAAAGCTGTACTGGGCCCTGCGCAGAGGGCAGTGGTGTACGCCAGGTGGCATGTGCAGGCTCGGGGTGCCCGCAGCGGGGGACGTGTCCCAGGTGCCAAGCTCTCAAGTGTTTTGTTGGGTTTTTTGACATCGTAGCGAGTTCGTTTTCCTGCAGGGCTCGCGTCCTGCAGACCTCGGTTGCTGAGGTTCCTGTTCCTCAGGCGCAAGGTGCCTGAGGTTTGCTGAACCACAGCGAGTTCATTGTGAAACTGTGCCACCGAAGTGGCTCCAGCTGCCCCTGGATTGTTTGTTATTCTGGAAAGCGGGCTGAAGTCAGTGCCTTCCAGGCCCTTACCAAGAAGTCAGGAGGTAAGTGCAGGGCTGTGCCAGGCAGACGCTGTGCCCATCCTGCGGGTGGGAGGGCGGCAATGGGTTTCCTGCACCGTCCTCTCAACTTCAAGGAGAGCACTGTGGTAAGGACAGCACCTGGGTCCTCTCAGTGCAGGACCTGGCAAGCTGCGAGACAAAGCAAAAAGAGACAAGCTGGAAGACCAGCATCTTCCTCCTCACCTTTACGAGGGCCGTGTGAAAAGGTCAGGGAAATGATGGAGCGGCTCCTTCCAGCCCAGGGCCCCGGGGAGGCTGGAGCGCAGCCCCCCCCGCTGCCTGCTGGCACGGCGGCTCCCACCGCTTCTGCGGTTGCAGAGACAGCACGTGCACGTGGCAGTCGGTGGGGGTTTGGCGAGCGCTGATAACCCTGGGAGAGTTGTGGAGCTGGGGCGCTGCAGGCGAGCCAGGGCTCTCCGCAGGTGGCCTTCAGCCAGCCCCTTTGAGATGGCCGGGGATGCAGAATCCCTGCAGCAGCCAAGCAGTGAAAAGGAGCTGGTTGCTAAAAGCGGAGCATAGCCCACCCATGCCTCTCCCGCAGGGTACAGGATGGTGCTCAGCAGTTCCCGGGGTCAGCAGGGAAACACCTCTGCCGCAATGTGACCCCCACAGCCTTTAAACATGGCTCGGGGTGTAAGTTACTCTTGTTCACGGCAAGAACCTTCCCCAGGGCAGTTAGCAGGTTTCCCCGAAATACAGGAATTCGGCCTTTAGTTGGATCTGACTGTAAGGTACCGTGCAATGTGTTCACGTGGCGCAGTGTCAACGCTCCAGCCTCGGCACTGGGAACAGTTGAGCATCAGCCATGGGGTGCCTCGTGCTGCTCCCCCGACTCAGGCAGGGTCCCGCTGCCATCCCGCTGCGGGGTTCCTGCTGCGAGGTCTGTAGTCCCTGCAAAAGGGGCAAAAGCAGGGTCATCCCTGGTCCTGGGGAGACCGCCTTGAAAGGCCACGCGCTCAGCCTGGCTGTGCTCCTCCGTGGCAGCTGGAGACGGCACCCTGACATGGAGCACAGAAAAAGACTTCCTCATACCTACGCACAGTTCGAGGGCTGTCCACACTCCCTAACCCCTGGATGCCTGTGTTACGTAAAGGTGCATGCACTGTAATCAAAACACCTCAGTGAGTTTCTTCTCTCGAGATGCTAATTAGGTAGAAGATCTAATTAGCATCTCGAGAGAAGAAACTCGGGTAGGAAGGCTCTGCAGAGGGACCTGGACAGGCTGGATCGATGGGCCAAGGCCAACTGTATGAGATTCAACAAGGCCAAGTGCTGGGTCCTGCACTTTGGCCACAACAACCCCATGCAGCGCTACAGGCTTGGGGAAGAGTGGCTGGAAAGCTGCCTGGCGGAAAAGGACCTGGGGGTGCATCCCTGGAGGGATTTAAAAGACGTGTAGATGAGGCGCTGAGGGACATGGTTTAGTGGGCATGGTGGTGTTGGGTTGACGGTTGGACTCGATGATCTTGGAGGTCTCTTCCAACCTTAATGATTCTATGATTCAATGATTCTATGATTCTATTATTCTATGATTCTATCTGCTACCTGTTTATCACGAGTAAAATACTGGAGGAAAGTGAGCTGGGGTCTTTCTCCTGCTGAGCTGTTCATCAGGGATGGGGATGAGGGGCTCAGCCTGTGCTTCCAGCAAAGCTCTCCATGCTTCTCCATGAGGAATTGCTCTTTTGAGGGAGGGGAATTTTCCTGAATCTAGGAATTATATTCAAGCTTTGCCTTGGCTTTGCTGCCAGCACATGCACGTGGCTTTCGTATGCGGCTGCCCATCTCGGAGCGGAGGCGCGGGAAGCGTTCAGCCGCAGGGACAAGGTCGGGTTCTGAACTGTTGGGATGAGCCCAGCAGCAAACAGGATCTGGGAATTAAGGCCCAAAAATGAGTCAGCTCTGCGTACAGCCGGGCAAGGTTATAATCTAGGTGGGCCCAAGCCTTTTAAAATAAATGGAAAAAAAACAGTTCTGTTGTCTCTAGCTCTAAGGGAAGATAACATTAGATCAGCTAAGAAAGGGCAGTTTCAGCAATAGTGCCTTAATTAAAGACAGCACCACTCTGCAATCTGGTCAGTCACAAGATGTAAATTAAACATAGGTCCGAGAACATACCTATTAATTGCTGCGGGTTTTTTTTAAACCCTCTTCTTGATGATTGCTTTCCTCTCCCTGCCTCATGGAGAAAAAGCCACTCAATGAGACAGGCTGATCACCCGTGCATGGAAATTGCGTGTGTAGCATTGGTGAGCTGTGCTGGTTTGGACCATTCCCCTTGACTAGCCTGGTAGCATTTTGCACAGCGGCTGGGAAGCAGCACGTTTCTGGTGCAGCCGGTTGTTGTAAAACTTTTCAACCCTCGTGGTTCAGATATAATATTTTGTAGGCAATGTCTAAGATGCTTTTGGTATGGCTCAGATGCAGTTGTTGATTGTTGGTGTGAGCTTGATGGATGTTACGCATTAGTAGATACGAACTACATGAGATTTCTTGATGTGATGCAGCTTGTGCTGGGATTTTGGCACGCAGCCTGAGGTGATACAGCCGTCACGTGAACATTAGGCAGATGAAGCGCAGCTTTGCCATGGCCCCCGCCTGCACCAGGTGAGCTGGGACCTGGCTGTGGGGGTGAGGGTGGGAGGCGCGTGGAGCTGCGGGGCAGAGCAAATGGTGGCGTGAATCACTCGCACCGAGGCAGGTCACTCTGGAACACCCTCAGGGAAGTCTGTCCGTGGGCTGCCAGAAGCGTGGGGTGCAGCACGAGGAACCCCGGTGAGGCTGTTCCAAAGCTGATGGCAAAGGATTGCTCTGGGCAGGAATGGCAGCTGCTGGATATAATACTGAATTATTATTTCCATGTGAAATGTGTATGTGCTAACATGGTTCTCTTGCTGATTTTCAATAATGCCACTGGTAATCTATGCCATCTCCCTCCAGAATTTTTTAAAAATATCCTAAAAACCAGTTTACCAGCCACAAGGCTGGGAACAGGCCAGCGTAGTCCACACTCTGCTCCCTCTGCTTTCTTCAGCAATAAAGTTGGTGAAAACGAAGTTGTACCTGTCTAGACTTGGCTTCTCGATTAATTTTTTTTTTCTGCCTGAAGAGTGTTGGTGAAAACTTTATAGTATTTAGCTCATGACAGAAGAAATTCAGTGAAATGTATTCTTGCAATGCAGATATTAAAACTGAGCACATTCAGTGTTTATGCCTGTGGTTAGCCTGGGTCTTGTTATTTAATAGCCCAGCTTGCAAATAGCTAATATGTGTAATGCTTGTGCTGAATTCATTTTGAACTAGGGCCAGCATCCTTATGCTGTTTTCTGTGCTTCCCTCTCCATGCTATCACTGCTAAACCACCGCATGCTTTGAAAGGAGCAAAACATCCATCTACCCAGAGCTCCTCAGACCATTACCCCATCCTCCTCCCAGTGAAACCTGCCTTTTAACCACGTCCTTGCTTTTGTATTTTTAACCATTGCTCCATGTAAACAGGGAAAGCAAAGTCCATCCCTTTGCCAGTGGCCAGCGAGGCAGCCGTTTCTGCTAAGGCAGTCATGTGAAGCTGGCGAGGTTGAATTCCCCTGGAAGATCCCCAGAAGCTGCTGCACACATCTCAGCTTGCCCCAGCGTTTCTGTGCTTTGATGCTGTGGCCACGTGCCTGCAGCGTAGCGTGTCACAGCCGTGCAATGGGGAACAATGCACAATAGGCAGGAGCGCTTATTTGAAGTGTGACATTTCCTATACCAAAATAGGTTGTGCATTGTCTGCGATGGCTGAGCATCCCCTGCGCAGGCATCGGCAGTCGTTGTTGTTCAGGATGCTCATGTTGCACAAGTAATGCGCGCTGCTGCTGTTCTGGCCCAGGAGCTGGGTGCCGCTTGCCAGGGAAGAGCTGCTGGCAGCCTGACGTGCCACCAGTTCAGCCTTCTCCACCCTGCAGTCTTTTGGCAGCTGAGAAGACACCGGTGAGCTGGAGAAGGCGGGTCTGTGTGGGCTGTGACAGCATCTCACCCCTAACCCCACCTGACGTCCCTCGCCGGTGGCTCTGCTGGCAGGGGACAGCA
>NW_008824658.1:6814010-6824866 GCF_000699105.1 Pygoscelis adeliae
TGACGGCGGCTGCCCCCAGCCATGCCTGGGCTGGCTGGGTACCGACTGTCAGGCTCTTCAAAGGCTTCACGGTGAAGTTTCCATATGAATCGTGAGCAAAACCGAAGAGGGTGGGTCATCCTGAAGATGAAGAGGCTGAAGAGAGCCCAACCGTGTGTGTCGGCTGTCAGAGGGCAGGGAGAGAGGCTGGGTCTGCTGACTTGTTTGCTCCCTGCAGATTGGTTTCCTCATTCCTGGAAATCTCCTGAGAACCGTTGTCCAATGCCTATTACATCCATGGATTTGTCCTGACTTCGTTTACCAGCCTTAAATACCAGAAGGGATGATTAACTGCCTTTGTATTCATGCAGAGGCAGACCCTGGTAACTTCTGGCACCTGGGTCCCAACCCGTAGTGGTTTTGGATGGGTGGGTGATGAGATCTACCCCCTTGCCCACTCCCTGGCCCTCATCGTCTCCTAGCCCTGTGGCTACAGATCCTCTTGGCTACCCCATCCTCCTTGTTACTCCTGTCTGTGATTTGGCACCGCTTTTCACCTTGGTCAGCAGGGGAGTTAGTGGAATGAGCATATGATTGTCTGTGCCTCGCAGCCCTGGGTCCTTAATGCTGTGGTTTGACCCTTTGCTCACATCCAGCTGGTGACCAAATACGTCTGCTAGTGAGGTGAGCAGGTTTTAGGTGATTTATGGCTTCTGCTAGCTTGGGTTCATGTGGCCTTTGAGCATTCAGCTCGGTGGCAGTGCATGCCATGCTCTTGTTTCAGCTCTGAAAAGAGCCACGGGAAGCTTTCCCTGACCCTTCCCAGCTGCACGTGGCCACCCACAGCCCAGCGTGGCAGGGAACCACGCCGGCTGAATTTGCATCCTGACGTTATCAGAACAGATAAGACCAAAGGTTAGAGGGGAGGGACACAGCATGCAGATAGCTTGAGCTACATGCACCATGCTGCCTGCACAAACACACTTTTATTATTGCCTTGTTTCTTTTGCGCATGGGAAGGCTGGGGCGGGACAGGGGTGAGTTTAACAGTGAGAGAAATATTGAAGGGGATGGAAAAATGTGGGAGGAAAAGGAGCTCTGAAGTGCGGCTCTGCAGTGGAAGAGGGTACGGAGTGGGCTGAAGCACTTGGTGTAGGAGAAAACACAACTTAGATAAAATTAGTCCGTGAAAATGTGACTTTCCTCCCTTTCTAGGGAAGCTTTTTCCTCATCTAAGCTCTAAAACCGACTTTTCTACAGACCACACTTCTTCTGTTGCCCTTGTAAGCCTCTGGGAGAGGTTTCTGTCCTGCAGAAGTTTCTGTCCTCCTTGTGTTGTGTGTACAAACTGGGGGGGGGGGAATGGACCCTTGGGGAACTGTTGAGGAGGAATAATCCAGCACAACAGCAGAGAAATAATGTTCGCAGTCCAAGACGCTCAGTTGCTACCTAAGCAGTAGTTTGCCTTTGCACCACAAACAAATATTCCACTATTTTTTGCAGATATAAATTCATACCTTTGGTCTGAAGCACTGCGATCCTTTATAGGTGTGATACCGTAAATCATGTGACTGCCTGGAAATGTGGCCAATTATCAGGATTCAATCACTATGACAAATAAAGGTCGAACAATAATTGCAGGCTCTGCTGCCTGTTGGGCAAAGCTCATGCAAGGTGCCACCGCTCTGGGCGGCCAAGAGCAGAAGGCTCCTTTAGACAGCACGGTGCTCAGCCGCTCGCAGGTCGCTCCTAACGAGCGATTAAATTATGAGCAATGTGCTGAGCGGGCCACAGGGGAGGAAGTTATGTTCCCCTCTAATTATGGAAGGGCATTTTAACAAGCCATTTGGACAAAGATCGGGGGAAAAGCAACAACTCTTTATTTATAGGTGAAGGGTTTTCACTAGGAAAAGCTGCAGTTAACAGATGTGTGATATCCTTGCCTCTGCAGCACTGAAAATCTCTGTTGGCATGAACCAAGGTCTGCTGCCTTGGTGCAGGATGCTGCAGCAGCAAATCTGTGCCTGAGTCTCTGCAAGGCTTTCCCAGGTTCAGGTTGTGGGACTGTTTCTGAGACTGTCGTGTTATTTTCAGGACGTTTTGTCCTGTTGACATGCTAAAGCTCTACAACTAAATAAGGAGAATTTTGGATTTGTTTTTAAATGGTTTCAAGGTTTGCAACTAAGCTGCAGCCGGTGATGGCTAAAGTATGGTGTAAGTGATGGAGAGCCTCTGCTCAAGCAGCCTGCCAAGCCTGCAGCGTTAGCTCCGTTCATTTCCCAAATGACCACTGATTATATGATGCCTGCTTTTTGTTTTCTACCACAGAGAGGTGATCTCTCTTTATTTTTAAAACAGTTGCATTGCCTATAGATCTTTCTCACTGTCATGCAAGGTTCATGGCACAAGAAAGAGCCACTTGCCCTTTGAGCCCTGCCCATAAAAATTTCCCTTTTATTGCTTTGTCTGGGTTTGGCAAGGGTGAGCTCTCTCCAGTGACCTGCTCTCCTGGTATGTAATTACCTCCCAGCTGAATGTAGCTGTGTGCATATTAAAGGTGAAGATAACTCTTATTCCAACACAGGAAAGCCAGCTGAAGTTTACTGTGTTTATGAAGAGCTTGATTAGGGTAGGCAAGTTCAGAAGAATCCAATGTCAAGGTCTGAAAACTGTTCTCATCGCATAGCCTATGCAGGAGGCTTATCTGAAAGAGCTCGTGATGCTCCTCTGGGTACAAGCAGCCTAAAGGTCTCCTTAGTTTGCACTGGGAGAAGAAATGTCGCTTCTACAAATCCCACCTGCCCTGGAAGTGATGGAGGAGCCGGTCAGGCACCGACACGGCACAGCAGCCTCTGAGTCCAGCTGGGGTTTGGCAAATCACACCCCTCCTGAGCTGGAGAGCTGGCCTCTGCTCCCCCCCCCTCCCCCCAAGAGTTCAAAACAACAAAACCAACAACAAAATACTTTGAATTTGGCAGTTATTCACCCAGTGAAGCAACTGGATGGATAAATTCCACCCCGTCATGAGACTTCACTACTTTTCACTGGCAAAATATCTAATGTGCGGTCGGTCACGCAGGTAACTTGGCAGGTGATGAAGGAAAGCATCTCCTCTGTCCTGGTAAAAACACACTTGGAGCATGCCTGCGGTCCCTGCGTGTGAGGCACTAGCTGCTGTTTTCTTCTGTCCTCAAATCCTGGTCAAACCTTTTATCTGTGAAAATTTAAGTGCTGTTCTTCTTGTATCTGAGCATAGCTGTGAAAAACTTGCTCCTTTTAATGCATGAATGGGCAAATTAAACTCTACCTTATTTTTAGCACTGTTTGCATCATAGAAAGTTTCCCTTCTCTCTCCCGTCCCCTCCCCCCGTGTGTAACAAACTTGCAGCGGTTCCTAAACAATACCGATTTCCGCTGGTTATGTCGATGACACTGAGATGGTGTCCCTTCCTGGGGGTACAAAGGTGGCTCTAGGTCCAGCAGCCCCGCGCTCTCTCCCTGGCAGTAGCTGCCGCTGCAGCTGGCCAGGGCACAGATCTGATCCGGTGGGTGATTTCTTTGTTCGTGCGCAAAACGTTCCTGCTCCAGATACGCATCGGGTGGTTGGGCAGGATTTTAGGTGGGTGTGATCCGAGGCAGCCCTCGTACCCAGCGGGTTCCCGGCTGGCTGGATCCCTTCCTGGGAGGTGGACCCTCGGGCCAGATACCCTGCCAGGGAGTGTGACCACTGTGGGGGGACAGCAAGGTCATCGCCCCCCAGGCTGCCACCCACGGAGAGCCAGGGTGAGGCCGTAGGAAGCTGCTCTCTGCCTGGTGCTACCTGGAAGGGTGCTGCCTGCAGCTGCCTACCTTGGGTTGTCTCAGAGATAGGGCCAGTTAATGACTAACAGGCACGGCAGTAACCCTGCCCAGCCTCTCCCTCCCCGGGCTGCCCGTCCACCCTGCTGTGCCCTATCCAAACCTTTTAGCTGTGCTGGATTTGAGACCCACCACCACCTGCTTCCTATGGCACTTATTTCCACACACACCCCCCCCTTCCCTCGGTAAACCCCACATCTGTCCCTGCATGTCCGCAGGTCGAGTCACAGCAGAGCCTGTGCCAAAGGCAGTAGGAAATGTCCGCTTTGTTCCAGCCCTTTGGGCTGGGTCTTCCTCTCCCGCGGTCTGATATTCTCCTCGGTCTGCTCTTGCTCAGTGAATGAAGTTATTCCCCAAAGGCCATCGCGGCACAGCTTTGTTCAGTACAGGGGTTTTCCAGGCAGTGTCAGATGCTGGTTGCTGCAGCTGGAGACACGTTGCATCAGCCACACTTAGTCTCTTGTCTCCCACCCCAGGACGATGCAGTAACATGTCAAACTTTTCCAGCCTGGAAGTAGGGCAAATGAATAAAATATACAGGGGAAAACCAGCTTGCTTTCCCCTTGCCTTCTGAATTGTGCATGTGCTTTCTTTTTAGGCAAACCTGAGTTATTCAGCTAGGTCTTCACCGCCGATCTTCTTATCACAGAAGCCGAGAGTGCTGCCGATAGGGACATCCATAGCGGGTTTTTTTAATAGCATAGCCTGTAACCCTGCTCTAAGTTAGGTCTGACTTGCAGACGATGGCAGATACAAACCAACTACCCGACACTTGCACAGGATCTGGACAGGGAGGATTGCACCCGTCAGCTGCACTGGGAAGAGGGGGCGTGGAAAATGGGAGCAAACTATACCAAATTCCCTGTGCTTTCATGACTCATGAAAAACCCCCTCCAACTGTCAACAGCACATCTGTTTGGGTATTTTCAAGGAATCTGGAATGCATTCTCAGAGCTCTCCCATGAGAAGAAGTAAACATGTCGTATATAAAACACTTTTATTAAAACAAATATACAACACTTTATATACAAAATGTACAAGAATATAGTCTATTACAGCTTAGTGATTTGATGCCTAGGTATTACACGCGAACTAGAACCTCTTCCATCCTGCACTCTCCTGCACACGCTAGCCCAGGGTGGGTCTGCAGGGCGATACAGCTTGCTGCATACAGTACTGTAGGTATCCTGGTAGAGTGCTGGAAGCTATCTCGGAAAGGCATGGTATAAATAAAGAGCTCTGCCCCTATCAGTGCAAAAATTGTTTCATGCAGCAGCTCTTCACCTATTATATGGAAATAGATACGGCATGCCTATGAGCAGATAACATCCCATGGGTAACTACTATGTGGAAGCAAAGCCTAAACTGAATTTTCACATTTTATTGGTCTAAACTATTTACACAGTTTAAAGTTGAAAGCTCTGAAAGATGAACTATGTGAATTATGTAAATCAAAGAAGAGGGCCAATTAGTGCAATTTCTCTAAGTGTAATGACAGTTGTTAAGCTCAACGCCACCAGTGTTGCACAAGTAAGCAGCAACCAAAACTAACAGGTAAGAGACTCACTTGCAGCGTCTCTCCCAAGCACTCCATGGGTAAAGTGCTCGTCACATCTCACGCGGGGAGGACGGTAACCTCCTCCCCAGGCCTCCGGGGGCCACACAATGCCATTCGGCGGTACTCCACCAGGTCAGACCCCACGGCACATCGCCAACCTTCCAGTAAAAGCTTCACCTCCGAAGCGGTGACAAGGTACGTACTGCGGCTGAGCATCTTCAGTGCCAGGAGTCCTGCTGGTGAGACGGGAGTCCTTTTTTTTTTTAATAATGGAGTTTTTCTTGCTAACCTTTTCAGGCCTAAAAGTTAAACGGAATATAAAAGCTACTTTCTTCATTCAGTCAGTAACAAACAATTTCTTCCATTCTCCTCAGGCTTGTCAAAGTTTCTACTCAAGAGCAGTTCATGGTCGGAGGAAGCCAGGGGTTTACAAGCCACAGGGAATGACTTGCATTGTAGGTCTCACTGTGTCCAACCAGGAGAAGTCTAGGCTGCTTTTCTGGTCAAAGAACCTTAGCTCCAGCTCTCCTAGACAAAATAAACCAAGAATGAGTACTGAATCACATGCAGCAAGAGCAAAACAGTCAATATATATTAATATATAAAAAAAGATTTCTTAAGTGTGAGCAAATACCTTAGACTAATATTTTGCTAAAAAAAAGAAAGATTTCTCAAATGTGAGCAAATACCTTAGACTAATATTTTGCTAAAATACTCCAAACACTCTCTATTAAACTGTCCCATTTAAGCTATGGCTAGTGGAAATTCTTCAGTTACACTGCAAGGAGTTCCTGAAAGCTGACATAACTTGCATGTGTATAACCCTAAGACAAATCTGTGGTATACTCTTACTGGAGGCATTTTTCGCCTTTTCCTTTTTCTCAGCAAATTCCTCGCAGCCTTCCGACAGGCTGCTTGGAAATCTCAGAACACAGGGATGTGCAAATTCCTCCATTTGCTTTGCTCCCTCCCAATTAGTGCCTCGCACGAAAACCCTTGTCTGCATCACCCTGTGGCCTTGACCGTCAGTGATAACTGAGGAGTCTGTACCCAAAGTCGTGTTGATCTCCTCATCCTGCTCCTTGTAGCTGTAAGTGCTGCACATGGTCTGCGTGCCCAGCTCGTTGGTGAGAAAGCCTTTCCCCCCAACGCTGGTGGTGTGCCAGTCTTGGGCTGGTTCGAGCACCTGTAAGAGAAAAAGGAGATGGTAAAAACTGCTCCTTCCTTCTGTGGGAGCAATATTTTATGCCTTTCTCTTAATTAGAAGACAGGTAAGCAAAAAAGATCAAATTATATCTTCTCGTGCTAAATTATATAAAACTCAGTTTACTCCCAGTTAAAAAAAAAAAAAGTTAATGCAAAACGGAGGGCCAGAGCACCTTCGGTGATGAGCCCCCCATCTTATCAGTGGGATGAGCGTGACATGTCTGGAAACACAGATTAAGTGCCATACATGTCAGAGGTGGAGGGAAGGGCAAAATAAAAAAGTCTAGAGAAGCTTTGCAGACTCTAATACAGCAACCTCTACTTCTAGCAGTATTCAATAGCTTTCTCTGACTCTCACGTGAAGAGTAAATATTTCCATGGATGTGTCCTCTCCAGCTCACGTTTGAGAAGTAGCCTTCTTTCTATATTTAATTTTTCAGGCTTCCTCATTAAATAAGGGTCTTGGATTACATAAGTGCATGTTCAGCTCGTACAGGACTGGATCAGACAGCTGCTTCCCTTCCTCTCTTGGTGCAAACAGCAACTTTGGCCAATTTTATTCTGACCAGAAGAGCTGGTTTTACCTTAAAAATCTCCGAATTCATTTCCTCTTCATCTTCGTCTGTGACTGTTTTGTAAGCACATTAAAAAAAAGAGAAGAAAACAGACATAGATGTCAACTTTTCGCACATCAGCCCTCACACTTCTGCTTCTTCGCCGCACAACCCGCTTCATATTCTCTTGTCACACACCACCACTACCTTTTACTTCCCACCCCCCCAAGATGACACTCAGGAGAGGCTCATGGGTTTGAGGTGGGGAGGCCCATCAGCAGCTCCGTGCCCTGAACTCCCCACAGCCCTTCACCTCGGATGCTCTTCAACAACTGCACGTTGGGGTGCGTGGCTCCGGCCAGCTCTCACGCCTCCCCAAGACTCACCAAAGCAGAGCCCGCTTGGTATGCAGGAGGAAGATGATTTGCACCCCGAGTGAAGAACCACTCTGATATATCCACGTTAATTATTTTATTTCCCCATTGGGAAGCGCGGTTACCTCCACTGTCACTATTGCACCTATCTGGCCTGCTTCTGGCATCACCCCCTTCCAGCTGCCAGGAACCCCCAGTCCCACCCTCCTGGCTCAGAAATCTCTCCTTTTCTTTACGGGCTGACCTATCGGTGCCATCGCGTTGAGCCTGCGAGATGAAGCCTGCCCCTTTGCCCGCATGTGCAAAGTAAATGGCATTTTGGAGCCTTTCACCCATGAGCAACTACTTCTGCAGGTGGCACGTGCCCATCTGTAACCTGGCCAGTTTGGTAGCTCCAGGATATCTGGATAACATCAGATATCCATCAGGTGGAGGTTGGGGGGGGGTTCTGCAAGACAACTCTTGTTTCTCCTGATCCCCCAGGCACTTCTTCATCCCGCTGCCTTGCCTCCAACCTGCCTCCAGTAGACCGGTGAAAGACCAGGGTAGGAGAAAAGAAATACCCACCTTCCGAGGACGAAGCCAGGGGAGACACCTGGAGCTGGTAGAGGTCATTGGTGCTGTCAGCCATGGTGATTTCCATCGGCGGCCTCCAGTCGGTCAGGGAGCCGCTCACCTCGCACGAGGAGAGGTCTGCGGGATGCACCAGGAGGAGTTGGCACTCACAGGAGAGACACAACCACCTCTATTTCCTCCCTGCCTGTCTGACAGCGCAGCCAGGCCCAGCCCCAAGAGTCATCTTTGTCTTTTTGGCGCAGAGATTGTGGGTTTAGCGTGAACAGCACTTTCCACTCTGCTCAGAGAGCTAAAAACTGAGTCTCACCTAAGGTGATGGACGTGCTCTCAACCTCCACTTCCTGCCCCGCGTAGTCGTGAACGGTGTAGCCACTGTGGTCATCTGGCAGAGGAGTGTTGGTTAGTCTTTCTGCTGACTCCTCCATCCTCACATCTTCATACGACTATAAAAATAAGGGCAAAGAATGAAAGGCTTGTCTAAGAACGCATAAGTTCCCATATGAAAAAAAATTCAGCATGAAAACCACCGAAACCTCTAGCTTCTTCAGCTGCCTCTACAGACACATACCTTTCTCTTGCTCCTGTTTCTTGCTTCTCTTGAAGACTTCGACTTCCTTTCTGTTAAATAAAAATAAGACGAATGTGAGAAAGGGCTGCACGGCCGGCATTGCAGGCGAGCATGAGCTCACGCGGCTTTCAGCCCTGCCCAGCAAGCTCTGCTACCAGTGTCCCGGCAGCAGCGAGTCCCGGTCGCCTCCTGATGATGCCTTCAGGCACATTTAAAGAATTTGGGATAAAATGAACTGTTCGTACAAACTGTTACCAATGGCAATGACCAGTGACTAACCCCAGCAGCACCGGTGCTACCGACAGGTCGGTTATACCCCTGCCTACGCGGAGCAGGAATTTTAAGCGGTATTTAAGCGCAGTAGCGGAAGCTGCGTAACCCCAGCGGGCTGGCTGAGGGCTTACCTTTCTTCTGACCCTTTGTCAAGGGCGGCAGCATCCTGTAAACCCTGACAGCACTGGAGCCCTTGTTGATGCTTTTATCCTTCACTTCTTCGATGTCAGGCAGTGAGTTCATAGCACAGCGGAAGTTTGCCTTCCAGGTTTTCGGGTCAGGGTCTTTCTCACCTACTTTATATCTTCCTATAAATAAGAGAAGGGGTGGGCGTTTAGACGTTTCAGTGCTAGTTCTTCCCACCAAAAAAAAAAAAAAAAATTTCTATTTTCTCTGACATATATACTAGTAGTTAATATAACTACCTGAGGTGTAAGTCAAGACAAAAAAACCCGCCTTTTTGAGATATTGATATGACTGACGGCAATGTAAAGCCAGCACCCACCTGTATGAATGGCCCAGCTCCGGAAAAGGCAGGCGTCTTTCTCCATGTCCCAGCCATGCTTAGCTGCATGTTTCCACGGGATTTGAAATATCATCTTATCCTGAAGTTAAACCAATAGAGATTTGAATTGAGAACGAAGCATTACATGCCAGTCCGGAATGATGGATTTAATCAAAGAATTCTCAGTAGCAGCTCAGAAATTTTATAAACCCTCTGCTCTGTACCTTAACTAAGCATCCGTTGTTCCGTCTATTTTGTTAATGCATAGAAGGTTTTTTATGAGTTCTGAAACTGGGAAAGCCACACGTGGTACGGTACAGTAGAAGTGAGCAATATTGCCATTTTTATCCCGGAATCGTTTAAATACATTGCATCTAATCCATTAGCGTATCATTAACTACAGTATATTGTCCAGGTACACTCTGGTAGAGAACCCCTTTTTCAAGTTGCCCATAAGATCTTGCTTGCATCCTAAGAAAAACATGTCCTAGCTTAAATATCACCTTGGGATGGATAGGGAAGCCTCGGAGAAAGAGACCCGGTTCAATAAGCCTAGGGATCTCGTCCTGCGGTACAGGTCCAGGGGTGTGCCTTCCAGACCAAAGTGGAGCAAATCCAGAGTTTCTTTCAGGCCAAATCTTAAAACTGGGAGCAACTGGGAGCGTAAGAGCTACTTAACGGGGACAGGAGGTGACTTGGCTCAAGTGGGCAGCAGGAGTTAAAAGAGGTCTTGGAGTTTTCTTGGTTCTCCATCATGTTCAGATTGCTTTTATTTTCATTTATCATTTCCCTCCTGGGAATTTTCCCAGGACAAAAATGGAACTACTACATTGTGTACCAACCAGAGCTACCTTTTCTGAAAACAAAAATAGTTGCTTTTTAAACCTAATGCTTGCAAGTTTTCTCCACGTCCTTCTTTCCTTTATGATCTTGACTTATGTTTAGTGCCATCTAAGAACAAGGATGGTTAATGATACAGAAGGAATAATAATAATAATAATAATAATAATAATAATAATAATAAACAAACAACCCTCACCTTGTTAATCCATATCAGTCCTGGTATTTGATTGGAATTAATCTGCATTTCCAACCAGGGCCTCATGCGCATTCTTGACACTGGCATGTTGTCTATGAAAGAAATAACAGGTCAGCAAAAAACTCACCACTATTTTAACCATCCCGCAGTGTCACCCCTCCCCTTCTGCACTGCCAGCATTGCCACGGGCGCTACCGATGCAACCAAAACTACTTTTCCAGCGTCTTAACTCGTTTTCAGTATCTTCCACCTGCTGCTGGGTGGATGGCAGTGCTTCCCGCTCTGCCCGCCGAGCACCGGGAAGGTTTGAATTCTGGAAAGGGGCTGACTGCAGGGGCTGGGGCTTGGCCCGGGCTGCGGGGGGGG
>NW_008824658.1:6826715-6831299 GCF_000699105.1 Pygoscelis adeliae
CCCCCCGCCCTGTCCCCCCCAAGCGTTCCCGCCCCCCTCCCCCCCAAGGGATCCAGGCCCCATCCCGCAGAGGGATCCAGCCCCTGTCTCCCCGAGGGATCCAGCCCCCGTCCCCACTGAGGGATCCAGCCCCTGTCCCCCCCGAGGGATCCAGTCCCCATCCCCACCGAGGGATCCAGCCCCTGTCCCACCGAGGGGCTCAGCCCCGGCCCGTGCTCACCCTGCCCGGCCGCTGTTCACGCGCATCCCGGGCAGCCGGAGGCAGCACGGTAATCCCAACACGTAGACTCCCAGACTTTCCGCCAGCCCATAGCAACCCTCATAAATTGGGAAAGAAAGTGAATGAAGTGCAGGGTCTAGATGAGGCTATTCTGAGTTGGGTGGGAACTCGGCCAGCGGCTGGGCTGCTCCCGCTCAGCTTGCTGCGGAGTGTCAAGGAACCGGCCCCGGTGCCGGCTCTGAGCAGCCCGGTTCCCCTGAGCGCTGCCGCGGGACTCTGGATTGGTACCGGCTCCGAAGGGCACGCTTTTGCTGTTGACAGCAGGACTAAGGAACAGGGAGGGCCAAACCTGTATTTTTATTTATTCGGTGTTAGCAATTTGCAGAAGGGATGCGGTAGGGCCTGGAGTAACAGGAACAGCCGCGGGTGGTAGAAAAAAGGTCAGTAGAAAAGGAAATTAAATATGTGAAGATTGTGAGTGATGCTCCTGACCATCTCCTCTTTCATGGCGTGTAGTGGTCAGTACGCAACGAGTCGTCCAGTGTCGGCCCGATTCCTCGCGATGATGCAAGCAGACGTACAGGAGCGTGGTGCTGCCTTCCAGTGTTGGACACTCGTTAAATGCACGGCTGAAAGAAACGGGTCGGTGGAGTCGCCAGAGCAATTCCTGTGCACATCCCAGCGCACCGAAGCCAGGGGAGCGGCGCGCGACACAGGTCCCGGCCTGGCCTCAGCGGACCACTTTTCTGGTGAGAAGCGGTACTACAGGCACTGCCTGGATTTGCTCTGTCGTTGCTTTGAAAGCTTCAAGAGTCTAAGAAAGAGGATTCCTCAGCCTAGTTATAGCTGTGACATAGTCTGTTTTCAGCGCTTTTTTCCCCTAAAGCTCCCAGCTGAGGTCCGGTCTCAGTCGCTTTGCTGTAGGGGTTTAAGACTTACAGATGCTCTGATTTCACGGCACTCATTTGCCGTAGGTTGTGCAATTATAGGAAGAGAGATATTGGCTAAACATCTGTTCTCAGTGGAAGCGGCAAAAGGCGGGAGGCAGGGCAACGCGAGCATTTTGCAAAACCCGAGAATGTTTTTTCTCCCGTCTTCCCCCAGCCTGGGCTGTGTGTCGGGCTGGGCCGATCTGAAATAACCGCGTTAGGAGACATGAAGTGTGGTCACCGGTATTCCGTCCTCTACCGCTTGCGGATGAAGGGTGCGGAAGGGAGATGACGGCTTGATAGAAGGCTACTGAAACCGTCAGGATTTCTCTCCAATCCACTGGCTCTGGATGACAACGAGATTAGATTTGCATCCAGGGTCTTCAAGGTGCCTTCAGTCCAGCAGAATATTAGAGCACTTTCAGTTATCTCATTTTCAATTCTTTCAAGGCAGGTTTGAAGTCATACGCAACGGGAAGGTATATTGGGAGAGAGGTAGAAAGATGCGTGGGCAGCTTAGACGAACAGCGTGACACCATCACACTGCCTGCCTGCTCGGGCCGGTTTTCTTTTTTTTAACATAAAGATTAAAGAAAAGCCCAAACTTGGTTTTAAGTGGAGAAAAACACCCCCTGTAGGTGTGCCATGCTTTCTCTAAACTAATTTTTTGGGGTCTGCTTGACATTTTTATCTTGTGTTAGTATCCCCCAGTCGGGTCTGTGGGTCTTTGGGTGAGGCACCGTTCGCCAGCGAGCTTTCACCATAGGTAAAGATACAACATATTAGGTAAATTAAATAATCAAAGAAGGAAAGCGGTACACAGACAAGGTGGGGACAGCACTAGGGTATTTATAGTTCATAGTCTGTGAGAGGGCACGGGATGACTGCTCAGCGTAAGATGTCCGGAAATCTAGAGTAATAACAGGTAACATAAAAGTAGCCTGAAAAAGAGATGTCAGAATGTATTTGAGGTTCCGATGCAAATGTCAACTACAAACATAGTCACAACACCTCTTATACAACCTAAATATTGACAAAAAAGGTCACGCTGTTGTTCCTTTCAAGCTCCAACCTCCCACGGTTTGTTTTCACCCCTTCAGCCACCTTTAAGAAAAATGAATTTTGATCTTCCTGGTCTGACCGGCCAATGTGTGCATACACTACATGTATCTTAAACACTTTAAATGACTGAATTTTGAACAGTGACTTGTCTGATACATGACTTAGTACTGTTATGATCCTTACTGACTATTTTTAGTCTGTATCTTTGTCAGGAATTGGCACCAGGCACCAAATAAATATACCTAGAATAGAAATGCGCAAAGGAAGGTTAACAGTCCCAGCTCTAAATCTCCACTTCTTTCCTCTGGTTTAAACCCATACAGATCCTACTCAGTGGAACTTAACTGGCCTTTCCGTCTGCGTTCTGTCCCGTATCTGCACAGCAAGTTTCCATTGAGCAGGACCTGCCTGATGTTTGTTTGCTTCTTTGTTATCTCTCAGCTGAAACAAGGAAATAACAACTTGTCTCTCCCCGATGTTATTGTGTCAGGCTCTCCTTACACTACGGTTACACTACGCCTCCTTACAAACCCGACTCCTTCCTCCCATTTATACCACTACACTAACAATCGTTTCAGCAGCTTACTTAACGTAGCAAGAATATGCACTTAAATTTGACATGTACTTGCACAGAAGTATGAACGAGGAATAATCCGCGCACCTCAAGGAGTCAGTAAATGGTTGGCCATAAAGCCATTCTGCTCCCAGTTTATCAGCCAGCAAGAAGTTCCATGAATGCCAACATCCCTGATTCTCTGCAGAGTTGTAGCCCTGCTCCAGCTTTATTTCACAGCAGTCTCATCTCGGACACCCGCTTGGCCTTTTGGCTCTGAACACCCGCTAATGTTCCCCCTTTTTCATATTCCCCTCGTGATTTGCCAGTTCTCTTGTTTTAATGGTAAACGGAGACACAGAGAAACAGATCGCTAAAATATTTCATCCCATTTACCCGATCCAGGGAGATCCCAAGCCTGGGACTGTTTTCCTAATGCAGAGGGAATATTTAATAACATTTTTATTTAAAACCAAATCAAATCCCCACCTGATGCTCCAGCAAGTGGTATTTGTTATTCTATAACGGGCACCTCTCCGTCTCAGTCCGTAGTGCCCTGAAATAAGGTGCTCCTAGGAAGACTGTATTGCAAGCAGCGCTGAAAAGCACGAACTGCGTGGCACCAACCACAGAGCTCCTGGCGCAGCCCACAAGAAGGGAGGGTTATGAATTGGGCATACAGGCTCTAACGCGGTTTTTTTGTTCCCTGTCTTCACTGCTATGCTTGGTTAAGCAGCTCAAGGTGGCTTCACTCCTGTGCTATATAAAACAAATAGTGGTTAGTATTGAACCCCGTGTGCTGTGAAATGGGCAGTTTCCAGCCAGCGGTATCGTACACCGGCCAGCCAAACCCGCTGCCTCCAGCTGAAGGCCCGGCTGTCTCCTCCCGAGTGACAAGTGGCACAGACTGTCTCGTCCGTGGGTACCCAGCCTGGTGCCAGGGCTGCTTGGAGCAGGTTGTTTTTCTGGCAGTGCAAAAGGAGCATCTTTTCCACCTTATCTCTGCAATGCTCTTCCCTCCGCGCTCCTCGCAAAACTACCCTTGAGTGGGGATGAGACCTTCCATGCTTTACCCCTAAGCAAACCCGCGAGGCTCCGGACATCCAGAAACACTTTTTGAGGAGCTGGGGGGTGAAGGGGAGAAAACCAGCACGCTCCAGTGCAAACATAGTTGCCGAAGCAGGTACTCGCTCCAGAGCCGCATTCACCTCCAGGTAAGCATATATGCTGGAGCAGCAGCGTAGGAGTCTATCAGCTTTCTGGTAACTTCCCAGCCCAGGGCTCCTTTCCAAGCTGAGCGAGAGGCAGGCTGCCCTTCCCTCACGGAAAGCGATGCTGCAGGCGCACGTGTGTGCGCAGCGGTGCTACCCCACGACACCACGCTTAGTGCATGTACCTTAGAGCAGCCGATGCACCGGCTTGCGCTCGCCCGGTGCTATGCGTGAGGTGTGGATAGGGCAGATGGCCCTCGGGTTTTAGATCCCTAACGTGTCTTGGGGGGAAAGAGCTTGAGCATTACGCCAAGTGTTGATGGCAGTCTTTGCTTTGAAGACTTTCCCTCCCCGGGACTCTGAATCCAACCAGCGGAGAAGCTCTGCAGTGGGGAATCCCTGCTCCGGTGATGGGGAGATGAGGAGGAGATGGGGAGACGCAGACAGGGGCTGCCACAGAAATCTGCCTCTGGCAGATGGCAGCAAGCCCCGGGAGGGAGCAGAGCCCAAGGTCTGCATGCCCGGGCAGTATTTGGGTGGGGGATTGAACAACCACAGGATGGAGTGGGGGTTCGTGGAGGGGGAGAGCGGGAGGATGGCGGGAGGGAG
>NW_008824658.1:6831488-6834450 GCF_000699105.1 Pygoscelis adeliae
GAAGAGCGGGGCATGGCGAGAGAGAGCCTCTTATCTGCTTCCTCGCGGCCCTGGCTGCTTCCTTCCATCGCTGCATCATGACCTTTCCATGCCCACCAGCACTCAACAGTCCTTCCAGACCCCGCTCTGCGAGGGTTTGTTCCTCCTTTCTACCTGCTTTAAGAGAAACCTGCTCTAATGCAAATTCTTTCTCATTCCCCCCCCCCTTGCCTTCCTCCCCTTTCCCTATCAAACACAGAAGCAATTCTTTCTTTTTGGAGCAGCTAACGGGGGCATACAAAATGGGTGCTGAGCCTTCACTGTCACCTGGGGAACGCCACGGTCCCCAGCTAATGAGCACCCAACAACTATCACAGTATCCTGCCCCAGGTCACCTGCAGGGGATTAATGCAGAGCGGACTTTTAAGGAGCAGAGACGGAGTATCAGCCTTAAAAACTGCAAAGGCTAACAACAAAAAATAGCTGCTTCTCGGTCGGTAGCCCTGAGAGCACAGGACTCGCTGCAAGCTGTTTCCATTTCTTATAAATGCCTGCCTTACAAAAAGGAAGTTTGCTTGGAGCACATGCAGGAGAATGAATAATGTCAGAAATGTTGAAACTCTGCCCAGATGGCATGACGTAATACTAGCGAGCGCTCTGATCTGCAGGCTACAATAAATATATCCTGGGATGGGCCGTTTACGGTTTCCTGGAATTGGAAAGACCTATCTCAGGACCTAAAATCAATTCAGTTCTCCCCACTGATGGCACGGTGAATTTTTAAACTAAACCAAAATGACATTCTGTGCTTGGTTTGGTGGGAAAAAAGGAAATGCCAAGAATTTGACTTGTGTCCTTGGACTTTCCCTGCTCCTTACTTTTCTCTCAACCTTCCAGGAGGACATAGATCATTCGTGCCAAGGAAAGTCCTGTGAGCGGCAGGCACCTGGCCGCTGCGATGAGTTTGCCTAACGAGGGTGCAGACCTGCAGCAGCCGAACCTCCCTGCCAAGGGTCAGAGAGACTCGGTCCACTCCCGGTGCACGTGGGAGCACGGGAGCCAGCAGCCGCAGCCTTCCCCCCCCGCCCCGAGCTGCTCTGCCTGCCCAGCCGAGGGCACGGTGGGGCAGCAGTGGGGCAGCAGTGGGGCCACGCTGACCCGGGGTGCCCTGGGGTCCTGGCATCCCGGCAGCTAACCCATGTGAAGTCGAATGGGGAGTCCATTCCTTTTCCACTGCTGAAGTCCCACATCAGTAGCAAAACGGTGAGTTGTGTATTAAAGATTATTATTTTTTTTTTAATATGCCCTTAGAGTATCTGTCTGAAGGTAACAGGTCTGAATGAACCCGCTTGCCTAACCGACCATCTGAAGAGCAGGAGTTAAACCAAAGGGAGCTACAGCCTGCAGGACAAGCAGCGTGTTGTGGGCAAGGCTGGTTGTGCCTCTTGTCTGGCTCCGAGCTGGGAGGGTTTTCTCTTTCCTGGACTGGTCGGAAAAGGTGCCAAACTTCCCAGCTGTCAGAAGGGGAAGGACAGGCCGAGCCAGCGGCCAGGGGCTGCCCGCAGCAGCGTGGTGCTGTGCCTCCAGCCCATCGCAGGCGTAGGGCAGGGTCCAGCTCGTGCGGTGCTCGGGCTGGGGGCTCACCACCTGCCTCCCGCCCAGCCTCTGCATGCTCCTGCGAGCAGGGGCGCAGGGAGACCCTGGGAACTTACTGTAGCTCTCCAGGAAAAGATGCCTCAATCTGGAGGCTGCAGCACGGTGACCTGTGAGTGCTTCACCTCTGCTCTGCCTCGGGAAGAACAGCGATAACCCCTGCTTTGTTTGAAATACTCCGTCCCATCCTCATGCAAAGGGGCTGGCAAAAAGGAAGCTCTTACAGATGCTGAAAAGCGCTGTTGGGCTTCTCACGTTAGCGCCGTTAGGAGCCAAGGGACTGGAGATCGAAGGCAGGACGCGCTGGGAAGGCGGCTCGCACCCAGCCTGCTGCCTGAGCCGGGGCAGCTTCTGCTGGTGCGTAGCAGGATGGGAACTCCAGTTGTGCTGCCAGGCCTGGTCCCAGGCACTGGGGAGGGACCAGGGCAGGTTGGTATTGAGAACCTCACAGGGCGACCATAGCAAATAGTGAAAACCATGTGCTGCAAGCGACAGATGTCAAAACATCTGCAGTTTAGTCCCTTCTTTTATTATTATTTATTGGCTATCAACCTTGAAGCAGACTGCAAACATCTCTGCCCAAATATAGACCACAGGTAAGAACAGCAGCCTTATTTGATAATAATGCCATTTCCATAAGCGAGAGTCAAATTTGGTGCTTGAAAAATACTCAGAGTCGTTTCAGCACGGCAGGCAGCACAGCCTCGGCCCCCCCGCACCGTGGCACGTATGCTGCTGCTGTGCTTGGGTCGGGCCGGTTTTGGGGCGTTGCTTTTAGACACTTTAAAAGGGGGTGCTGTAAGCGCTGGTCTTCCCCCTGTGGAAAGGGAAAAGCTGAGTGACGCATCCAGCGGGACACCGGAGAGCTCATGGTAATTCAGATGACCGTCTGCTGAAGGGACAGTGGTGGACCTGCAGCAGGGGGAAGGACCCCTCGCATCCTTCTCCCCACCAAGGAATGGGGGGACCCCCCCCCGAGCACCACCCGCCAGCCGGGAGGGACCCCCAGGGGAGGGGACACCCTGCAGGGAACGGCTGTCCCTCACGGATCCCCTGTTCAAACACGCCACCTTCCCCCGTCGGGCGGGTGCGATTTCTTCTGAAAGAAGCAGAGATTATTTTTATGATTATTTTTTAGCATCCTCTGATGTCCCAGTGGAGATCCCCGGCCACCGACTCGCCTTCCTTGGCTGAAATCTGGGTGCAGAGTGGCCGTCCCTGCCACGCGGCCGCCCTCGCATCCTTTCGGGACGGCAGGAGAGGACATCCAGCCCGTGCTCGCCACCCGAGCCAGCCGCCCTGCGAGGCAGCGACTCCCCCCCCACCCCCG
>NW_008824658.1:6836444-6839987 GCF_000699105.1 Pygoscelis adeliae
CCCCCCCCCACCAGCCCCCAAATCACTGGCACCCTGATGCACTGTGGCGTCTGCTGCGCGGCGTCTTCCCCAGAAACCCCTCTTGGCAGCTTGAGGCTGCTTCTGCCGGTTCGCTCTCCGGAGATCGCAGCCTTCAGCCAGATTCCCAGCCCGGCGTAGGCCACGTCGCGATGCTGCGATACCCACAGGACGCGTCCCCGAGGTTTGACTTTTGCTGGTTAATTGTGTTCTGGAACGAGCGGCGAGGAGCACAGCTTGCGCAAACGCCGGCTGACTTTCAGGCGGGTTCGAGTGGTCGGCTGCCGTGTTTGAGCCGTGATGGAGGTGCTTTCTCCATCTCCCCTTTGCAGGGCCGTCCCGTGACGGCGAGGAGGTGATGGAGTTCCCTGAGCAAGGGCTGATGGCTGAGGTCGCTGCCGCTGAAGAACACAGGTCTTGTCCGGGGCTTGCAGACCCCCGCGCCCGTGGGTGAGCTTGGCAGGACTGAGCTGGAAGGGGAGGTGTGATGGGGAGGCGAGAAGGGACGTTCTGGCTCCGGCGTCAGGCAGGGAAGGCAGCGCAGGTACGCTGCCCGTCCGGAGCAAGCTGTGCTCGGTGAGCCCAGGTCCCTGCTGGAAGAGACGGTGATCAGCTGAGCCCCCTCCACGCCAGGCTTCTGCAATCGTGATTTTATAGACAGCTTCTGTATTTGCAGCAGAAATAATAACGATTATAAGAAGAAGAAGAAATATAGAATTGCTGCCTGGAAATGAATAATATATGCTTATCAGGGTCAGTAAAGTGTAAAAGTAAAGGATTAAAAGGATAATCTTTAATTAAAGGTTAATCTTTTCTACTAAAAAGAATGTTCTTTTACATTAAGTATATGCTGATTTTTCCTGATTATTTATATACTTCCTATATAAAGTCAAAGTTAATATTTAAAATACGGCCGGAACTGTTTACATGTGAAAAAGGATCCGGGAGGACGTGGGGGGGCAGGTACCTGAGGTGGTATTGGGGGGGCAGGACGACTAGCAGGCTGCTTTCCAGGTAGAGCTACTGGCTGCTTTAAAGTTAAAAAGTTCCTTTTTTTTGGCGATACTGAACTTGTCCTGCTCGACTCGTGTAAGCGATGGAGAGTGCTATGTTTTCTTTGTTGCAGGTAGTTTTATCGTGACCTTTTCAGTTCTCTGCACAGCCGTTTCTTGTTGTCATTCCTGTGGTGTTTTCCATAGCAGCGTAAAGCCGGAGGCTGGCAGGGCCTTTCCTTTTCTCCCCCTTTCCAGCCCTTCTGAAACGCACACACTGAACCCAGTGAAATCTGACCCGGCGCCTTTACGGTAAGTATTCATGTGTGTATATTTAACTTCTATGCCGTGATTGTACCGAGGGGTTATACTTGTTACGCTAATGCCCGCTTGTTTTCTAGTCAATGACTTTATATTTTTGACTGACACGTCCTTCCTGCTCCGGTTAAACCTGAGGCAAAAGGTTCACAGGGATGAACCCGGCGGCTCGCATCCCACTGGGACTGCCCTCCTCCGGGGCCGCCGCGGTTCCGGCCCGGCACCATTGGCACCAGGCGGGCTGGGGGAGGCAGCGATCGCTCTGGCGGTGTGCCGAACACCGGCGGGACTTCGGCTCGTCTCAGAAATCGGAATCGCTGTGAAATGGGGCCGTTGCATTGAAGGAGCACCACAGTGTCATTCTTTCATGGAATGAAAATGTAGGTAAACGAGGGAAGACACTTTTTTTCCTTCCTTTACCTTTTCTTCTTAGTTCTAACAAACATAACTGCTGAGCTGAGCCCTCAGAACATGCCCGGGCATCCCGCCGAGGACCATCTCAGCCTGCCCTGACGAAAACGCTTCCTCGCGGAGGCAGGAGTGGTCCAGCGGCCAGAGCCGGGGAGACCGAGCCGGCACATCCGAGCGCTCTGCCGGCTTCTGCTTGGGGCTCCCCGCGGGTTTGTCGCTCCGCCTGCAGTCAGGGGCAGGGCTAGAACAGTGTTTACCTGTCTTGCAGGAACAGTTAGTTGAATAAGAGGTAGCAGGAAGAAAACTAAGCATGATAGCTATGTGAAAATGCGGCAAGAACAGTCTCCTGTGCTGGCATAGCGTCCAGCGCAGTCAGATCTCTGAACATGACCACATTCAGTGATAATAAAAAATAATACGGAAAATAATAAAAATACGGAAAAACCTAACATGTTAAAAGAGCCAGTGTCATCAGGAGCTTCTTTTGGAGGTTTTCTTGTGCTGTGCTTGACATTTTGCTGGGCTGTCTATACAGCCTCTGCAGTACTACTCAGAAACCACCTTTTGCCTTTTGAGGCTGTAGCGGTGCTGCCTTCTCGTTCGGCCGATCTGTTGCTTTTTGACACAGTTCAGCTCTTCAGAAATGCCTTTGTGTATCAAAGCCCAGCCCTGCCTTGGCTTAGGCGGTGGCTCTCCGGTGCTGGGGCTGCCCAGCACTGCTGCTGCTGCTTTGTGGGGTGCAGGGTAAGGCACGGGACCCGGCGGCGCTGGGTCAGACGGAGGAGCTGTGTGCGGCTGGACGTGCCGCAGGCCAACCTTTCCCACCTCGGTACAAGCGTCCAGGTCGGTGTACCCTATTGCAAAGCGCTTGAAGGTTTGTTGTTGGGTGTCAGCAGGCGTATTTTCATTACTGAAACACTTTGGAAGGGTTTTGGTGAGCTCCAGGGAACGCGTGGCTTTGCCAGCCCAGCACGCACATGTTCCTGTTTCAGCGCTGACCGTTTTCTCTCCGACACGTCCCACGCAGGTATCCGGTCCAACTCTCCTGGGTGGGTGGTTGACCCTGGCTGTTTGCTTGGCCGCTCTCTGCGTGCCCGCGCGGGTGTTGCTTGTGCTGATGTGGGGCCGGAGGACCCCAGCTCGCCATCAGCCCCGACCCCCGGCGACACCGTCCAGGAGCCGTGCATGTGTCTCTGCTCCCGTGCTGGCTGCACAGGTGGAAAACAAGCACCCATGGGAAGGGGCTGGCTCTGGTGTGGCTGTGCCCGCGGGGGCTGCTCCTGGGAAGGGGCTGGCTCTGGTGTGGCTGTGCCCGCGGAGGCTGCTCCTGTTCAGCTCCTGCCTGCGGTGCCAGCACACAGCCTCCCACCTCCCGTCTTTCCCAGAGAGTCCAGGATACCCGAGGATCCTTATGCCCGGATGAGCCGATGGCCGGGGATGCCAGCAGCCTCTTCCAGCCCATTCCCCGAGGTGCCAAGTGGTCGCATCCATATGACAGGTACTGCTGGAAAGCAAAGTCTTTGCCTGCTGGATAATGCTCCCACCTGGCATTGCTCCAGAGATGCCCCACCTGGCAGGGGATGACGTTTATCCACCATATCCCAAGGATATCGGGGGTTCCCAGGTGCCTTCCAGCACCTTGAGGCTGGTTCACTGCCCTGGGCCCCCAGGAAGGGGCCCCGCACCCCCCAGCAAACCCCGTTTGGGGTTGAGTGCCGGGGCCAGCACCATCTTCCCCCGTCATATGGAGGGGTCACAGCTCCAAATACGGGGGGGCCGGCGGCCCCGGGGGGGGCACGCGAGC
>NW_008824658.1:6840662-6854851 GCF_000699105.1 Pygoscelis adeliae
TGTGTTTCGGAGACTGGAGAGCAGGAAGGGGGAGTGAAAAGTCTTATAGATCGACGTCTGCACAAATGATTTATAAATAATTTTGCTGATTAATCCTTGTTTCACCAGCAACTGTGCCTGCTCCCCCCATCTTATGGAGCTGTACTGTGAAAAACTGTATTTTTCCGTCATAAAAGTTGGATGGTAACACTTGAAAACACTGGGAAAATCAGTATTCTGCATATTTGTTCTGGTATCACAGGATTCTCGCCCGTGCTTCAGCAAGGGTCTCCGGGGATGCACCCGAAAAAGGAGTTCTAATGGTGACACGTTGTATCAGGACATGTCAGACCCAGGAAATTCAGAACAAATGAAATCAAACACTTGGAAACACTGTGACTACGAGCGCCTCGCTCAGTCGCTCAGTTTCTTTTTTTTTTATGATGTCAAAATTGGAAAGTTTTGCCAGAGGCTTTTTCTGTAATTAGAAGGACACCGGAGGAAGCCACCTAAGAGAGGTGGCTCACCAAAAATCTCATCTCAATTTGCTTCTCATTCCTTTCTCCTTTATTTAAATTTTTTTTTTTAAGGAATTAATTTACGCTGGGATATTTATAGCAAAAAACGCAAGCATCGTCCAGGGAGCTAGAGGAAACCCATTGATAAGGCAGCTCAAACGTTTCTCTAGAGCTCTCCTTTTGTGTTTTCCAGCTGAAATCGGAGCCTTTCTTGCGGTGATGAATGAAATTTGGGAGGAAGTTAGACCGATACCAGGGTAACACTGGGATTTTAAATATACCTGGCACCAGTGTTACGGAATGGCAGTATTATCAGTGTCCTGCCTCCTCTGCGCTCTGCTCCACTCGGGCCGTGTACCAGATCACCGTATTTCAGGCTGTTTTGCAAACCAGCCTGCAGCAGCGGATGGGATTGCCCCTGTGAGTACCTGCCCATTTTTGCTGCCCCGAGCTCAGAAATAGCTTGCGAGAATTAGGGAGTCTGCGCTGAAAATGAAAACTAGATTTCAGGTTTACAGAAAGTTTGGGGTTTTTTTTAATACATTATATAATCTGGTTTTATTCTGATGGAGAAGCAGAAACGGACACAATATGGAGGTTCATTTGAGGCACCCGACACGAGTTTTCTAGGATGAGATGCGTTGCCCACAGCTGTAATAGCTGCTAACCAGGTTTGTAGCTGCTCTTGCAGGGGTGAAATTGCTAGTTCTACTAATCTGAGCTGGCGGCTAAGAGGGGTTTTAGGGCTGCGGTTAAAGACAGTCCCACCCTACAAGCCACGAGCCTGCAGGTGTGTTCCCCGAGACAGCTGCTTTGGCTGGAAATTTTGGAGTGGCTTTGTCCTGTCTGCGCAGCTGAAGGAGGATGAACGTGCCAAAGACTCCCCCGACTTCAGGTTTTCTGTAAAGCCTGTTTTGATGTTTAAGATTGTCCAACCTACTGTGCTTTCCAGGAGCTGATACTTCTAATACAAGTATCAGAAACATTTCTTTCATCGGTTTGTGCCCAAATTTTTGCAGGCGGTCAGGAAGCACTTTAACAACATACATTTTGAAGTCAGTATACAAGTGCATATCACCTATCAAAATATCTTGAGAAAACGTGAAAGAAATCCAGAAAAGCTATACAGCAGGGCAGGGGAGAGCATTCAAAGCTAGAAAGCATCTTCAGAAGGCTGAAACTGTCTCCAAATGCATCCAGGCAGTCACCTGGCAGACAAAAGGCAGAGTCACCATTGTGCGAGCTAAAAGAGAATATGGAATAATGTGCAAAAAGAACTAAGAAAGATAAGGATAATTTCTTTTTCAGCACCCGCAGCCCCTGCAGGGACACCCGGCAATGGGAGCTCATGCCCCGGGCTGGGGACAGCCCAAACCGAAAGAAATAAATGCAGATCCATGTACCGTGGGCGTCCCAGCCGTAACGCTGGAGGGCACAGCGAGCCTGCGGTGCCGGCTGCCTGCCCCGGGCCCCCGCTGCCTGCCGGGCTGCCTGCTCCGGAGAGGGGGCAAAGGGGGGAAAAGAGGAGCCGGGCACAGAAGGTGGTAAAATGCTGATGGAGGGTCCTCTCGGGTCTGGTGGGAGTCATTGTCCAGGAGAGTGGAGGTCAGCCTGCAAGGAAAGATGCTGACCCTTTGAATCACATCTTTCCTTAGTTTTTGTTCATGTAAACTATTTAGATATTTTGTCTCATCCCAATTCAGACTGAAATGCTGGAAAATCTCTTTTGGTTCTTCCCCCCGCCCCCAGCCATTTCTAATTGGTATTATTTTTCCCTGCCTGCTTGGAGTGCTGATTGTAGCTGGGTATCTAAAACCCTCTGTAGGGCTGGGGAAGTCTGCGCTTGTTCTGGGTGGAATTCCTCTACAATTAGCACAGGAGGAACCTACAGCCAGCATCCAGCTTCTGCATTCCCTGCTTTATTACGTGTTCTTCATTGCAACGTCCTATTTCTAGTATTTTTAATAGGCAGACTGCAACGTGCAGAGCTGTCATCTGGGGGTTATGCAGACTGGGATTTCGTTTTGAGCTATGAGAGCAATAGAGGTCGGCTACGGCGTTTTGGTCTTGGTGTCTTGGTGGGGGTTCTGCTTAGGCAGGGGCTCCAGAGGTGTGGATCAGGACAGCTCTGGGGACGCTCTCGTTGTGGCAGCCTCCAGCTCCCAGGAGGAGGGTGAAAACATTTTCTACCAAAGATTCTTTCTTTGCAAATGTTTATCTGTGAATGGCAAGGGCTGTAATTTCTGTTGCAGGTCTGAGGAGATGCTCGCTTATTTATTTAGAATCATAGAATCATAGAATCATTAAGGTTGGAAGAGACCTCTAAGATCGAGTCCAACCATCAACTCAACACCCCCATGCCCACAAAACCATGTCCCTCAGCGCCTCATCTACCTGTCTTTTAAATACTTCCAGGGATGGTGACTCAACCACTTCCCTGGGCAGCCTGTTCCAATGTTTAACCACTCTTTCAGTAAAGACATTTTTCCTCACGTCCAATCTAAACCTCCCCTGGTGCAACTTGAGGCCATTTAAAAGGTATTTATTTTACATTAGGAACCTCACCAGCTGTTTTTTCCTCTGTTTGCAGCACGTTTATCCCCACCGCTTGGAGTCACTCAGGCTAAGTCGGACAATCAGTATGTGGGATGCTTGTTCAGATGCTGGCAGGTGTCTGCATCTGAGAATAAGCACTGAAAAACTGTTCAGCTTCGAGCCTCAGACATTGCCACCACCTGGAGCAGGTTTTGCAGTTAGACTGTCGCTTGGATTCTCTCCCCTTCCATTTTAATTGTTGAAAAGGAGGGAGAGAGACCGGTAAGCCTTCCTATGACCGGCCACTTAGGTCCCCATGGCCCATCAGTCCATGGTCTAGCAGGGGCTCCTCAACAGCTCTGTTAAAGTAAAACCACGTGTGCAAGCTCAGCTCTGTCGCAGAGGTGTGCACCTTAATGGTCTCCCTGGTTTTTAATTTGTGCATCGTTAGAAATAGCTTCTAGCAATACACTAGCTCATTCACCTCAAGGATCTCATTCCCTTGACCATCAGAGATTTTACAATAACTAGATTTGCTCAAGTGTGGAAATAGCTTGGAACAAATTTCTGAGGGAAAAAAGGCAGAGACAAACATTTATTCACTTTATTAAGAGTAGTAAAAATACAGAATAAATATTTTCTCCAAAATACATATATCTATAAAATGTAATATAATTTAATTGACACCATAGAAATAAATTCATACTGATCTAAACACTCCTATCATCACCATTAGCTTTAGAAAAAACATTAATTCTCTAAGTGGCATATGCCCAGATCCTTACAAATCTTTAGCTGCTAAATTTACACTGATCTACCAAAGCTGCAGGTAGAGGAAAATCTCAGGATGTGTTTCTCGGTGCTTGTGGAAGATTTTGGGCAGAGTGCTAAGCGGACTAAATCAAGGGGATCCCATATGCGTGAGCGCAATGTTCTCGTACTCCTTGCTGGTAAGTGATATACATATATATAGCGAAGCTTAGGCAGAGCTTAAGAGGTGGAATATTGTGTGAACATGACTTTTGCAGTTCAGCCTCAACTGGCTTCAAAGCAGTGGCGAAGCCAGCTCCGTGCTAGAAAAGTTTTGCTCGTATAATTATATTGATTAATCCTCTTTACTGTAGATGGATATTACAACGCTGAGATTTTCCCAGTACAGCCGTACCAGTTCCCTGAGCTAAATCACCTATTTCAGCAGCATCAGTTGTGCACTGGTTTAACGGTCTATACATGGGATCTTGCTCTTCCAGGCACGTTATCGAGAATAATAGCCATTCCGCCGAGGTTACGTGATACCAGCAAAACTTTCCAGCAGAAATTTGACCTTAAACCTGAATAGTTCTAGATCCCCAATCCGTATTGCTAGAGTGCATGCCGTCCCCCCCGGCACTGGTCCACCCTGGACTTAAAGAAAGGCAAAGGAAATACATTCAAATCACATCTCGATGTGTCACTCAGTATTTATGGCACAGGGCGCAAAACCCACGGGCCTAGGCAGTGGTTGGGTAAGGCGCAGAGTGTGAACCAGCTGCTTTTGCTTGCACCCATCTATATTCAGTTTCGCTGTGACTGTTCAGAAATTAACTTGACCTTTTCATGAGAAACCCAGAAGTTTTATGCCTAGTCAGTTCCTTCCATAATACCCTGCGCTATTTGCTTTATCAGGCATTTAATTTTTCATCTAGAAAAACAAATGACGTTTCGCCATTGATACTTTCGGAGATTACATGCCAAACACGAACCAGTACAGAACCACTGAAACAGATGTGCCCTGCCAGACTTTAACACAAAGGAAGAGTACTTTTAAAACAAATAAACATTTTACTGCTCGTTTAAATTTACAGCAATTCTGGAAACTTATAACTCTACGCTCTTGCATTTTTTGATGCTTTTCGGATGAATGTCATCAGCTTTCCTATGAATATTGTTGCATTCTTTCTTTCTGTATCACATTTCCCCTGAAAAGTTAATCAAGAAAATGAAATTGCTTAATATTTAACCGTTATGTAAAGCTTTTTCATCTTGAAATCATTTTATAAATGATATGATTTTCCTTAAACCTTAAATACGCTGATCACACACATGAATCCTTATTTTAGGGGTGGGTCAAGCTGAAGACTAGAGCAAGGGAAGGGTGGAAATGTGAAATAATGCCAGGATTTCTTCTTCCATGCACTCAACGCAAGCGAGTACAGAAATTATTCTCTCTTGTAAGAGAGAATAATTGGGCTTAGTTATGAATTATGGATCACATTTTATTACATCTCTGCTGCATGATCTCTGATAGACAAGAAATAAATTCCTACCTCTTTTGCCAGGCTTGGTGTGAGTGATTGCTTCAGTCTTTCTAATTTTTGAAAAAAAACACTGAATTTTTTCATAGCTGGGTTAGTTTTCAACTGTTCCGTTCCTTCAAAGATTGTGCTGACACAATTCACATCCTAAGATGGAAGAAACAGCAAAACTGAGATACAAGAATTTGTGACCATGAACTGCAATAAGTTTATCAAAAATCATCTTGAGTTACATCCAGCTGCCTGGGTGGCAAATAAATTGTTACTGCCTTTTGGGCTCAAATTTGTAAATGACTTTGGCAAACATGCTTAACTGATGTGCGCGTTTATTTACTCTGCAGACAGAAACCTGGCAGATGATAGTTTCTGCTAGCATGTGTTTTGTAATGTCCAGATGAAGCATACAATTATCTAAAGACTTAGTCCGATCTCTTCTGCAGCCATCTGAAGACAAGTTTGATTTCTTACATCTGGTCGTGTCAGCAGATAATTCTGGTTTATGTCTTCAGTTTGGATGCGAGATGCTTTCTGCCCCAGAAGCTAGAACTCTCTGAACACGAGAGAAAGAAAATAAATGAACCTGAAACGACTCCAAACATTAACCTCTGCGTCAGATGACATCTGTGTGCCAGAAGAGATGGGGACAACGGTCGCACTCTCATCTCACAGCCCTGCTTGCCTTGTCCCGTCCCAGGGGCGGCCGGGCACCGGGCACGCTGGTCCTCTTCTGCAAAGCGGTAGCTGACATTTGCCTCCTACACCTTACGGTCTAGGCAAGGCGGCCAGAAGGGCCGGAGGGGGTATGGGGCAGAAGCAGAGCAAAGAGGGATGATGGTTGCACTTGCCAGTGCGGGGTTGTTTCGGAAGAGATTAGCTAAACTCACGGAGAAGGAAAGAAGGAGAGGACACTTCCATCAGCGGCAGGAACAGATTGGAGAGAAGTGTAATGGGAGAAGAAAGTCATGAAAAATGACGCAAAAACTAATCAGCGAAGGGCAGAGGAAATGCAGACAGCTGCTGAAGGCCAGCATCATGCCCACGACGTTCCCGACCGACGCGTGGTCTTCTGTTAGTCATTCCTGGATGCTGCATGACGAGGAGGATCATTTCTCCCATGACCTTGCTTGGGAAGCTGCTTGCTTCTGCCACTGACAAACAGCAAATGCAGAGACACTGGGAAATTCTCCGTCATCTCTGTATCCGAAGCACAGGTGAGAGTGAAGCAGCTCTTCTCCCCGGAGGAGAGCCGGGCACCGGTGCGGTGGGCTGCGGTGGCACCGCCGGGGACCTCAGCAGGGAAAGGGACGAGCGAGCCGCCAGCGTTCGGCACCGCTGATTCTGAGTCTGTTTTCCTTATTAAAAACGCGGGGTTAGACCCAGCCCAAGCCCCAGCCTGGGAAGAGAGCTCTTCCAGACAGGATCCAGAGAGAAGTGACAGAGCTGGGAACTTTACGCCTAACTTACAAGGAATGGGCTGGGTTTGCTGCCAAAAATCCCCCACCCTCCTGCAGCTAGCTTATGGCACAAACGTGTTCTGCTCCTTCAATAAATTAATGACTCGGATTGCATTCCCACAAATAGCCATCTGGCCGCGATATTATCTGAAGAGCTCTGTGCTGGGCTGCGATCTCGTGTTGAAACCAAGTTTCCAACTGAGGCACAGCAGAAAAAAAAATTCTCATTTGCAGCATCTGCATCAGGAGGAAGTTGTTTAAAGTCAGCTCGCAAAGAAAAGAGCTTTTACGCCGAGAGGGAACAGGAGAAATTTATTGGAGATGCAAAAGAAGATGGCAAATGCATAAAGGGGAATTTGACCTTTAAGACAGACCTCATTCATGGACACACGGTATGTGTGGTTGGTATGGACACACGGTGTGGACACAAGTTGGTGTCTTGTTCTCGGGGCATTAGCACCATTCTTCAGACAAGATGTGGTAATACAGCTATTTAATCCCCTTACTGATGGTAAAGGTATAAAAAGCCATTTCTAAAAGTAGACTAAATGAAGTAGACTAAAAAGAAGTATTTTTGCAGATGGGCAAGCAAGAAATGTGAACGAGTTTGTTCTTTCCTTTTAACTGTCCTTCGTTCAAAAAGCTGATTCAGAAAATCGCTCCTGTGTGTGTGTGTTCTGCAGGAGATTTACAAAAACATAGAACAAGAATATTTGCTGTCCTGGCTACTTTTATATCACAGCATATTTTTCTTTGACTCAACATTTGATTGTTTTTAATAACATTTTCTATCTTACAATAACATTTAATACCTTTAATAACATTTTATGTCTTATAATAGCTACATTTAAAGCCATTGTTTGTTCTTAAATACAAATAGAGTGCTTTACGGGATAACAATTTTAAAACTATTTCAATTTCCAATGACTAAATTTATGAAAAAGTTAATTTTATTTTAAAAAAGGAGTTTTACTTACATCTATATTGTCTGGAGTTTCAATCCTCAAATTCTGAAAAATATTAATTAAGCCTTTCAAATATCATCTTCATTAACACAAATAAAAATAGTGTCGCTTAAATACAGTGTTTGACTTTCCAAAAAGTTAAATATTAAAGAACAAGAGGATTCAGTATATTAAATTTTATATTAGTAAAGTGGAAATCGAACTTACCTGGATGTCCTTTGTCACTGACTCACGCATTTGCTGTAATAATGTCAGTAATTCAGCCATGCTGCTCATCTGGGGAGCAGCAGAGATGCCTGCAGCTAGCAGAAGAAGGTAGAGATGGGTCTTCATCCTCCTGATGTGCTCAGAGAACCTGTAAGTGATTCTGGACCGGTCCTCTGCCATTTTATGGTCTCTCTACAAGGAAATAACAGTTTAGGTTGATTTTTGAAACTGATAGAAAAAAGGTCATCTGTTTAGACTTTCTGGAAGAGAAAAGTTCCAGTAAATTTGGTGTTTAACCTTGGGGCACACTCCTTACCCAATCAGCATTTCCACAGAAGTAGGTAATAGAGATATAATGATGTGGCTTTTCAATTTTAAAATCAGTAAAACATAGAATGACCCAAAGCATTACCAAGCAGTTGCTGCCTCCATGGAACTTCTCTAGAAATCGGAGCTTCTCTGACAGCAGCATGCTAGCTTCTGATACACAACAGGAAAAAGACTGTGGTGTAAGGAAAAAAAACCCAAAACCCCATGGAAAACACGTGGACCACTGCCTAGAAAGGGAAAATGACAGCGTTTGTGCAATACTGGTGGAAAAGTTTTGTCAAAATGCAGGTATCCCGTAAGAATTAATTAATTTACAGGCGGAGAAGCTGCTACCCTGGAGCAGGTGCTGGAGCGGGAGGGCGGCCCCGGGGATGGGCACAGCGAAGTGGCTCCTTTTGGGTGGGGAAGGAGGGATGCAGGATGCCCCGAGCGTGTCAGCCCGGACCCCACAGGCACAGTTGGGGCCAGGGAGTTGATTTTGTGCCGGGACGGAGGTACCCTCGCTGCACTGCTCGCCGGCCAGGAGCTGGCAAGGGGGAAGCCCACCGCGTTTGTGAGGGTCACGTCTAAGGTCTTAATTCGTTGAAGGCTTTATGGCTTGTTACCTGGCCAAATTAGCCAACTCAGTGACTTGTGTTTCCCTCTTTCCTGGAAGCTGGAAAAAGCCCTTTTCGATTCCTTTTCAAACAGAATGGTGACGTTTTTCAAAAAGTGCTATCATTTGCTTTCTGCTTGCAGGTTTCTGCGAAGGCAGCATCCCCGGCGGCAGGCGGTCCAGCCCCGTTTCTGCTGGGCAGGAGCAGATCTGCTGGCTCCACTCTGCGTGGCCCGGTGGCTTGCCACCCGATGCCGCAGCAGTTATGAGTAAGCGCCTCGATATCTCAATACTTTGAATTGGGGAAGTCAAAAGTCAGTAGTGGCTGTGTGGCTTAGCTCAAGCTAACCTGCAAGCTGATTGCTGCCCACTTCACCATACCCAGTTTGTCATCTCTAACAGGAATAGTGGGTTGTTTTTTTTCATGCTGCATGCTTATCTGTAGAGCTTTCTCATCATGTAGCTCCGAGGATCGTATCCTTGCAGGAGCATGGACCCTGCACCAGCGCATCAGTGGGAGCCCTGCGGAGAACCCGCCTGGTGCTACCAGTCGCCCTTGGGCTGAATTTGTAAGTCATGCAGCTGAAAATATTAAGCCCCTTTCTCGGTCTGCTGTGTTTTTGGTGTTTTACAGCTTGTTTCTTTTGGTCTCCCCCAAACTCATACTGATTTTTCGGGCAAAGCCATTTTTGGCTGGCACCTGGGCTGTACCTGCCAGCCAGGCTGAGGTTTGACCCCACCACTGGAGACCTCCATGGACAGCTTGGTTTTGAATTGCTGTGGGACCTGAAGACTGGTTGGGAAATCCCCCTTTTTCACCTGTTCCTGGGCCGACGGTTGGTCCATCCCGTACCGCAGCGGTTCCTGTCCCCGCTGCGAGGGATCGTCCACAGAGCTGCCTGCCGCTGCCGTGGTCGGGGGGGACCTCAGGTCTCCCTGCGCCGGGGCCGCTCATTGCAGAGAGCACATCTGTCTCCACTTCTGTTCCTGGCCAGCACAACTGCCGACAGATTTTATGTGTCAGGCCTTTCCTCTTCCCCTATCTCTAACCACTTCTGCAGAATCCTAGCACTGTCCCAGAACCTTGTATGAACTGTGTGATTTTTTTTTTCCTTGGCAAATTTTGGTTTTTTGTGTTCAGGAGATAATCCCCAGTTCCCAAGAATTATAGGGTATTTTTGTTGCACACACCAGTAGCATGAGCTGGTCCTGCAGCAGGGCTTTGGCTAGCTCCCAAAGGAACAAGACCGGTTCTTCGCCATTGTATGACCACTCTGTCTTCTTGTGACATACTCCAAAACTGTTAGACTTTGCAATGCAGGGGGTTTTCTTTTCCTTTTTTTCCCCCTTTTTTTTCTTCTTCCACTTGAGATAACAGAACTGCTCAAGTGCTAGTTTTTCTCTCTAAGCTGGCTTGGTGTCCCTACACAAACTGTAGTCACACCTTCCAGCCTCAGGTTCGTTACTGTTCAGATGGTTTGAGGTTTTTTACATGTGAACGCAGGGTTAAGAAGCTGAAGGACAATGTAAGAACAAAATACAGGAATGTAAGCAACCTTCTCGATGCTCTACACCTTTGATCCCTATAGCTCTAGAATTTGTCTGATCTGTGAGAATGGGCAGAGCAAAGGCACCACAAACACTGACAGAATTGCTAAGAATAAGAATAAGAATAAGAATAAGAATAAGAATAAGAATAAGAATAAGCAAAGAAAATATTTCTGAAGAAACTCTGGAGGCTGGAGAAAAAGACAGTAAATGGAAATCCAAACTGTTGGATTGATCCAAAGTGACTCAATTTGAATTTGGAATGATCAGGAGTATGGAAGTGAATAATGTAATTAATTAGTGAATTCATGAATTATGATACTAATGAAATAGGTATGCCAGTGGGAGTCAGGGTGTGATAAGCAATGTTCATGTTATGGCTGATTTAGGAATATTATTGAAAGAAGAATCAGGTGATGCTACAAATGTGAAAACAAAGCTATCCTAAAAGCTGTGCAAGGTGCTGCTGATGCCAGAGCTGCAGGCTGGGATCATCACCCGGGGCAAGGGCTTCTCTGCATGGAGAGACGGCGGTTCCCGTGGGTACGTGCCTGCATTAACCGGCCTGGGAGACTCGGTGAATGCCTCGTATGGATTGAGCCAGTCAGTCTGCCATCGCAGTGTGCTCACCGAGCCCCTAACGGGCGAGACTAATGCTGAGCTTGCTTAAGCATGAACTTTTCTGAACCTGCTCGTGGCTCAGTTGCACTGCCAGCACCTGGGCAGCTGTGGGAGCTGCTCAGCGCTTGCTGCCTGGTCCCCAGTGCAGGATTGATCCCCAGCTGTAGCAGTGCCACAAAGCCCCTGCGGAAACCACAGCAGCTTGAAACACTCTGGTGCCCGGAGGAGATGGACCTAAAGTGGCACACAGGAACTAGCGAGCTATTGTGTGCTATTGTCGCCTTCGTATCTTTTTGCTGGCATCATTAGCTGGAAGCTGCAACTGTTTGCAGTAGCTGGTTTTGCTCCTTCATCTAGATAAGCATGAAGTTATGATGCTCAGATAAGGCTTCTTCACTGGTGCGAGTACATAATGCAGCATGGATATGGTGCAGTAGCTTGTGCCTCTCTAGCCTGCCAGGCTCAAGAAAATGGAAATTTCTGAAGATCAGGGAACAGACTTCATTTCCTAGACCGTCTTTCCCCTGAAGATGGCAATGGCTGCTCAAAGCCGCCTGGGCTCCTCTGCCGGGGCAGGTCCCAGAGGAGGTGGAGGACTCAGCGGAGCAGTGCAGCAGGGTGCAGGTAGCGCTCCGGGTGCTTCAGGGTAGGGAGCCTGCTGAGATTCCACCCCCCTCCCCTCCTGTCCTGAGGTGTCAGGAGCAAGGGAGGTCCAAGGGGGGGGTCCAAGGGGTGCTCAAGGGGGGTCCCCTGGTGCCCCAGCACTGCTGGCTGGGGCGTGCAGCCCACGGGCACTGTCGGGGGGGCGCGCTACAAAATGGTGTGTGGGTGTTTTGGTGGTAAATGGGACGAATGTGTGGGGGTAAATGGAGCCCTAGGGCAGAGAGACATTTGTGACAGACTCTGCATTGTGTCCTTTTCCTCCCTTATCTGAAAGGGCAAGCTAGATGTATGAGGAGATCATGGGGCTTTGGAGACCATATCTTGGTTTTTAAATCCTCCTTAATAAATGGGCAGCTTTTGACTAACGTAGTCTCGCACGTGGAAACTACATTTCAACAGTTAACCTCATTAGTAAATGTTATGTCTCATTTGTTAAAGATAAGTGTTTCCTGGGCATCTCTGAAATGGCTGTGATGTCCCACCTGAGCAGATGCTCTGTGGTCCCATATGGATTTCAGCTGCAGCCAGTGCCACGTATTTGGCCACATAAAAAGCTGCAACCGTGGTTTGTGGGAACCCCTCCTGACCAGCTCTTCTCTCCACTCCCAGGAAAGCAGCGCTGCTCAGGACCGCAGGGTTTGCCTCCTCCTGAGTTGGATCCAGCCCAACGCCCAGAGACAAGCAGGTGACTTGGTGGGGCCAGGAGGGCTCCCCACCACTGGCTGTCGTTTCTGTTAGAGTATGAATATGCTTTTACTAACGTGCAGAAATCACAGAATCATAGAATAGTTTGGGTTGACCTCTAAAGGTCGTCTAGTCCAACCCCTCTCCCATGAGCAGGGACATCTTCACCTAGATCAGGTCGCTCAGAGCCCCGTCCAACCTGACCTGGAACGTTTCCAGGGATGGGGCATCCACCACCTCTCTGGGCAACCTGTGCCTCTGAAATGCTTTCTCTCGGTGGTTATGTTTCAATATTTTGTGCTGGGGACTTAGTTTAAAGCAATCCAGCTGAAAGGGAGTTTTCTCTTATCCTGGCAAATTTTCTGACCCCAAACTGACCCATCTCCTGGGGTTGCAGAGACTGTTTTACCTTTAGCTATACTCTCCCCTCTTCCAGACAGCAATAGAGAAAAGCCAGGTAAGTGTAAAAAGCAGGTCACTAGCAGGGAGTCTTGAGTCATATTCACAGTATTTAGGGAGTGAATGGATAGCTATTTGCTGCCTTCCACCAGTGCATGCCCTTGTTAGGGCGGCTGGTACAGCGAGGTACATACGCATGTGCAAAACCAGGCTGGGATGCTCCAGCAGCGAGCAGAAGTCCTGCTTTGTGCAATGGAGATAAAAGATAACCCCCTGGACTTTGTTCTTGCTATAAGAGCATTGCAAAGCAGCGCTGCTCCACAGCGCAGTCCCTGGAGCACCTCTGCCACAGAAACTGCCCTGGTGCTTGTTCAAAGGCCAGTCCCGAGCCAGGGAAATTGAGAAATTTTGTAAAGATTAAATTACATGAGGTAAAATATTTTCTTAGGAAACAGGCTGTTAGGAGGAATGTTGATTACAGCTCTGTAACGGTCCGTGGGAGTGACTGCTTTCTGGAAACAACATGCGCAATAGCTGACCAGTTTTTTGGGTGAGAAAGGTTTTATTTCTGCTTGTGGAGGTCGGAGCCTGCCAAGCAGAGGTGGACTGGGTCAGGGGTACACTGGGACCGATGCACTGGCTGGTTTTTCCGGTGTTAGTTTAAACCTAGTATGTAAGGTTTATTAAGTATGTACTAATTACGTAATGTATGTAATTTATTAAGTATGTATTACCAAATACACCACAAAAGCATACAGGATTTTAAACGCAAGGATTAACCAAGGCTTCTGTTTTCACAGATTTTCCCTTTTTCTGCACAAAATGATCAGTAGCAAGAAACACCTGGTTTGCCAGTCTCCTCGGTGGCATTAAAGACACTCGAAGAAAAGAGAAAACATTGGCCAGGTGACCTTGACTTGTTTATTTGCAGTCCACTATTGCTGCTTCTTAAAGGCGAGCCAGGGCAGAAGTTGCTCAGGTAGGCGAGGAGAGCAGCACGGTTCCTATCTAGCACCGGACACCGTCATCAGCGGGACGCTGCCTGATGCCACCCTAAGCCCAGCTTGACCGAGCTCTTGCACAATGTGGGAAGCTTCCTATAGAGAAAATGAAAGGCAGAAGAGAAGAGGAAAGCCAGGGACAGGAAGGTGACCCAGAGGAGCCAGCAGTTGCTCATGAGTCAGCGAAAACTAGTGGAAACGCAGATGTCATCTGCTGCTCGCTCCCTGGCCCGGTCGGGAGCAAAGGCATGACCACTGGCCAGCCCAGGCTGTAATAGAAAGCTTTTCAGCGTCATGGGAAATGTCAGCGGGAATGGTAGCCAGAATAGTTAAAAAAAAAATTCTAAACAATTGTCCTGTAACTCCCCAAAGTGATGAGGCAGAAGAGCAGTGATG
>NW_008824658.1:6854886-6866355 GCF_000699105.1 Pygoscelis adeliae
TCTCAGCAATTCCTTCTGGCAGCTTTAACATCTCTTCTGGTTTCTAAAATTCTTCGGCTTCCCCAGCCAGCAAATGAAACTGGTAGGAGCTCAGAAACCTGTGATTATAGTTCTTTCAGCTTAAACAATTCAGTATATTTGTCTGTAGTTTTTTGTTCTTTTGTTTTCTGATTTTTATCATGGAAGCAACACACTGGGTTTCAGTTCCCACACCACGTACCACGCTCTGCAGAAGGAGCCTGCCTCGGTGCGGGATGCCCTCTGCATTCACTGAGAGACCCTCCCAAGACAAGGCTCTGCCTGAGTTTGATTTTTTTTTCTGCCTATACATCTTGAAAATGAAAGCCTTAAGGCTTTTCCTCTTCGCTCGCAGCAGTGAACAGCATTGTATATGTTGAATGTGAATTTGAAAGGTTGCACAGCCAGCCTCATAACTTCCTCTGCCCTTGCGTGTACAGCCTTTCCCTCCCAGGACTCCTAAAAACCCTCATTCATGTGTCTTCATGACTCTGGTTTGAAACAGCACCTTTCCTTTCTCTTCTGAAATGACTTTTCAATAGGTTGGCCAGATTGCAAGCAGATGATTCACCATGCTGGCAGCAGAGTCCCTCTGCACACCGAAAATTCATTTCTCCCACTCAGGGTATTTTTAAATGCTCCCAAGGACTCCAAATTGTCTTATAATACTGGCACTAGTATTCCTGAAGAGCAGATAGCATGAAATGAGAATTACAGGTGCCCCAAACTCTGTTAACCTGTACTAATGCAGGAAGTAAAGTGCCTCCAGGAGAGCAAAATGGGAAGAAAACAGATTTCCCTGTGCTCTGCCCTGGCTGCCCCGCGTGGACAGACCCACCGCAAGGTAGTGAGAAGGAATAGCGAAAGAATACGCTTGTAGGCATGAGCTGAGCTTACGCAAGGTTGCATGAAACTATGCTGTAATTAGAGCTCTCTTCTGCTTAATTAGTTAATTAAGCTCCAGTGTGGTCTTTTAAGCAGTCAGTAGCATTTGTCTGTGCTTGCCTCGTGAGTTTTAGCCGGACATTGGTGAGCGATATCGTCCCCACCCGCAGGAACATCACATTATAGCTGACACTTTTAACATGTTTTAGCATGCTTTGGAAGGAAAGGCGAGTTTTTAGGATGACCTGTAGTAACGTTACAGTCACTCGGCAATGGTTGGTTGAAAGGGGGGTTTCTTTGTTTGTTTTGATTAAGATTATATCGTTTCTGCAAACATTGTGGTAAAACACTGACTTTGCTGCTATTTTTGAGTTTTATGCAGAAAGCTGGAATGAGCCATAAAATAAAAGAAAAAACTGATGCTCTCTGCCTTGCATCAATTTTAGCAGTCGTGCATCGTTTACAGTCGCTTGCGAAAGCTGTCGTTCAAGTACTTAATTCCTCCTCTGTGCAGGTCAGGTTTCCCGGCTTAGTGCCTCTCCAAAGATGCACATCTTTGATGCACATCTGTGCCTCCTCAGGAGCTGTGTCAGAGGAGCACGGTTCAGAGAAGTACCTTCTCACGTTCGGTTCTTTCAAAGTTCAATGTTCCGCTGTTGCCTGCTCTTGCTGAACCTCCAGCCGTGACTAATGGCACAGGCATTGGCTTGCGGGACAGCGTCCTTTGCGTTTCCTCTTTACTGCTGTATATATTCGCTCCGGCTCAGGTTCATTTGTTTCACAACCCAATGGATTAGCCACTGTCACACTGCTAATAACAGTGTCTGGTTTCATCCTGGCTTTTCTTAGTCACCAAAAGGGGAATCACTTTGCTGTGCACCCTTTCATTTCTTTACTTGTCACGTCTTGTCTATCTGTTACGATCTTCACAAACTTCCTGGTTCCTTGGACATAATTACTTATTCATGTGGCTGACTTCATTGGGGAGGGTCTATGACTTCCCAAAAATACACCTATGCCGAGTATCTTTGACTTAAAACTTACGCAACACCTAGCTGGGCAGGTCCTCAAACTACCTCATGCCCCAACAGCCCGCTCGGTGAAGGCACTGCATTTCATTTGGAAATCAATGTACACTTCCGTACGTTAGCAAAAGTATCATTTTCCTCTCACACTTCAGATTCTAGAAAAATGGAGTATCTTTATTTAAGAAAAGTAACTCACAAATGCATTCTTCACTTCCTGAAAAATATAGCTTAAGGCAATCCTGAGGAAAAAAACAAATCCAGCCTAAATTAGACACCCTTCGCTACTACCGTTATTTCTGTGGTTTCAATTATCATTACCCTATTTCTACTGCCATGACCCCTGAGAGACCTGCTCAAGGTCTCATTTCGGCTCGGCACTGAGCCAACAAACACAAATTCCTCACTTTTTGCTCCAAATTTTGAAGATAACGTGGGTTGAAAATAAATTTGGAGTAATATTAAAATAAATATGATCTGCTGTCACAATAAATATATTAAATAAATAAAAAATGCGTAGCATGCAGGTGTACTGCACTGCAATTATGTTGTAGAGTTTCAGGAAAACGTGCTGATTTCAAACTTAATTATGCACATATTTAGAAGATAGCCTTTTCTCATTTGTTTCTCCTGCCTTCAGAAAATAAATATTCTGACAGTTTTGTAAATGTCTGCAGGAGAGCACACTAATGGATCTGCCTTCTAATCTGTATTTTTCAAATTTCACTCACATAGTTTTACTCAAGCCTTGATATATACTCTAATTACTATAGCACACAAACCCCACAATAGAATTAATAATTTTAAGGTCTTTTATTCATTATCACTTTGAACGTTATGACTCTGTATAAATACAAAAGTTCTCTATAAATAAAATAAATACGTTAACAGCTGCAATAAGACATAAATATCTGATAATACACATATAGAACATTCATGTTAATGTCGCGCTGTCTCTTCGTGGCGCTCTGCGGCAGCTTTGCAGTATTCTGTCAGAACCGGCTCTAGTGTTGGGTAAAAGACGTCCCCGACGAGCTGGGTTGCCATCAGCAGGGCTCCTAGCACTTCTCGTGCAGGTTTTGAAAGAACTTCTTGTAGCGCGTCAGGGCACTCTGCGGGTCCATATCGGTCATCAGGCAGGAAACGTCTTTCCCAGGTTTCTAGAATAAAAATAATAACAGGTAATAGTGATAGTAAGGGAGAGAATAAAAAAAGCATATTGCTGCAGAGTTGTTGGCGGTTGTTCAAGGCGATATTTAATCAGAAGGAAAGAGAAATCTTCACGAATGAACGGAAAGAAGACTTTTGAGGACCAGGAATACTTCCTCCTGGCTGACTTTGCTTACTGACATGTGGCTTAGGGCCTTTTCTTATTAATCTCCTGGCTAATGACAAGTCCAGGATTTGTCTAAGGGCGATGCATCTGTTAGAAAACTAACTTCCATCCAGACCCTATGAATTTCAGGTAAGTGTTTTCTAGAAAACCATTGCTGAGCGGCAGCCATAATGCTCAACAGTGCGAAATTAAGAGTGTACGGAGATGGTATAAAAATTTTGCTATTGACTTCAGTTGACCAGGATGCCGAGTTGCTTAATTTCGTATGTTTTGAAAACAAAGGAGCAGTCCATTCACAGTAATTTCACATTTTTACTTGTTTAATCACTATAAATAACTGACGAGAAACTTACTGTATGTGCTTTATTTAAAGCTGATATTATGCGGTCCATGTTTTTCTCCATCAGAGAAACGCGTGTTTTCATTTGATCATCCTTCAGGTAAACTTTCAGCCATTCTATGGTTCTTTCAAGGTGACAGGGAACATGGTTGCACTAAAAAAAAATAAATCAAACAGCAGCAAAATTATATTCTGCCAAATGAGTTAAATTTTATCTTGCATTAAATTCAATAACTAACCGCATGCACAGCAGAAACAGAAATTATCTATTGTCTACTCTATTTCTGTACAACTAGGGAAAGGGGTACTTTCCTATGTTTTCTGGGATTTGATAAAAATCTACAGCAGGAGAGAAAAAAGCATATAACATCCAAAAAAAAATCATTATAAAGGAAAAAAAAGGGGGAAAAGAGTTGTAAAAGAGGATTAAAATCTGTTGGGGTTGCAGTTTTATCAAAATCACACTGACTAGCCCAAAGAGATTAGATCTGCTAATTGCCTTTCGCAGCTACCATCTCCGTGTGGAAGGACAGAAGCGCCGTACTCTTCTGTCTATAAAACGCTGCTCTTCACCTTCTTTAAAGTTGCAAACTCTAAACATTTTTGCCTCTGAAGATAAGGCCTCCCAACAACAGGTTGCCTGTTCTTAGTTATTTTTCATGAACCTTTTTTCAGTTCACAGAGCCTGAGAAATCTGCAGACCACAGGCTGAAAACCACTGATCAACAAAGCTGTGTGCGATAACTTGTCATGCCTGCAAATTGCTTCCTTCGGAGACAAACTCCATTATGCTTTATAACGCTCAACTCGTCTGTTTGCCGAGAGGTAAGAACATTTCAGCGTTTCCAGTGCTACCTGTATTCACCACCTGCTGCTCTAAATGACAGCAGGTCACGTTCAGGGTCTGCACCTCATATAGGAATGTTGAGAACAGCCTCAGTATTAAGCTCCCTGCGAGAGCTCCTGAGATTGACTTCAGTAGGAGTGTAACTGAGTCTCAGAGACCCTGGTCTCAGAATTGGTTCTTTATTTCCATAACTTTTTGCATACAAGGAATTGAACTGAATTTGATAGAGCTGCTCATGAACATACCGTTAGCACGTGTATTCCCTTTTTGTGAGATACAGTCTTTTTTAGTAGTCTAACCCTCTCTTTCTCTCAAGATCTGCTACAAAGCATCATCATTTTCCAAATTATTAACAACAGCAGTAATAAAGAAGCTTTAAGAGTCTTACCTGAAATTTCCCGACAGGTACTGGAAGAAAGATCTAAAATTTTAAAAAAGAAAATAGTGTTAGAAGGTATTTCTCTTCTAAGTGACTGCCACATTGTTAAGCATCTCTAACTAGATATCGTCTTCATCAGGTTTTCTATTTCTGAACTTCCTTTGGGGAAACAACTGCAGCGCCAGCTTCTGAGGAGAGGTTGACACGCAGTGCCTTCAGCATCTCAAGTTTAACAAACAAAACACAGGACACGCGAACTAGAGCTCAAAGTAGCCCAGACTCGATTTTATACTTCCATCAAAAGAACCGTAGAAAATGAAGAAGAAAAGATAATGACCCACCTCCTTGCTTGCTAGATCCACTAGATCCACTAGAGCCTTGAAGTTTACTTGAAATTCTTCTATTGCGCTGCCCATTGAGCCAGATGAGCAGCAACCCAACAAGAAGATATAGAGCAACAGCATTTTCGCTTCCAGGAGAGCTGCGTTTGATTTATGCCTTTTTAACACCACATGCTGCCTATATATACTCATGTACACCTTGAATATTAAATCGAAGGGAAAGTTTTCTCATATAGGAAAAGGCACAAGAACATAGTGTGAATTATTATAGGCATTGTGGGATGCCTCAGTGGGGACAGGTTGGGGGTTTCCTTCCCTCTGACATCAAATAAGGGGAAAATACCTTCGCAGATAAGAGATGTAATTTTCTTACACGATATCAAAAACTCATCACAGGAAATAGGAGTATTCCTTGTGTAACACACATCTTCATGTGGTTCTATTCTTATAATAATCAGATAGATGGAGATCTGGAAACCTAAATACTTCTAACATTCCACTCGGTAATAAGACATCCTTTGTTCAATAGGATTTTCTAACATAAACTGCAGCTCTAGGTATAGTAAAAAATAATAGCAAATTCTTAGACATACACAGACCCTAACACCACTTAACCAATTTGACTTCTTCAGCTTTCCTCCTTCACCCTTGCTGTTTTATGAAATTCAGCATGTAATACATAGCTGGGAAAAGCATGGGTTTAATTAGCAACAGCCAAATAGTAGAAGCACGGTGGGCATTAACGGCAGAAATTAGCAGTCCTGGCATCAAGTAAAAACTTTGTTTGAATTTAAAGAAGTCCTTCAACGTTAGTGGAAAAACCCTATATACTGAAAAATACTGAAGTGCGTCTAAATGGCTAAAAAATACTTTCAGGTGCCTGGCAAGTGCTTGTGAGAGGGTAAGAGTCACTCATTAAAAGGTTACAATTTTCCAGCAAAATCAGACAAATCACTCAACAATGTGTGAAGAGTCATCTGGTTTTCCATAGCTATCTGCTTGAGAGTCACAGAAACAAAGGAGACCTTGTGCACATCAAATAATTAATGTCTCGATACATAATTTTATGAACAGATCTGTTTAAGTCTTGTTGAAAACATCGCTAAACTAAACATTTAAATATTCTTTTAATATTAAAATACCTATTCTTGTCCTAAAATTCAGAGAGAGAAGTATAACTAGAGGTTGAAAAAACCCTCTTGAAAGGATCTTTTGATCCTAACTGAAAAAGCTCCTGAAAAAGCTTTTAACACTAGGCTCATAGAGCATCCTATTGTCAGAGCGCATCCAAAGGAACACAAGAGGCCCCCCAGCCAAAAATGTTTGGATCCTGGAAGAGCACGAGGGGCATAACACAACACATACTTACATTCCTCCATGGAAGTCAGCATTTGACTACTCGTAGAGACAGAACGCTGAGTAAGATGGACTTTTGCCTGACCTGGTATGGCCACCCTTTCCTAGAGGGAGAGGGCTAAAAAGCGTCTTTGATAAACTAGGCAGAAGAAAAGCAGATCTTCTGAAAGGTTTCCCTTTCCCACAGTGTGGATATCAAGCAAGCATTTTGTTGTATTTCATAAATAGTTGTAGTTTTATTTAAAATTATTAGTATAGAAATTAGCACGTCTATCATATCATATGCTAATATATTTGACAAGAATTAAAGGAGTAAATGTTTATTCTTGCTATATTGGCCAATAATCTAATCTTTTTGGGCTGTCACCAGCATCTGAATCACCAACAATGTCTTAGCCATTTTTGAAATAATGAAAAATTTTGCCCCAAACTGATCACACCCATGGTGACATACCACCAAGGTACGATTTGGGAGAGGAACAAGCTGCACATGATTTTTAATAACGGAAGACTTCTGTCCATCATCCATGGATAGAACCATGGCAGTTCTTTGTATCACAGTATCAATGAGAATTTGAATAAAGAAGGAGTTGTGACATTACGGGAGGTACGTGGGAGTAGAATGGAAAAAATGTATGAAGGCATCATAGGATAAGTGTCTCCCAGCAAAATGCCATTCACCCAACTGCAGCAGAAACAAATGAGATCAATATGTAAGGTTCCATTTCCTAGCTGAGTGCAAATATCTTGTCTGTCAGACTTTGCGTCCGTACTTATTCTGTAGGGTAGAGTGAAATCAGAATTGACAGTACATAGGAATGAAAAAAAAAAAAAAATCAGGTAAATGAAGACATCGTAGTGGTTAAAGAAGTATCAAGGAAGGATGGGCAGTCAGAGGAAAAATACTGATATAAGATACTGTGAGACAGGCGGTGCAGTAAGTGAAGAGCAGCATCTGAAATGACAGGGCGGACTGCAAAGAAATGAGAAGGAAGACAAAATGATTTGGCTGGGTCAGCAGCTCCTGGGGAGGCAGTCGGGTGTCTGTGGCATCCCTCCTGGCCTGACACGGAGCTGAACGGAGTTTTCAAATCAGGGCATGGTAAAATCTACATCCCCCAATTCTCTATGAAGTGGTGCATTGTTACACATAAAAAGCAACTTGGACGAGGGAAGGCTGGCTCTTCTGATAACGTTGGCTTTTAGAACAGGTTTGGAAAGAAACATATGTTAAAGACATAGAAGTAAGTGGTAGGATAAGACAAAATGTAACATGGATTGCTGTAGATGGATCATGCCAGAGTGACCAGATATCCTTGTTTGATAAGAGACTTCATGCTATAAGAAGGATCCTAGGTATCTGGGGTTTAGTAAAGCACTGTATCAAACGATAACGTATTGGTTAATCTGGAGAAGACGTGAAAGTATTAAGGCAGATGAATAGTTTACTGGGCTATGGTACCATGTTGAAAAGGAAAGTTATTAGGCTGAAGTAGATAACTAATGAACGGCCTCAGGATGTAGTCTCTGTACCGCTGTCATTAACAATGTTGTTGACCAGCTGAACAAAGAACTCAGACAATGGAAGAGCTTGGCTTGATTATCTGGCAAAATGAAGGCTGAGAATATGCGCAGTCTACAACAGATTGGGAGATAAGAGCAGGAAGAGGATATCTTAGATACAGGACAATGTTCAGACAAAGTCAAACGGGGAACACTCCAGCCACCAGACGTTTAGGCTGGAAATTTAAAAGTTTGTCACTGCTAGTTGTTCTCCTACCTAATGTTCCAACCAGTATTATAAAGGAGCATTGACAGATTTCTAGAAGGGATGACACAATAATACACGTTGCAGGAGACTGGAAACAGTGACTCAGGTAGTCCCTTCTGCTCCTCAGTCTTTCACATTCATACTTTCACATTCACAGATTCATGTACTCTGAAAGGCTGATAACTGTGCTGAGCATCAGTCAAAGGAGATAGATCACAAGTGAAGAAATCGTTCCCACTAAACCATCCCACTGTAGCATAAACACTAGTTTAGAGAATAGATTTCATATTGGTGGGAAAGTAGTGTGTGTGAAACAGAAAACTCTTACCAGAAACAACGCCAGTAAGTCTCCTAATCAATGGCTTTTGGAGACTATTCCAGAAGTCGGACTGGTTGCAGAGTCCGGATACGGTCTGTGCGTCATCCAACAGCAACGTGGAAAAGCATTGCCATGGAGAAAGCAGCAACAACTGAGACTGATGGCATTGTGCTCCTGAACAACCGAGTCATAACGAGGCAGATACAGGGCAGGAGACAACACACAAATGGAGGATAATCTAGCATCATCTATCTAGAGGAGTCATATTTGCTTCTGAAAGATGGGTATGATTTTTACCTTCGACTTTGGCAATATTCTTACAGCTCGCTGTGCCACTAACATCCCAGTGAAGCGAACGCTAACCTCTTCTTGTCTCAAGACCTGTCGTGGCCATAGCTCACGTTTTGTGAACCTTTTTCACACTCATAAAAAGTAGGATTATCACCAGACTACGACCACAGAGAAAGCCTGAATTGTTAGCCACAAAACCACCTGCTGGCTGCCAGCTTATGATAAGGTCCAGGCTTACTTCATCTATCATTTATATGTTACTCATTTAATTACAGATGATGCTGAGATTGAGTACACAGGGCTGTTTTCCAAAGTTTGCCTCTGTTACCTGACCATGAACTTGACCTGATACAAGACTGGCCGCTTTGTTTCCCTTCGTAGAGGAAGCACAGTAAGGACTAAAATATGCTGGTAAAGTTATCAATCGGTTTTGGAGTTGGCTGAAAGCGTAGGCAGGTTAGATTCCCCGGACTGGCAGCTTGCCCGGTTTACCTATAGGTGAGCCTGAGATGGCTCCTGTCTGGACAGGGGCTGCCGGGAAGAGGTGAGGGTGTTCATGGCATCTGCAGCCGGCAGCCTGTCCCTGCAGTTAGTCCTGGAGGGACTCCTGGTCCTCAGGAGTAGCATAAGAAAGTCCCAGGGAAGGGAGGAAGTGCTCTGGCTTTTTTTGTTCTGGTTGGGCTTTTTTCTAACCGGACGATGAATAGGGGCTGTGGAGCAAAGAGGAAGAGTTGCTTCTTGCAGTGGATGTGGGAGAAGACTGGTACAAGGGGGCAGAGGAAGTCTGTGGGCCCTAGCAAGAAAGGAGCAGCCAAAGGGAGAGATCCTTCTTCCTACCCCCAATCACCTGGAACCTTCTTGCAGTCCCCAAAACTGCCTCAAAACTCCGGTATTCCTTTCCAACCCCTCTGTAGACCCCAAAGCATCTACGAAGTGTTGAGTAACCTCTGAGTAAACAGTGCCCAACGGCACTAGCTGTGCAATAGCTGGAGTCCACAGACCACATCTTCTAGATCTGATGATGTACAGCTCTTGACACACTGTGTCAAGGTGACTTCTTAATGCGCTTTGTGCATGTGATCATTATTAACGACGTTATTTGGTGATCTAAAATTGTCAGAGATTGACTTTCTCATTAGGGAAATAAAGGTCAGTTGCAAAACTCCAGGTCTGGCTTAGAATTTCGGACTTGCCTAACGTCCAGGATTTTTCCTTGAATTCTTTTCCGGGACAGACTGGAATGTTGAAAATATTTAACAAACTACACTGAGATCATAAATGTCAGAAAATCAGCAATATTAAGAGTTTGTGTTTTCATGGGTACACAGAAAAGGACAGATAATGGCTGAGGACTTAGCCAGAAGCAGCCGAAGTTTTTTGTATTGCAGGGAAAGTGGTTATTTCACCTTTCCCTGTTTTCTTCAGAGTAAGAAATAAGTTATACATTTTAGAGTGATTTGAACTTCTACTTCCTCATCCTAGTGAACATTGATAGGAACAGCTCTTGCAGCAGTTTCTGTCACTATATCCAATAATGGACATGCCTATTATCCATTGATTTCCTCTTTAACCGTTTCAGTTGTATTATTTCGTGCCAGTTTTGTAACTCCTTGTTTTGCTGTTGAGAGCAGGATCTGTATTATACTACCTACCAGGTGGTCTAAAACATGCACCCTTGCTAAAGGTATTATGTCTGCCTTCATTTTTTCTCGTTTCCTCTTATTTTTCTAAAAAAAAAAATAAAGTAACATTCAGACTTAGCACTGTGAGTAAGAAAGCAAATAAAACAGGTGGACTTAGTGGCAAAAAACTGCATGGAATTTTGACTACGTTATTTAGCAATCTCCCTTCAGATACATATAGGAGGCATTTCTGAATGCTTTCTAATTTTCTTCTAATTTAATTAGGAAACTGAGTTTCTCTTTGGGTTTTTTCCCAGATTATAGAAATTGCTGGAGTCACTCACCTAGAAGCATGAAGTTGCTTTGGTCAGCTGCCATTGAGCTGTCTGTGGAACAAGGGAAGCTGTTTGCGTTGAATGTGAAAAGCTGCTGCAATTTATTTTCACATTTTGGTACGTCCAACAAAATTCGCCTTTGTGCATGACAACTGTCAGTCCACAAGACAGATTTTCCGAAAATTATGAGCAAATAAAAAGTAGGTTTTGGTAATGAAGGTAATATTGTTTCTTCACAAACAGCTTATATTCTGTTTCCAACAATTTTTGTAGGCAGGTGTAAAATGCGGAAAAGAATACCATATGCCGTTAAGTAAAACATTTCTACTTAATGAGAGGCCACCTGTCCGGGTTTCACACTGCGTGCATCAGAACGGTATTTGAACGGTCACAATGACCTGTATTCAATCTCTAAAACAGGAAGCTGAAGTCCGAGGGCTTGGTGCCTCGCAACAGCCGCCCTGTGCGAGAGAAGCCGTTCTCCTCGGGAGGACGCGGCCCAGGGTCCCCACACATTTCATCTACTCGAACAGCACTTGTCTGTATGCCCAACGCTTTTTTGAGTCCTGCTAAGATGTTAACTTCAAAAATATCTTATACCACT
>NW_008824658.1:6866394-6867037 GCF_000699105.1 Pygoscelis adeliae
AAAATTCCCCCCAGATTAAACCTAAACGGAGCAATCCTACAATTAGATATATGACTACACTTTATCCTCTTCCTGCACTGAGCACAAAGAGATTGATGTGGAATTTCTGCAGTTTGTATTCTAGATTTCCTACTGAGGCAGGTAAATTATCAGATCACTAACACCTCAGACTTGTAAACCATTTCCTGACTCTCATCTGTCGCTGCGAGAGAGGGATGCATCACACTTACACTACCGACAGCGTCATGGTGAACCACCGCTCACCCACAGCCCCGAGGACTCATGCTATTGCTGGAAATACTTGAGCACACGCAGTTACTAACAGGACCGGCATTGCTAGAGCCAGCCAGGTAGCTACCACAGCTCCGATGATGCTGTGCCACCTTCTTGCATGCCAGTCATTGATCCTGCGCTGGCTCTGATTCAACAGCGCGTAACGGGCAGAATGAGCGGACATCAAAGCCAGCATCGGAAACGTGGTTTCTGAGCCAGAAGCACCAAGCTGGATTGCTGCGGGGATCCGCGGGTTTGCCTTAAAAGCGGGGCTCAGCGGTGCAGCCCCACGCTCCCCACAACTCAGTTACCCCCGGGTCTAGTTCATCGCTTAATCAGGCTGTCGGAAAAAGGGGGGCTCGTCCGTGGG
>NW_008824658.1:6868307-6893024 GCF_000699105.1 Pygoscelis adeliae
CTCGCGTCGGGACGAAGGTAACGCTGGGGGTCCCGAGCGAACGCGGCCCTGTGAGAAGCGGGCGGTAGGGAAGCTCGCACGGTGCTGGGTGGTGCAGTTACAGCAGTGGATTCCTAAAGGGAAAAAATATTGGTGCCTCTGCCCTCTTTGGGGCATTCTGAAAGCGCACGCGTGGATTTTGTGATGTGGAATAAAGCACGTTTCTCACACGCTTCAAGGGTTATTTTTGGCCGTTGTTTTTGATTTAATGATAAATAGTATGGCAGCTCTCTTAACTTGGAGCAATTAGCTTCTCGGCTTAAAATAAGTGAGAGTTTTTTGCCTTTTGTACCTTGAGCCGTAACTGAAGAGCCTTGGCTGTGTTTTTAAAGATGTTCATAATGTTTTGTGCTTGCATAGATGCGTTGTCAGCTTTCAATGATATGCTGTAATTTTTGCCTTCTAGATTTTTCACGAAGCTTTATTTTGCAGGATTTATATAACGTTTACACTTCTGGCTTTGGAAGAGAAGTAGTTCTGCAGAAATGTCGAAGATTGAGAAAATGAGTATCCTCGGAGTGAGGAGTTTTGGGGTAGAGGATAAAGACAAACAAATTATCACTTTCTTCAATCCGTTAACTATTTTGGTGGGACCAAATGGTGCAGGAAAAACGGTAAGACTTGCTACACGTTGGGTTTTGCACTGTAAATAGCTCTGAAAGGCCTCAAAATATGAATAATGATCTCTACAGAAAAGTATTCATAATATTGCAAAAATCTTGCTGTTTACTGTAAATATTGTGTTGTTTAGCTTTATTAGAGATCTGCTTTCATGCCTGGATTTTGCAGAGCACTGGCTGATATTCTTCATAGGAAATTGATCCAGATCCTGATTAAAACCGATTTTGCAAAGTACCGTATTCTCATGATACTCAAAAAATAAAATGTTATTTCTTATTTCTCTCTCCTTGCACATTTAACTCATTTGTAAATATTTGGACTGTTACTGTGTTTTTGCCTGTAGTCCATCTTGTTTACTCTAAATTGCCACTATAACTATATACTTACTTCTCTTTTCTTAGACTATCATCGAATGTCTTAAATATATCTCCACTGGAGATTTTCCTCCTGGCACCAAAGGAAACTCATTTGTTCACGATCCCAAGGTAAAAATCATAGTGACTAGATTTAATGTGTGTTTACTCCGAAGTCAAATACTTAACTGCGCTCGGTGTTGTGACGCAAACAGGGATGCTCCAGTTCCAGGCAGACATGAGCTGACTGTATTGTTTCAGGAAAAACGAAGAGCTGGGGGAGATCGGAACATGACCCACAGGTGGGAAGGCACGTATTCATTTGGATGTTGAGAAGAATTTCTCTTACTCAGTTTTTTTTGTTTCTACTAAAGGTTGCCAATGAAACAGATGTTAGAGCTCAGATTCGATTACAGTTTCGAGATGTAAACGGAGAGCTCGTAGCTGTCCAGCGATCCATGGTCTGTACCCAGAAAGGCAAGAAAATGGAATTTAAGACACTTGAAGGTGTCATTACTAGAACAAAGTAAGTTTTTTTTCTTACTTTAGCATGAAGATCGGTTTGGGTTTTGTATATTTTTACGTGTAAGACAAGAGAAAACTTCATAATGTATTCCTTGAAGTAGCTACCAGTGCTCTTAGATTAAAGCTATGTAGTTTCATCACTTTTATCTATTAGTTGATTCAGAAATCCTACAATCGCTAGCTGCTACTTTAAGAGCTTCTTATATCTATTAACTTGCATTTATTTGAAAATCTTATTAATAATGATATGGTTTGAAAGTAGTATTGTGTGGAGTATGTAGGCTTTACTTCCTTTAGCACCATTTTCAGTTTCAGGTCGTTGTTGGCCCGTGTTTAGCTATTTAAGAAGTGTATTCACTTCACTTCATTCAAGATCGTTTTTGCTCCCTCTGGTGGTTCTGCATGGTTTTAAAATGTGTAATAGTCTTGACCACAAATATTGACAGTGTTAAATGCGTATGTTGAACATGGTAATTATATATGCCTGAAAATTGTTACTCGTTAAGTTTTTGAATTGGTACTTTACAATGAGGTTGTACTGTTTAAAATGCAGCTTACTCTTAAAAGAATTTGCCAGTAACTTCTTTGGGGATTTTCTTTATCTGTGCTACATAGGCATGGCGAGAAGGTCAGTCTGAGTTCCAAGTGTGCAGAAATTGATCGAGAGATGATCAGCGCCCTTGGTGTTTCCAAATCGGTGATCAACAATGTCATTTTCTGCCACCAAGAAGAATCTAACTGGCCATTAAGTGAAGGGAAGGCCCTGAAACAAAAATTTGATGAGATCTTTTCAGCAACAAGGTTTTTCTCTTTACTCTAATTAAATAAAAACTAAGACATGTCTTCTCTAATAACGTAGGTGTTGATGAAAATGTCTAAGGCATTGTTTCATACATCAGTATTGCTGTGTTGCCAATAGGATCTGAAATTTTGTTCTTTTTAAAGGTATATTAAAGCACTCGAAACTCTCCGTCAGGTACGACTGAAACAAAGTGTGAAAGTAAAAGAGTGTCAGACAGAACTGAAATACCTAAAACAGAACAAAGAAAAAGCACAGGAAATCCAGGATCATCTTACCAAGAGAGAGGCTCAACTGGCTGCTTCTAAGGAGAATGTAAAATCTATTGAGAGTCAACTTGATCCTCTAAAGGTAGTTTGCGTGACGATTACATTAAGACTTTAATATAGACTTTAATACAAAACAATACATAAGTACTAAAGAACCCAGAAAAATGTGAAAGCTGGACGAATTTCTTGATTAAAATCTTACACTTTTATTTTGTGTTATCTAATACTTTTGCTCTGAAGCAGCATCAAGCATACCTCAGCAAACCTGGCAGATGCTGGTCTAATCTGTAAACAGTCATTGGAGGTTTAAGGACGTAGTTTGTGAAATTCCTGTAGTGGCATTGGTTTTTTGTAGCTTAATTTAAAATCGCTCTTTCTCAAATTCAGCTGGTAACTAAAACTATTATAAACCGTAACTAAAACAAAAACTAAACTAAAACTTAAACCCCCCTATTTTTAAAAAATACTTTATAAAGCTGAAGGTTTTACACTTAGATTAACTATATCGTTTAGAACAATTGATTATGGGATTCATAACCTGGTGAGATATTTTACTTACAGCATTCTTTCCTTCGCAGACTTCTCTGGCAGCAGTTGAACAGAATCTCATAAAAGTAATGAGGCTAGACAACGATGTAAAAGCCCTGGAGAGCAGGACGAGGCAGATGGAGAAAGATAATCAAGATTTGCAACAGAAGATGGAAAAGGTTGCCTTTTAAATTCCATGCTGCCATCCTTTCTGCTGAGGAATCAGTCTGTCTTTTGCTACCCAGTGAACTAAGTATATATTTTATTATGCATCAGATGTTGGTGAAAAACATTTTCATAGCCCACATAGCTCACTTGATGTTATCAGATACTGCAAATATGGCTCGATAAAGCTGTATTGGTTTCTGTGTAATTTGGGTTAAATTGCTTTTTGTAACTTTTCCCTTCACCATAGACTGGCTTGCCAGGGAGGCAAATGCTGACGAAAGTTTTCATAAAAGTGATAATTACTGGGAACAATGCCCTGCGGTGTGTAACTTGGAAATATCTGCCTCTCACTGTATGTTGATGATAGCCAGCACTTGTTTTGACCAGTATGGGATGGCTCCTGACGTTAATACTATTCATCTCCCTGGAGACTTTTTATTTCTTTCTCTTAAAATAAGAAATAATTGTCGGTCTTCTGTTGTGATTGTGACAAGGCATTTAAGACTATTTTGAAAAATTGCAAGAAATTCCTTAGTGATAAAGATATAGATTCATTTGTTTTATCAGCCTAAGAAAAACAGATTTTCCAGTCTTGTTTGTAGCATATTTAATTTTTCTTAATATATGTCTTAATATAGAAATTCTGTGTGGGAGGTGTTGTACGTCTTATTTCTTGAATTCTGTTATGGTAAAAACTATACTTTTTTAAAACATCATTAATTGGCTTTAAAATATAGTTTAAAAGCTAGCTTTATTCTGTATTGTATTTGGTGTACAGGTTTTTCAAGGAACAGATGAACAGCTAAAGGATATATATCAGAACCACCAGAGAACAGTGAAGGAGAAGGAGAAGAGATTGTCAGACTGTAAGCGTGAATTAGATAGAGCCGCTAAAGAGTGCCAGAGATTTACCAGTGAGAAATCAGAGCTACTGGTTGAACGAGGTATTTTAGACTTAATCTATAACCTTGTGTTTATTTTTTAATGTCATTAAGATCTGAAATGGAACTACTGGTAAGAATTGAAGAGATTTGAACTGGACAAAACCGCTAAGATGTGTATGAGGTTGGGGTCAGCTACACAGTATGGTATGAGACTCTCACAGGTGGACAGGTCTTAGCGTTCTTCTGGAGTTTCTAATGTGCAGTTGTTGTTTTGGGCTATAATTACAATGTGTAGTACCTTTGTTCTTAAATGGACCATTCTTTATAAAAATATTCCAAATAGATAATTTATGGTGGCATAGATCAATGGCAGCCTAGCAGTTTATAACAGTTGTTTTCAGTGGCTGAGCTTGTACTTTCTTTAGGTGATGAAAATGCCTGCTAACCAGGTGTGATGGTGTAAGTGTGTGTTAACCGAGAAAAACGTGAAAGCTGAATGCTTGGCATGCTCAGTGTCTCAGGTGGGGGCTGGGGACTAGTCAGAGGGCTTTAGGATAATATTCTTTCATATATCGTGTATTCTCTTTTAGATGGACTGTGGGAATTTCAGTAAAGCTGTGGTAGTTGAGACACAAAAATACATGCTTACATAAAATATGTTTGGGCTTTGTTTGTTTATATTTATCAGAATAATACTTTTAGTGTTGTAAGAGGCTTTCTTTTAAGTTCTTGTTTTATTTAATTAATAAAAATTTAGCTACCTGAAATAGCAATCTCTAACGCTTGTTTTTACTCTGGAGCTTTTTGTGTTGTTTAAAAATACTTCCGTTTCAAAGACTTCAAGAAAATAGTTGCAACTGACTTTATGTATGAATGTATCTTCTGCCTCAGTTTTTAAGCGTTTATGTCACGTTTTCTTGTTGTGAAGGTCGTCTTCAACTGCAAGCAGATCGTCACCAAGAACACATCACAATGAGGGATTCATTAATTCAGTCTTTGGCAGCGCAGCTGGAATTAGATGGTTTTGAGCGAGCACCTTTTAATGAAAGGCACATCACCAGTTTTCACAGGTTGTTGAAGGAGAGACAGGAGAGAGATACAGAAGCTGCAAATCATTTGATGGTAAGAATTTTGTTGTTTTAGTAGTGTAGTTAGTATTGGTTATTAGTGTGTTATTGGTTCATATGTGTCTTCATGGTGCTGGGAGGAAGAGGAATAATGTTGGCGGGGGGGAAGTGAAGCCATTTTTTTTTTTCTTCTAGAATTCTTTATTATGGGTTGCCTGAATCTTTCCATGGAAATTTAGTTTTGGAACTAAGAGTGGTCGTCAAGTGATCTGAACTGCCAAAGCTATTGAACAGGCAGTTCTTCAGATAGGTTTTTCTCAGCAGCCCTCTCGTGCAGGTGGATCACTGACAAGCTAAAAAGCCTGAGGAAACATTACAGTGGGCAACTGGTTTAAAAATAAGCAGCTTTTTGTTGAAGTCATCTGCAAAATGGAGTTGCTCTCGCAGAACACTACCAGTATGATGCATCTGCATTTTCCTATCAAAACGTTTCAGCAGAAAATTTTTGACAAGTTCTAGTTATCTAAGTATTTCAATGTCTTGTGGTGAATATTTGCAAGCTAGTGTGAAGAAGTGTTTTTAAATGTGGTTTTCCTATGAAAAAAATGAGTATATTATTGCTGATTTCTTTCAGAGAGAATTTGCACGAAAAGAAGCAATGAAACAAAAACAGATAGATGAAATAAGAGACAAGAAAACTGGACTAGAAAGAACGATTGACCTGAAATCAGACATTCAAAGTAAGAAACAAGTTGAGCTGAAGAACGTAAGATATGAATTGCAGCAGTTGGAGGGGTTTTCAGACAGAATTCTGGAGTTGGATCAGGAGATTGTCAAGACAGTAAGTTAATGTAATTGAAAAACTTTTCGAAGTTTGAAGTAAAAACTTTCGGCTTTATCATTAAAAAAAAAAAACAAAACAAAAAAACCCTTGATGTTTACTCCATCTGCTGCGTTTTTGCCCTTTTAATACCCTCTCTATGCTTTGTCTGTTTAGATGGTGCGCCCTTTGGGACAGGGACTGTTCACTACTTTGTTTTTGTACAGTGCATGCATAGAATATACTGCTTCTGCTTGGTGAGTTATAAACAGGGTAATAGCCACAGCTGGTGATATCATAAGATTAGTCAGTTTTAAATTATTGGGCCAGAAAAATATGACCGAAAGAGCTACACTACCTACGTTTTTCCAGATAACTTGTCTGTGAGATGGGCTAGTTGGTTATAAGCGTTTTATCCGATGAAGTGTTGCGAAGTTACAAGCGTTTTATGTCCCAGTCAACAGCAGGTTATGCCTTTGTAGCCAGGTATTTTACATTTGTTCGTTACGATGTCTGAATTCAGTGCTTGACGGTGTTTCTTCTAGCCTCCTCACTAGCATAATTCCAAATTTAATGTACAGTAGGTGCTAAAATACAGAGAATCAAACTAAATATGAATGAGCTTCCTGAAGTTAAATCATGGTCATGGCTTATGGTAAAAGCATGAGAAGCTTGGTGCAGTACTACATTTCAGAACAGCGCATCCAGTATCTGCTTTACTTTCCCCATGCCAGCATCACGGCCTTTGTCCTTTTTCATGTATTCTTTACAAATCTTGTGTCATTCCTGTAACAGCTAATGATACTGCTGCTGGGCAGCTTAAGAGCTTTCTTCTGTTTCCTTTAGTTAGAACTTCATTGATTAGTGTAACTATTTAAGTCTTCTGGGCTTTTATTTTTTGTTTAGGAGCATGAGCTGGAGAAGGCTGAGAAGAACAGCAATGTAGAAACACTCGAACTGGAAGTACAAACTCTGCAAAAGGAGAAGATAAACCTGGACACGGCTCTTAGGAAGTTGGATCAGGAGATGGAACAGTTGAATCTACATACCATGACAATTACCCAGATGGAGATGCTGAAGAAAGACAAAGTAATTTTTCTATCATCATCTCATAAGAGAGGGACGTGAAATTAATACAGTCCCTTCAAGACTTGTGTATTTTTCCAGGTGTTTATCGACAATTATATGTAAAGCTTCTGTCTGACTTCATAGAAGCCATTAACTTCATGAACGCATTGAGTGGCATAAACTTGAAGATATGAAAAAATTAATCTACAATGCTTCATTTCCCCAGGCAGACAAAGAAGAGCAGATTAGAAAAGTAAAATCGAGACATTCTGATGAACTGACATCACTGTTGGGATACTTTCCGAATAAAAACCAACTTGAAGACTGGCTTCATCTTAAAAATAGAAAGATTAATCAGACAAGGGATAATCTTGCTGACCTTAAGTAGGTATTAATTTAATTGATTACGTTTCCATAAGTGTTTATGTAATTATGAATTTAAATGTAGGAAAGTTTAATATGCTTAACATACTTGTTACTTTAATTATTGTTTATTTAGGTATCTGCAAAATCAAAGAAAGCATCCTGTGGAATTTTTGTAACGTACAGCTGATACAGTTTGAGCTAGTTAATAAAATCACAACAGTTGTAGTGTGTCAAAGGCAGCACTGAAAGCAGATGGCAAAATATTGTTCTGTAACATCCTTAATTGCTTATACTAATCCTAGCTGAATGAATGTGCTTGGGGGGTGGAAATTGCTGGTCTTCTGATTTTCTTCTAAGTCACAGAATGGCTAGTGACTGTATCACGAGTTCATGTGTGATTACCTGTTCCTCATTTCTTTTGATTATATAAAACAATTTGTTAGAAAGAGTAGGTAACATCAGCACACTATGCAGTGATACACGTTAAATTTCCACAAAACAAAAAACCCAAGATTTTAAGTATAAGAATATTGCATAATTAAAAAGTATGGAAGACAAGTAGAAGGATGCTAATACTCTTTGCATAAGAGGGTTCAATAATATCTCATAAGCAATAATTGCTGTAGGGGAAAAAAGTTGATACTGTATTATTCTATAAAGTTTTGTATGGCTTTGTCGTTAGAAATGAGTTTCTCATCAGTAAACAGAATTGAAATGAAACACTTTATGCTGTACTTAGATTAATTAAAAGTTGACACTATAGATTTCCTGAAAAATCATTAAAGAAGAACTGGTGAACAGCTCCATAATACCAATTTCAGATTAACTTCCCATGGTTTTGGTTTTGCTTAAGCAGTTTGAAATCTTTTTTTTTTTGTAATAAGAGTTTATGCATTGATGTTTCAGCAAACGACTGGCATCAGTAGAATATCATAAAACTTATGTCAGTAATGAGCTAAGAAAAAAAGAAGCGCAATTGTCCCTTCATGAAGCAAAACTTTTTGATGTTTGTGGAAGCCAAGATTTTGACAGTGATCTGAGCAAACTTCAAGATGAAATTGAAAAAAGTTCAAAACAGCGAGGTAAGTTTATCTATAGCTCTACCTTTTTCCCTAAAGCTTGTTTTAAATGTAAGCCAGGGATATTGAGACAGTCTGTTGCTTGTGCAGGACAAACAACCAGCACAGAAACTGACTTAAGGGAGATTGTTACTGAATCTTACTATTTTTTAACAAATTTTCCTTATCTTTACTACTATTTCTGTTTTACACTTAAGCGGGATCAGTTGTTTTAATTCTTTCAGTTAATTCTCTTATGTGTAAATGAAGTATCTGCTTTGGCTTACTGCGTATGTAGATTATGACCTTCTCAAAGCTAAGGAAATGTTTGAGTGCGTGGATCTGCTAGGTGTGAAGACAAGTACAGAACCAGCCGTTCGGTGAGAGTTTGGCCCATAGGGCCTACTACTAACTGAAAGAAGGTAATTTGTGAAGGAAGTACTCGCTTCCACTGTTAACTACAGAGGGATGAGCATGGTTTAATAAAAGAGACTCACAGAATAATTCAGGTTGACGAGGACTTCTGGAGGTGATCTAGGGAGACCTGCTGAAAGCAGGGGCAGCGTTGAATTCAGACCAGGTCACGTAGGGCCATTTCAGTTTCCTGTCTCTGTGATTTTGTGGGTTATAATTTTGTCTCCTTTATGGTAAATACACATCTAGTTTAGATCTGATTATGCACTGTTTATGTTTTTACATGAAGTCTTTTGTTTCTTTTTAAACCAGCTGTGCTTGCTGGAGCCACTGCAGTTTATTCACAGTTCATTACACAACTGACAGAGGAGAACCAGTCGTGTTGTCCAGTTTGTCAAAGAGTTTTTCAGACAGAGGCCGAACTGCAAGATGTAATTAGTGATCTGCAGTCTAAGCTGCGTCTTGCTCCAGACAAACTGAAGTCAACAGAGTCGGAGCTTAAAAGAAAAGAGAAAAAACGGGATGAAATGATGAGTCTTAAACCACTTCGGTAAAGTATTTAAACCATATTGTTGCAGGCTGTTTCCTTTCAAATGCTTGTTTTTTCATGATTAAAAATTATGTACACGTCAAGGAAGCTGTATTTTAGAGCTTGTTAATTCATTAAAAAAATCTCATTGTTGAGATAAATATTTTGCTAGCATCTGTTCTCTGCTCACTTGGACTTCAATATTAAACTATTTTATATTTTTGGTATTTCTGGTCCTTTGAGGCTTCTCGTGAGAGGCAGGAAATGTGATTACGTACGTACTTTTCTACCGATTATTTACACTATACAGGCACAGTTCCCCTCCTTGTTATTTATCATTGTAACTTAAAATGGACAGGCTGTTTTTGTTGTTAATGAAATGTTTTCATACCATGTCACCTTAAATATGTTTCTTAAAAATGCTGAAATAGAAGTTTGTTTGGACAGAATGGGAAGTAAACCTGTATTAAACACCCTTTAACAATATCTTGATTTATATCTCCTTTAACAATACTTTTTGTTGCTGGCAGTTTTGTATGAATTATGATGTTCCAGAAAGGCATCTCTGGATTTTATAGTGGATTCCCAATGCCATTTATGTTTCCTTGAGGTTCCGTTATGTGCAATTCCATCATTTGGGAATGCCTCTCTGTCTCTGATTCTGATAACCCGTATGAGACCAGACTGAATTTATTCCTTTATTTTAGTTATTTAAAAAACCTTTTTATGTTGTTCTTTTCTCTGAACTTGCAAGGTAATACAAAGCGTAGGTAATATTAACAAATTCAGCAAAGGTGCCTACAGTATTTTCCAATTTCCAGGCTGAATTTGTCTGTATTTTTAAAGCTATGAAAATACTAGACAGGCTGTTTTGTTGCTGCTTCCCTTTTCTCTTCCTGTTGCCTCCTTCCAAAAGATAAATAACACTAGCCCCTAAAGAGTTTTTGTCAGTCTTTTTTTTTTTTTAGCATAGGAACGGCATTTGAAGTAAGAGTATGTAGGTTTCCTGCCAGTAGGTGAAGAGGCTCTAGTCTCAAGAAATTTGCAGACCATTTTTCTGAGAGAATCTGGAGAATATATGTTAGAGGGTAGACCTTTCCTTCACAAGAGGGCACTCTCGTACAGTGGATTTAGACCTTTCGTGAGCACTTGCTGTAATTAAATTAAAAACAAAAAGAGATTTTATTTGCTTGTTTGTTTCATCTCACCTGTCTAAAATGAGGGATGTGTTACCTTAGCTGGGTATATAACATAAGCCCAGTCGGACGTGGGCAAGGTTAAGGGAACACTATTTTGGCTAAATTCAGTCTTCCACTATTAAATCATATCACAGATTTTGTGATCTCGAATGTCTTGAATTTATGCTGCTGGTTTTTGACAAAGGAGATTTTATGGATTTGTATTTTATTTAAGGCGAACTGTAGTTGAACTCCAAGATAGAGACATACCAGACTTGAGGAGCAAGATACAGAATGCAAACAGGGATTTAACAGGCCTGAAGAGTGAGATAGAAGAACAGGAATCAGTCTTGCGGACAGCTTTGTCTAAGGAGGAAAGTGCCAAGGCGCGTTTACAGGATATAACACTAATGGAAAGGTACCAGGTATGCTAACATATATAAAATGATACTCACTTGCCAGCATCTAAATATTCAATAATACGACAAAACTTTGAGGTCTTAAGACTTTTCAAGCAAAGTAAAAATAATTCAAAAGACAGCATAACATAGGTGATCTTGGTATTAACAAAACTTAAAAGTTTTATGTAATGATTTTTGCTTTTGAGGACCACAGAGTCCCTTGAGTGCTGGTTCAATTCTGTGCTATAGTAACGGGGAAAAGAGGTGTAATCCAGAACTTGAGCACAAACGCAAGTACACCAAAGTGTTTTTCAGTCCTCATAGTCAGGCTTCTGTCATCGTTCAGCGTGTTTTCAGCATCTCTGTGTACTTTCTGAAATCTTGTCACGTATGTGTCCTTGTTCTGGGCCATCTGAATATATGGGAAAGGGGAATTGATATCCTACACTTCTTATTATTCTGACATAGGAGACTGTTTTGAACAGTCTTCATGCCTTTATTACCAACACAAAATCTTTGCTCAACTGAGAACCACGAGAGGGACAATTGTATAGAGAACCTGGGGCCAGGCAGAGGACTGAGAGCATTTCACAGGTGGGAGGTGGCAGCAGCTCCTGAGGCTCAAACAATTCTGTTGTCGCAGGGACGGGTAGCACATGTAACACTTCTGAGGTCGCCTGGGGATGTCAAAAGCCCATCCATCTGTATTGACTGATTTCCTCTCACAATTAGGAATTCCAGTTTCTAGCAGCCTGTGGGCTGACATAACCTTACCGCTAATGATGTGACATTGCTCCAGCAGAGGAGATAAATTTGAAGGTCTCGAGTCATGTGTGCCTCAAGCCCCAAGCTTGTTCTTGTGTGCTAAAGATAAAATACATTGTTAAACACTAATACAATAATAATAGTACTTTTCCTCATACTTTCAGACTGATATTAGGGATGGTGAACGAAAAATTGCTCAGCAGGAGGCTAAGCTGCTAGGGGTTGATTTAAGTAGAACTGTTCTACAAGTAAGCCAAGAAAAACAAGAGAAAAAACACTTGTGGGACACAGGTAGGTCATACAAAACTGGTATTTCATTTTTGTATTGAAAATAATGTTCTAAACTTGCTGCCATTAAAAAATTAAACTTTAGTTTACTTATTTTACATTCTGAAATAACTATTCTAATAGCTTGTTGTTTTGTTTTTTGGGGTCATACGAGCTTAATTTAGAGTTAAATTTTCCTAAGGAAGACAATAAATGTTTTTAATAACAGATGGCCTCTGTGTCTGTTTTCATCTGCAGTTACTGGTAAAATTGAGTTAAATCAAAAACTCAAGCAAGACCAGCAAAATCAGATTCAGCAGCTAAAGAGTGCAGTTAATGAGCTTAAAGCAGAGAAACTTCAGATTTCCAGCAGCATGCAGCGTCGTCGGCAACTGGAGGAACAAACAGTGGAATTAACCACTGAGGTTCAGTCCTTGTGCAGAGACATCGAGGTAGGAAATACTCTTAATTATTTAACCCTTAGCTTTGTTGTCCTGGGAAAAAAATAATAATCTTGTTATATTTAACACGGTCTGTAATCCTAGCAAATAAGATGCATTTTTAAACGTTTGTCCTGTGCTGCTATTGCATATCTTTGGGAATTTCCAGGACTTTATTAATACATGTTTTCACATCTGTTTTTCAATACACATTTTAAAAAAAAAAAAAGGAAAGAAGTAACCACGTGACTTTTTTTACCACTTGAAAAATTGTTGATCTTTAACAGAATGAGAAAATAAAAAGGGCTTTCTCCAACTACTTTTCAGGAAGCAAAAGAACAGGTATTTCCTTTGGATGCAACTTTAGAAAAACTGCAGCAGGAGAAGGAGGATCTAATGAATAAAAGAACTGCAAGTAATAAAGAAACCCAAGAGAAGGTTTGTTTGCTTTTGACATAGCTGGGAGATAGAATTATATATTGGTTTTCAGGCATGGATGGAAGCTATGGTAATGAGTTCGATTTTAGGAAACAGCAGTGACTTTAGCGAATGCTTTAGATTGGTGGAACTTTTAGGGAAGAAAAGGAACATAACCAAGTCAGGAGATGAACTCAGTTGTAATTAACCTTTGGCAGTCTTGTCAAAAGGCTTCCAGGGACATTTGGCAATATTTAGTGACCAATGGTATTAAAAGCCCTTCCTAATAGATCTAAGAGAAATAGCAAGGATGACTGTAACCTGTCCTTGCCAAGAGACAAACCTGTTTTACTCAGGTGAAGTGGCCCATTTGCTTTGGAAAACGTTTTCATGGTAATAAGGAGCATCTAGGTTTCAAAAGCTGGAGGCTTTATTAGTAAATTAAAGGGAGATATGATAAGGAATTGTACTTAAACAATAGTGTTACCCAGTATCTAATCTTTGATACAGAGCGTACCAGTTCCTGGACATAAGACTGCATTTCATTTGAAGTCTTTCCCCTGCAGATCAATGGCATAAAAGAGAAAGTTAAAGATATAAACAAGTACGTGAAAGAAATTGAAAACTATATTCAAGAAGGAAGAGAAGACTATAAAAAGGTAACCTAAAAAATAGTCAATAGAAAGTTGACATTAAAAGCACTTTTGTGTTTAAATCATATACCATTTTATTTCTTTAGCAAAAGGAGTCTGAACTTGAAGATGTAAATTCTCAGTTAGCTGCCTGTGAGAAACAGAAGGAAATGATAAGTAAAGAGATGGAAATGATTCGACAAGATATTGACACTCAAAAGGTAGATGCATTGTTTTAGAGTAAAGTGTATTTTGCATAGTTGAATTAATTTCTGGGTTTGGTTTAAGTCTGTCTAGGTCTGTAGTAGTGCAAAGTTTGTCTCCTCCTGATTTACTTAATCAGTTGTTAGTCAGAATAGCTGCTATACCTGTATTAAGCTGAAAAAAGTCTTGAGATTTGTATATGCAAAAGTAGATGCATTTTGGAAAACTTCTATCTCTAACTGTCATTTTGTGGTATTTCCAAAAGGGGTAAGTCTGAGATAATAGCATTTTCAAAAGTATTTTTGTGTGGAGAATACCTGCCTTCTGAAGTAAGACTGCTGTAAGGTGTTTCTGATTGCAGGTACTAAAAGTTGCTAGTTACTCCAGATTTTGGCGTGTACTTTAAATTCTTGTGTATCTATTTCAAATATGGTTTACATTCTTTGTAGGAAAGATGTCTTTCCCCATTCTACCCCACAACTTACTGTCTAACTTGTAGAACTGAGATGGGGGACTTCGTTAAATCTCATCCTAAACTACTTGCCCCATTTGAAACACTGATTAATGTTTGCTCTTGTGTTCGCCTGTGACAATAAATACTGTAAGTATTATTTCAGATTGAAACATGAAATAATACTGCTGATTTCCATTATACGCTATTTCTAGCACAAGATAAGTTTTCACTGTGATAATTTTCATTGTTGTCAACTATTTTATGCTTGCAGCATGTTTTAGAGTTGTTCAGAACTCCTCTTCTGTAATTGAGAATCAATATACTGAAACATTATACAACTTCTTGCTTTTTGTGGAGATAGGTACAGGAAAGGTGGCTAGAGGATAATCTTACTTTGAGGAAACGGAATGAAGAGCTAAAAGAAGTTGAAAACAATATAAAAAACCTTGTGAAGGAGATGGGAGAAATGAAAGTCCCGCAAATGAAAAAGTAAGCATCTTCAAAACAGAATGACATGTTTTGCACAAGAATTCACTGAATGTCTGAATGTAATATTCACTGTGTTTTAGTGTGTTTCCTGGTCCACCTTTCTCCCCATTCACGTAGACCACTTCCTCCTTCAAACTCATGTTTGCATAATATCCCCATGACGACAACATAAATAACTCAGTAAAATTATATTGTGCTTGTAGCTAGCAACACATATATGTGTACATGTGCATATACCTGTTCCAATCTAATCCATTTTTGAATGACTTCCGCTGTTAAATCCACATTTAAAAAATAATTCATGTCTCTGGATAAGAATATTTAGTGTTCATTTTCAGTCTGCTCACTTAGGTCTCAGCAGCAAATTTTATATTTATTTCAGTAGTTTAACATTAATTGCTTAGATAATAAACACTTTTGAAAAGGAATTAGCCCTATGCTGGTTCTTATGTGTGAACCATTGATTTAGCTTTCTAAAGGTTACCCAGTTGATTCATCTTATTTTGCTCAGTATCCTAATTTAATTCCACCTATGAAATCGATTATTTTCTATGTTTCTACATATAGCACTTTGGCATTCAAACTTGATAACTTGCTTCTCCCACTCAGAATAGTGATTTGAATATGTTCTTAACAAACTTAAACATATTTTTATTTCAATAATGTCTTAATTTCAGTGACATTAGTACTATAATTTTAACTGTTACAGACTTCATAAATACATTATAATGAGCTAGTCTAACATAAACTCAGAATTAGAACCCTGATTAAAAAATTGTGAAACGCTAAATACAAAAGACTTGTATATCAATTATGGTTTCACAGTGAACAAAAACATTTAGAGGAGAAAATAGAATCTCTGAAAAGAAACCATCATGTTGCACTTGGCCGACAACGTGGATTTGAGGAAGAGATTGTTCGGTTTAAAAAGGAACTTCGAGAGTCACAATTCAAAGATGCAGAGGAAAAATACAGGGAGATGATGATTGTTATGAGAACAACAGAGCTGGTGAACAAAGATCTGGACCTTTATTATAAGGCTCTTGATAAGTAAGTATTGTCATATGAGGGTAATTCTTTAGGGTAAATGTTTTAGGCTTTATTACTATTGATAACCTTGATGCAAAAGCAGCTTTCGATTTTGGACTTCCTGGGGTAACTTAGAGATAGTAAATTGGTATAATTCTTCGAGATATATAATTATTTCTCTGTATAAAATCAGGCATTTAAATATTAAGATAACAAGGTACAACTTTTTAAGTAAATTAAAATATACTACAAACAGCACAGGATTGGAAGGATATAGGAAATTTGTAAGTTAATGTATATAATGTACATACAGTTAATGCACTGATGGTAATAATTGGAGTTTAATATAGTCATAGATAAGTCCAGTGATCATTCTAATTTTATTCCCAATTCTCTGTAGGACTCTCTTTGAGGTACGGTTGTACGTGTTAGGACTCATATTTGCAATGCAACAATTCAAGTTGAGAGATAATATTGAATGAACCCAACACATCACCCACCTGTGCCTTCTGTGCTGAATTCTTGGTGTGAAATAATCTTTTGCTGTGTTGCCTGCGGTGGTTAGAGAATGTCCAGACAATAAACACATTCAACTTCGGTTTTCATATGTAAATATGTGGAAGAGCCAGTGGAGCTGCAGGCTGTTCCTCTGACCCTATTCCTCTGTAGCTTTTTTCCCCCACTTAAAAGCATTTTTAGGAAGCTTTTGTAAGTGTGTCTCCCAAAATTGCTGAGGGTTTTCCTTTCTTCCTGTAATTTTGGTTTGGGTTTGTGGTTTTTTTTTTTTTGAGGGAAGTAGAGGAAAAGTATTACAGGATACACACAGTGGGAGAATGTGTTTCTTAAAAGTCTGTCTCACATGTTCTCTCAAAATACATAAACTCCACAGTATGAGTTTAGGAAAGGTGAAATCTGTGTTTAAATCCTTCATTATTAACCTGGATCTTTCTTGCATAGTTTCTCATACTACTTTCATTTCTATAGCAGTATGTTTTAGCATCTTCTGGTCGTATCTTAACATGAATAAGATATGCCAGGTAGATTTCTTGTTCCCCATGATCATCTTCTCAGGTAAACAATTGTGTTTTCATTAAAGAATATTACAATAGAGAGGTGTTTTTTTCCCCTTTTCCAGTGTGGGTGGTTTTGGGCTTAGATTAGAGAAGGCAAGATCAAAAGAAGCATGTCTTGCGTTTGATGGAAAGTGTAGTAAACTTTGTGATTGTTTCTGCTTCCTCTGGAAGCTTGTTTTCTAGTCTTGGACTGACTGATGAAAAATAGTATCTCAAAATTTGTAAACAAATACAAAGTAAAACATATGATTCCCTAAAAATCCCTGTATGTTCAACTATAATGATGGAATTGCAATGAGCTATTGCAACTTGATGGACAGTGGGGAAGGATCTTGGCATCGGTGGATATGTTTCAGGAAATATGAAACTGGTGCTCAGTGACAGATAAATTGAATATTAGGAACAAAAAGGAGAAAGAGAAACGTTTTGGCCACTGTATAAATTCACAATACACCCATGTCGTGAATATAGTATGGAATTTTAGTCCCCTGTATTAAAAGGGGTCTAGTAGAGCTGAAAAAAGGAGCGCAGAAGAGCAGTAATGTGGTTGAGGGTACGACATAATGGTCAAGAAGAGAAACTAAATAGATGAGAACTTTCTAAGTTGAGAAGACCGATCTCAATGGTTATTAAACACAGTAGTCTAGAGGAACCCTGTTTTAAGCAGTTTTAATGATGAAATAAGTGTGTTTAATATTAGAATGTAAGCTAATCCAAAATTTATTTTGTGAAGATTTAAATTGTTCAGAGCATGTATGATTCTTCTCTTTCAGCTTAAATGGAAATGCACTCCAAGAATTTCCCTTTTAGAATTCAGAATCTTTTTGTATGTTATCAAATGATCTATTGTTTCTATTTAAGGCAAAACAGGAAATAGTCTTGTAATTTCAAGAAAAATAGATAAGCATCACTTATTGGTAATCGTCTGAAAAATCGGTGAGACGAAATGTTAACTCTAGTGGCCAGAGATTGAAAGCTATATCTGTAGCCAGGAAGACCAACGTTTTGGGTGTTCTGTGCTATCGGTTGATCTTTATTGACAATATTTAGAGGTTTATGATGTTCTGTTTAATATCTTTATCAGTGGTCTGGACGAGGGGATCAAGTGCACCCTCAGTCAGTTGGCAGATGACACCAAGTTGGGCAGGAGTGTTGATCTCCTTGAGGGTAGGAAGGCTCTGCAGAGGGACCTGGACAGGCTGGATCGACGGGCTGAGGCCAACTGTATGAGGTTCACAAGTACTGAGCCCTGCACTTGGGTCACAACAACCCCATGCAACGCTGCAGGCTTGGGGAAGAGTGGCTGGAAAGCTGCCTGTCGGAAAAGGACCTGGGGGTGCTGGTCGACAGCCGGCTGAACATGAGCCGGCAGTGTGCCCAGGTGGCCAAGAAGGCCAATGGCATCCTGGCCTGTGGCCAGCAGGAGCAGGGAAGTGACCGTGCCCCTGTACTCAGCACTGGTGAGGCCGCACCTCTAATACTGTGTTCAGTTTTGGGCCCCTCACAACAAGAAAGATATTGAGGTGCTGGAGCATGACCAAAGAAGGGTCTAGAGAACAAGTCCTGTGAAGAGCAAGCTGAGGGAAACTGGGGTGGTTTAGTCTGGAGAAAAGGAGGCTGAGGGGAGACCTCTTCGCCCAAGTAACAAGCGATAGGACAAGAGGAAACGGCCTCAAGTTGTGCCAGGGGAGGCTTAAGTTGGATATTAGGAAAAATTTCTTCACCGAAAGGTTGTCAAGCATTGGAACAGGCTGCCCAGGGAAGTGGTTGAGTTGCCATCCCTGGAGGTATTTAGAAGACATGTAGATGTGGCGCTTAGGGACGTGGTTTAGTGGTGGACTTGGCAGTGCTACGTTAACGGTTGGACTCAATGATCTGAAAGGTCTTCTCCAACCTAAATGACTCTATGATTCTATTCTAAATATTGATGAGGAGTGTATTCTTTGGTTTAATTAAGTAAATAGTTGAAAATACTTTCTTCTTTCTTCAGACTTAATAAATCCTATTAGAGTTGATACTTCAGTATTCCCCAGAACAGGTGGAAATAATTCCTGTAAGAGGGGAGGTAGGAAAAATATATGTAAAAGTCCATTTCAGAAGTGTATTTTATTTCCACCATATTTTTTTGAAAGAAGGCATTGGCATAAATGGAGCAAGCATTTTTTTCATTACAGAGCACTTTTTCTTTAAAAAGCCAAGTTAGAAGTGTAGCATCCTGTCCTTTCTTGAATGCTTTCATAAGGAATCGTCTGTTACTGAACTGAAGTCATGTCGCTATATTAACTGGGGAAATTAAATTGAAAATTACTAATGACATCCTATGTTACTCTTGCTGCTGCAGAGAAAGGTAGCTCTAGTCATAACGTCTGTTTGGGTAATTATAAATTATATTCTCGATGCAGAATTCTTTGCTCTGAGGAAACTTCACAGACTCTCCTTTCCTACTGAGACCCAGTTATTTGCACTGTTGGGGGACTGTGCCAATGAGTAACGCTACTGTTGTTTTGGAAGACTTAACATCAGATTCGTCTTCTTGGTGTCGGTCTGAAAATATACCTCACACATAAATTATAAATCTCTTAAAAGTCAGGTAAACTTGCTCTCCGTTGAGTGACTGATTGCAAATCTTTGTCTTCATTACTTTCCTACTTCTTGAGACTGAGCTGTTTGTGAGAGTAGAATTATTTACACAATAGAGTGTGTTTAATCTTTAGATAATTATGCATTCAAAATGAACTAGTACTTGTTACATTTTTAGTAAAAGTACTTAGGGAATGGAAAGGGAGCTGCTGCCTTCCTTAAAGCTCCTGTAGTCCATAGCAGTCCATGGCTGCATCTATAACAATTTGCCACGTTTTGTTGTTGTTCTTTAGAGCAATAATGACATTTCATAGCATGAAGATGGAAGAAATCAACAAAATAATCCGTGACCTCTGGCGAAGCACCTACAGAGGACAAGGTATGTAATTTTTTGTAGTTTTGCCCATACATATCCATTTGATATTGAGCACTGCATGCTGAAAAGCGTTTGTTCAAAATATCGAAAATCCAGGATCTGAAAATAGTTGGCACCGTTCTAAAGGCTACCTCTGTTGGTCACCACTATAATCTCCTCTATTACACATTATGTAGTTAGTTACAGGGTAAATAGAGGTAATTTTCCCTTTTCTGTGTTTTCCAAAGTTACAGTTTCCTTGAGACAGGGGAACTCCATGAGTTCATCCCTTCAATTTTGGAAAAATTGATTTCAAAGACCTATCTATTAGTGGGAGTTCTGAAGAGAATTTTTGATGGTTACTGCATGTTATACCTCTCAGCTCTGTTTAATCCTGTATTTTTAAAGATTTTTGATAAGGTAAAAACTGTCTCCTTTCCACTTTCAGATATTGAATATATAGAAATTCGTTCTGATGCAGATGAGAATGTCTCAGCCTCTGATAAAAGAAGAAGTTACAATTACAGAGTAGTAATGATAAAGGGAGATATAGCACTGGATATGCGAGGAAGATGTAGTGCCGGGCAAAAGGTAATAGCATTTTTTATTATGCAGTGAAGAGGATTCTGAAAACTGACTCGGGTGAATGCAGGAGAGTAACATGTTCTGAAGTGACCGTGAAGAACAGGTGGCTCCAACTCTAATTTACAATTCTGTACAACTTTCCTTCACTGTATCTGGATTTTGTTGACAGTATGCCATAAATGATTCTGAACATCTGAACCCTATTTTGGGGTGCCAAAATCCATTGTTTCAGTTGGGCACTGGTCCGAGTCCCTGCGGGAGTGAAGGGTTCAACTTCCCTCTCTCCTCAAGTTCAAATCCTCCCAGTCTCTCTCTTGCTAGTTACCACTAAGGTTCCCAGAGCTTTAGGTCTATTGACTTGCTCCCATACTTCTTCCTTCCTGAGGGCTGGCCCTTGGTCGTCTTTTCACAGCTGCGTCTACCTCTAAGTATGATAAGAGCTCTTTTTCTCCAAGTTATGCTACTCTCCCCTGCTGCTGAGTAGAGCCTTTCAGTTCGTGTCACCAAATATCATACCATGCCATACTTTCAGGCATAGCATCCATTCTGTCCTATCTGTGTCAGCTATCAGCTCTGCAGTCTGGCCATTCAGCTGTCTCAGTACTTTAATGACGCACGCTGGCCAAGTGGCCTGATACCACAACCTGCCTTGACAGTACCAGTGATCAGAGGTTCATCATAGTTAACCACACCTCTTTCACATATTGGGGCTTGAGAGTTGTTCCCACCTGTCTGTTATGTTATGACAGCATCTAATGCTCCTCAGCAAGAGAAAAGAACCAGCCTTGTTCATCTGCCTCCAAAATCACCTTCTGTACTGATTATTTTTTTTTAAGTATGGAAAAAAAAATATTTGTAGCCATTGGACGCTTGGCGTATTGGTTATATAGCTTGGGCAGCCAAAGCTACCTGCAGTATTACAGCAGGGAACTCTGCTTCTTCCTTAGATGAACCATTGCCACCAGAACAAGTGATCTTCCTAAATGCAGACATAGTAGAAAGGGACAAAAATGCAGCCAGGGCTGCTCTTATTTCTTCCCTGCTGGAACGCTTTCTGCCCATCCTTCGTGCCTGCTGCACTGTAAACAGAAGACCTGGAGAGCTCTCCCCGACGCTTAAGGCTCTCTGTGCAAGGTGCCAGTGGCAGCCTAGCCCGAGGACACTGCAGTTGCATGAGGGAAACATTCTCCTTCCTCTTCTGCAGTGGGAGCTGGAGCTTTCTGGCTCCCTTTCCTCTGCAGTAGCTGAAAGGGCTATGATGGCAACAGATTCAGATCTCTTTGATGTTGAGGAAGAATTGCCATTACCTGAAGTAACAAACTGCCTACTTCCTTACCTCCAGAGTAGCAATTCCCACTGTGTTGCTTACTCCAGCAGAGTTTAATTGGCAGCCAGGCCTTTTCCACGACCAGATGGTACAGACAGTAGTAGAAAATTAAATCAAGGAATGGAGCAAAATGATACACAATATTTTTAAGTGCATACAGCAATAGAATCGTGGAAGATATTTCATGAGAAGATGAATATTGTATTGCTGCTTGAATATGAAAAATGCTGTCAAATTAATTCCCACCTGAGTGTAGATGCATACTTGGTTTTGAAAATTCCATACTAATTTTGGGGGAAATCCAAATCTTCTTATCAAACAGCAGTATAGGCAAAAAATGTGTCCTCTCCTAAAGTAGTCTAGGATGTTACGTTAGAGTCCTATGTAAATGAGAGTGAAACTTGTTCACAGTTTCTTAGCTTATATTCTGAGAATTCTTTGATCGTGAACTGTGATGCCAGCAGTCGTGATAATTGGAAAGTATTTTTCGTAGCACAGTTTCCATCAAGTGTTCTGTCATTTTCACTAGTTCAGGAGATCTAGTAATAATATGATTAGGCATGTTAGTACAAAACTGACATGTAAGGTGGTAAATCCTACTGTCTTCAGTTTTAGTAAGTAATCAGGAGTTCAGTAACTCAAACTTAGTGATACGCGTACAGATTTCCACCATCCCTGCGGCAGTAGGGTGGGGCTTGAACAGAGTGCAGGGGTAATGTTGTAGCATCTTTACCTCGGATTGGAATCCTTACTTCCAGTATCTCCTGAACTGAGTATTTGACTTCTCTGATATCGTTCCAACAGTACTTCGTAGAATGAATCTTTCAATTTGAACTTTAAGTTTTAACGTAGTTTTTCAGTAACTAATTAGTTATTGTCGTTTTGTGAACTATCAGCACGTTGTTATGTAAACTTTAGGTATGGTTTGTAATGGCCTTAAAAATAGCACGTTACATGTAGTTCCTCTCTATAAACACTTCAAAGAGTGACATTTTGGTGGTGTGTTTTTTTTCCTTAGGTGCTTGCTTCTCTCATTATTCGTCTTGCTCTAGCAGAAACATTCTGTCTCAACTGTGGCATATTGGCACTAGATGAGCCTACTACCAATCTTGATCGAGAAAACATAGAGTCTCTTGCACATGCCCTGGTGGAGTAAGTGATCTCTTCTTGTGAAGCTTAAAGACGGATATTTTTCAAATGTTAATAGTAGTCGGCAGAAGTGAATTATGTTTTAAGGTGGCATATCTTTGTTGGCATCTGCAAATATACATGCAAAGTTTTAGATTCCCTATCCTTTATCTGGAAGAAAAACATTTCTTAGATTTGGGATTTTTTAGTGTGGGTAAAAAGAGTTGCTAATCTGCATTAGATAGCTTGATAGTTCATGTCATTCGTTATCAATAGTTAAATATTTTTGTACTATGTATTTACAAGTTCTATAAAACTAGAATGTGATTTAGGTAAACATACACTAAATAATATCTCTTTGTAGGATAATAAAAAGCCGCTCACAACAGCGTAACTTTCAGCTTCTGGTGATAACTCACGATGAAGATTTTGTTGAACTTCTGGGCCGTTCTGAGTACGTCGAAACGTTCTACAGGATAAAGAAGAACATTGACCAGTGCTCTGAGATCATGAAATGCAGTGTCAGCTCCCTGGGCTCATACGTTCATTAGAATTTCAAGTAATTACGTATTATAGATTGGCTTAGCTGCCTAACTTGATAGAGCTCAAATGAAGGCATCTGCAAATATAGTTCCTTCATATCATATACTACTGAAGATTTGTAACAACTCTAGCTAGAGTTTGAAGCTATTAGACTTTTAAACTTCGTATCTTTCTACATATTTCTGTGCCTGGGTTTAAGAGTCACCATGATTTGGAAGAATTTAAGTGGATACAATGCAGTTAACTTTTAGATGTATTTTATGCTTTAAAAGTGAAAATAAAGTTGTGGTGTTCTTTGCGTATGTCCTGGGGGGGAGAGCCAGATGCAGATTCCTTGGAACAGCTGCAGCTCTGTCGATAGAATAGGGCTCACTCTCCATCACTGCGTTACAGCAAGTTCAGGACCGATTGGTATCTAAGGCGTGTTCATAGCTGCCTCCCTAGTCTATGCAAAATTCAGAAGATTCAAAGAGAATTTCTACTTCTTTCTCTACAAGGTAACATTACTCTGGCTGTTCAAAGACAGAATCTTCACGAAGTATAACAGCTTTCTTTAGAATAAAGGACGGTCCCATCTCTAGATGAATGTGTGAATGGGTGACAGAAGCATATTTTAACCACATTCTCTCTGCTTAGTGTCATTTCCCTCTGCTGCTTTAAGATGATGACATTTATGAGAGTTATGTCATATTCTGATTCTCCATGAGATACAATCAAGTTCTGTGAAAATGATACCAAAATGCCTTAGAGAGTTAATTTATATGGATGCTAAGCTTTACATACACCGCTCAGAGTTCTTCCTGAAGCTCTTTTCCTTGGTACAGCAACACCCGATGGCCGTACAGAATGCAGGCCAAGGGGAACCTACCACTCAGAACACCACCGGAAAGCCAGTGGGGATGGCACGCTTCAAAATACAAAGGACCTGATCATCGCAAGTCCTGACGTTTCAGACAAGGGTTCCTCAGCAGCATGCCTTGCCACCTCTGAAGCCATGCAAGCCCTGGGGGATGCAATTTCTGGGTCTCTGTTTCTTCATAACCAAATAAGGGGGCACCTCTTCTATCTTGAACTCTGGGTACAAGTCCACAAAGAGAAGCTGGACTTACAACTCTTTAAAGTTGTAAGCAGTGATCGGCTGAACCTCCTTAGCAGACAGCCAATGACCCAAGCTCAGTTTCAGAGGAAGAATCTTTAAATCACCATGAAAAAAAAGTTAATCTCTGTAACAACAGGACATTTGTCTTCGACAAATACGCAGATGAGGCGGAGAAGGTTGCACGCTGCCTTCCTCCTCCTTCAGGACGCAGGGATCCCTTTACTTCGCAGGGATGAAGAGCGG
>NW_008824658.1:6893763-6894657 GCF_000699105.1 Pygoscelis adeliae
CTTTCCCCAAAACCCTAAAAAAACAAATAACACCCAACGGGGGGGGGGGGGGGGAGAGAAGGCAAAGGAAAATGCTGCTAACATGCATTACGTTTGCAGTTTTAAATAAGAAGCTTCACTGACTGTAGTACTACTTCCTGAAGGGGAATTTTCTTAAAGATATAATCAACAGAAAAAAAAATGACTTTGAATTTTCAAATTTTCCTGTACTACCTGTTTATTTTAGCATGACACATACATCCCAGCTCATGAAGAATTACATTATCTTCAGAAGCAACTCCCCAACCTTTGTGAATTCTGTGCTTTTTTTCCCCCCCAAGTTAAAGCCATGGTTTGCAATTCCTCTGTAAAGTAGTTTGGGCACATTTTTGCCTAAATCAGCCTTTCTCTGTTCCCCAGCTGTAAAGTTTATCCTCACACACACACTTTGGGCATTAAACTTTTTGCCAGAACTTGGAAAAAATACAGAAAATATGGTGGGGAAACTAACCTCTCCTATGTCAAGTGTCAGTATTAAAAATGACAAAAAATAATCCACGTAATTATTTTTTTTCCACACCTTTCATTTGAGTAATTCATAGGCTCCTCTATAGCTAACAGCTGTAAAAACTAAGCTAAAGCTAGGCTAAAAAAGACCACCAGCCCCATGGTTTTGATACGGACCGGGAAACGACAGAAAAAGTGCTCTTGTGAATCAAGCGTAGGAGAAACTTTGAACACTTTCATGATCTGCTGCTCGCGGGCAGCACGGGGAGAGCGAGGACAGAAACGGGGGGGGCCCCCCCCACGGCGACCGGCCGAGGAGCGGGTTTGGCTCCCGCCTCTCCCGCTGCACCCACAGGAAACGGGGCTGCTGCGGATGGGCGCAGCCGGCCGCCCCCAGCACCGCGTCAA
>NW_008824658.1:6894756-6901818 GCF_000699105.1 Pygoscelis adeliae
AGGGGGTTGTCACCCTTACTGACGTACGCGATGCTACACAAAGTTCAACGCTGTCTGTAGTACAGAACCAAGCAGAGACGTTTTAAGGCAAGCGAGGCACGGATTTGTTGTGGTAACTCATTGGGCAGGTGACAAAGCGGTGCGGAAACTGGCCCTCCACTTGCCGTTTTGTTCGGAGCCGAGGCAGAGTCCCAGCGGAGAAACCCCAGCGCGGGAGAGCGGCTCCGCGGCACCCGTCCTCCGCGCAGCGATGGACGCACACACCTTCACAAGGAAGGCGCAGCCACGGGCAGACGCTCACTCCGATGTGCCGCGATTTAAGAGCCAAAGGCGACAACTAAAAATAATTTCAAACGCTTCCACAGAACAATCAGTGAGTGTGATTGCAGTGGGCTCGGGAGCCAAGAACCCGGCAGTTGCCTGGGACGGTGATTTCATAGCCAAGCAGGCACCCAGCACCCCTCCGAGAGCACCAAATGCCTCCCACGCCTGTACAGGCGAATGTTGGCAGGTCAGCCCGGGAAAGGGTTAGTTGGGTATAAATCCCTTCCGAGGGATTTGGGCCTGACTGCGGCCGCGGCCCCGGAGAATGCTCTGAGAGCCAGGAATCTGCAGTTGATTGAGGGCTCCAGCGTGCACCGCTCAAGCAAATGACTTTCCTCCCACCTCTATGCCACATCATTTATTTCTTCAGTAGCGTAGCTTATTTTCGGTTTATCTGCACTTAGTACGCAAGGTGGCAACTACTTTCACTAGAAAAAAAAAAAAAAGGCCTTAAAGACATCCCCGGCTGAACAACAGTCTTGTTTCTAAGTGGAACTTATATTAGCAGTGGAAAACCAATACTTTGATTTGCTGATGCTTCCTTCAATAATACGTATGCAGTGCAACACTGCGCTGCCTGCTGACAGACTGCTACAGAGACAGCTGCTTGGCCCGAAGTACTTTGGGTGTTTAAAACTTCAGGGAAGATGAATTTTTAATTTTTTTTTTTTCCCCCCCAACCAAAACTGCTTTCTGACCTGCCTGAAGTAAAAAAGCGACTTACAGAACACGTAACTTGCTACTTCCAGGAGCAACTTCTCGGTGAAGTTTCTAGCGGTGGAGGCCCAGTTTTCCCCCGCATGCCACGTTTTAGGCAAAAGGCTTTTGCGTGCCCAAAAAATTAAAAATAAAAAAACCAAACAGACGTGATTATCTACAAATAAACAGCACAAACCAAACCAATAAATATAGATGGTGCTTTCAAAAGCATAATCATTTAATGTCTCCATGTAACTTTGTTAGCATTTAAATGTCACACTAAGTATCATTTCTAATCTATTTCAGTATGACAGTTTGTTTACTACCCCCCCGGGGCAAGCCGCCAGGAGCCAGCACTTATTCTCTACTTACACCTTCGGGAAATGTGGTGCAATTTGCAAATGCTCCTTCATCCGGCTTCACCCTACTCCGTGTAATTTGATTTATGCAGAAAAAATAAATTGCAGCAGCTGTAGCGCACCTTTCCCTCCAGCTGCAGCGGCTGAAGGAAGCTCCCGTGCCAGGCCGGGCTGCACTGCTGCCCCTGCACAGGGTCTGAAACGCTCACGGTTTGTAAACTCAACCACTGATTCAAGAGATATTGCATGTGCTGATGCTAGTCATTACATGGTGACCCACATTTGGGGTTTTTTTTTTCCTATGTTATAAAATGTTTTATTTAACTTCTCCACCGTCTTCTGAAAGTAAGGAGCAGCACACACGAGGAGACGGCCTAGAAAAGAATGTTGTGGCTTCTCAGTGAGGATTTCATAAAAGGCAACGCTGGAATAGTGTTGGAAAAAACAAAACGGTTAGTCGGGTTGTCCAAAATCAGGCCCTCAAAAATGATAGAAGAGACCTGGGGTTGTTTATATCGCCTCAATTGTAGCATCCACTGGACCTTATGAGCTGTGATGCTGTTTCTTAATTGCGTGATCCCGTCGCTCCGCAAAACCTACCACTCGGCGTGGCTGGGACTGCCGTGGGGACGGACTCGGCTGCCAAAGCGAAGGCGTGGAGGCGGCGCGGCTGCCTCCCTTTGCCACCACAGGCAGGAGGCGGCGGACCGAGCGCGCTGGGAAGCTGCGGGGGGAGAATAGGCGGCCCTGCGCTGGGGATCGCCCGGGAGAAGCGGGTGCCCTCCCTGCCCGCGGTGCCGGGGTCCTCTCCCCATCCTGAGCCGGGGATGGCCAAATGCGGCTGGGTGGGAAACATCCCGCCCCTCCCGCCTGCCGCTGCGACGGGCCGGGACTGAGACGAACCTCCTGCCTATTTAACTGGAAAGGCACAAATTCAGCCCATCTAAAATTATGGACCATAGTTCCCCCATTTCCTACAGAGCCGGGAAGGTGACGGGGACGCTGCCACAGGGAGCTGTAGCCGCTGTAAATCTGACTTACCCATCAGCCATACCTGTTTATTTCCATTGATTTCCATTGATTCCATCCGTGTCCAGGGATGCCGTCCTGTGCCGGTGGTGGCCGCGGCTCCAGCCTACCCCACTGCTCTTCATTGGTGTGTGATGATTGTGGGCAACCAACCCTGGCTTCGCTGCTGGAAAAAAAGAGGAAAGAGAAAAAAAAAGCCACGGCTTTGGACATAGAACAAAGCAAAATTTCTGGTTTCAGTTGCACTGGGGGCCTCTTCAGCTGGTTCCTCTGTTTTCTGGTGTCATCATCCAGAGATGCAGCTATGGAAAGGTCCGACCGGCGCCAGCCCGGTGTGCACCTTCACCCCCCGGCCTCTCCTCCACATGGGGGCAAGAAGAGCCCGATGGGGGAAATTGCAACACTTAAATTAACCACTTGGATCATTTTTCTGAATTGGTTGGAGACCAGCTTGGGGTGACTTAAATCGGGCATGAAGAGCATGGGGTGCGAGGCGGGGTGGGCGCGGCCCCCCCTCAGCTGCTGGGCCTCCGGGACCCGCCTGTGTTCTGCCTCTGGCCACAGCTGGAAGCAAAACCGGCTCTTCCATGACGAGGAGACCCAGTTCAGGCTGGGTTCACATGCCTGGGGTCCTGCATCCACCCCGGCCGGCAGCAGCGGGCTCGGGGACGTGGTGTCCCAGCCCCACGCGCTCCCCCCGCTTAGGGAAGGGCAGCTTGACCGGCAGCGCCCGTCTCACCGCCAGCGCTGGGGGTGATGCACAGGCAGAAATTTCCCTTATTATTTCACAATCACCGCCGGGTTAACACTCAGAGCCGCCGAAGACGCTCTGAACGAGCTGTTTCGGTTCCCTTCAGGCCGATGACGCTCCCGAAGGGCTGCAATCCCGTCTCCCGCGCCACCTCTCGCCCGAGCCCCCAGCTTGACGCTGTTTCTCAGAACTGGGCTCCACTTTCTAGCTATCATTTTCCACCCACACGAGCTGAATTGATACATGTCAGCTTTTCCCATCATTGGGTTCATGTTACCTTATCAATAGTTTGGGGGAATGATTTTTATCTGCCTTTGAGGAAGGTGACACATGCTCCCTGCGCAGGTTTTGCAGAACGGGGTGCTCCCAGCCAAGGGGCTCCCACCCTCCACAGCCCCCCATGGCCCCGCGATCCCCCTGGGACCACCGTGCCGCTGCCGGACCCCACGCCAGGGCACAGGGCATGGGACCGCAGACGTCTTCCCTGGGGCCACAGTGCATGCCGCTCCGGCATCCCGGCTCAGGGGACCCAGGGAGACTGGCTTTGGGACAGATGGACACACGCACACTGTACCGTGCTGCCCAGATGCACACCAGCTCCTACACCTTCCTCCCAGTACCTGCGATGGGAAAATTCCAGGCTCCCGTCCGGCTCTGACCCAGCCTTTCGATTTTGCAGGAAATTCAATGATTGGGAATCGTCACCATCTTTTTTTTCCAGGAAAAACCGATTTTCTTTCAGGCTAATAAAAGCAATGAAACTGGAGTGCCGCAGCCCAGTCCTGCCATTGTAATGTTGGATCTTCCAGTACAAAAAGAATGCAGTGACATGGGAAGGGAGTTGTTTGAAGTTCAGCGCTTCCTCGGGCTATGCAACACACTGACTTTACCGAAAAAAAAAAAGATGGTTAAAGTTTAAATGTTTCTACAATTTCTAAATGAACTAAACAATTTACAACTATTTACAAGCCTCTAACCAGGTATAAGGTGAAGTCTGGGGCTCCCCTGGATGGGGTTTGCCGGAGCCGGGGCAGCGGCACCGCGGGACTGCCCGACAGCGTCGGGTGTTGGCGTGAGCAGAGCCATGAGGTGCTGCCGGCACCGAGCCGCTTCACCTGTGCTTGCAGCAGCACTTGGGGAAAGGCATTTAAGAATTTGGAGAAGAAATGAGCCATTTTGGCAAGTCAACCTTTTTCCCACAAAATTCCCACTGACAGCACAGTTCAGCCATGGTGGGAAATGATTGCGGGTTCATGTCTGCTCTTCTGCTCAAGGATGCGGTGGTTTGAATCCCTGAGTTACTGTTGGTTTTCTGATGTCCTCTGGGATGGCGTGGGACGGTGTGGGACGGCGTGGGACGGCGTGGGATGGTGTGGGACGTCGTGGCCCATGGGCACGGCACCGCACGGGGCTGAAAGGTGCCGTGCTGAGCCAGGCGCTGCAGGAGCCGTCCTCGCAGGATGGGATACGTGCTACAGAGCTGAGCAAGTCCTAGGTTAAAACCCAAACACCCACACGCCAGAAAACCCCCTCAGCTACTTCTTCCTTTACATGCAAGAGCATTTTTTTGTCTTTGCAGATGTTTAACATCTTGATAAAAGTTTTGAGGTTTTCTTTTCTTTCAGATCTGACTTTGGCTACTTGAGCTTGCCGGAGCTGCTGCCATTATGGCCACACGATGTGAATTTTTTTCTGATACATGGTTCAGCTGTTCCTCTCCGACAGCAGCCACAGGCCATTTCCTTCTCCGAAACACTGCCATCACCCATGACGCCGTTTTCCACCGGCGATGGCTGAGCTGGGGCACAGGCCACAGTGGTCCCGGCATGTCCCCAGGGCCATTGCTGGGGAGAAGGGGCCATGTGGGAGGAGAGGTCCTCCACGTCAATGGGAAAAACAGCAAGCGGTCGGGGTGCCCTGGAAAGCAGCGCCGGGCACCGGGGTGCTCCCACCCACATCCCATGGTGGTGGTGCCCCCAGGGCAGGTGGGTGCTGAGCAGGCAGCAGAGGGGCACGTTCCAGGGCAAAAGCAAATATCTGCTTTCGTGGCACTTCGGCTCCTGGATTTCTAACCTGAGGGTGATGCCGATCCCCGGGCTGCAGCCGCAGCACCTGGGCACAGACCCCGCCTGGACGGCCGGGCTGGTCTGGCTCCCGGCCCACGCCGCTAAATTCAACCAGACGCTCGCTGGGGTCGTGCTGTCCCACATGAGACATCGACATCCAGGGCCGGAGCCAGGAGCCCGGCAGACGTCCAGCCACATGCATCCCGGAGCCGGTCCTTCTGCGTAACTGTTTTTCTGAATCGGCGAGAGAAGGAAAGCTTTGGCAGATATTTCCCCACACATAAGGTCATGGCTTGACTTTACTCGAGTCTTGCAAGTCGACTTGGTTAAGTCGTGCACACGTTCATGGTTTTCCACATGCAGCACATTACAAACACACTCGATAGTAAATAGAGCCTCAAAAGTCAAAGAGAGATTCTCGACTTCTTATCCCGGTATCTCTCCATCTATCAATTAGGTGATTAAAATCTGCATGGTAGCTGAATAGCAGATAACGTTGGTTAGGGCGAAAAGTCTTCACTGTCATTACATAATGCCCTTCTTTGGGGCGAATGGCACTTCCCACCGTCTCGCCCGATCAGCACAGGAAGACACCTATATTTGGTAGTCAATGGAGACTATAAAAATGGTGCTCTGCCAAGCAGCCAGGCAGAGAGGCCCTGGCCAGCCAGCCCAGCCGGCACGGGAAGCGCTCGGACAGCGGCGACAGGATGCTCCCCTCGCTGAAGGCTGCTTTTGCTCTCCTCTCCCTGCTCGAGCTCATTTCTTCCAGACCGCTGATGACTACCTCTCCCAAACTAAAGCTGTCAGAGATCACCCACCGCATCCAACAGCTCAACGCAGGAGTGCAGGTAAATGCTGCTACACCTCCTGGCATTTCTCCGCTTACAGACCAGAGGAACATTATTGATGATGATGATGATGATGATGATGATGATGATGATGATGATGATGATGATGATGTTGCTCCTTGGTGCTTTGGGCATGCCAGCCCCTTTCAGCTTAGACTTTGGGTGCTCAGCACTTGACTTGGTGGTACAAGAGGCTGCTCGGGTCGGGCAGGGTGAAGTTTTCCACCTGACATCATTGGGCACATTGCAGAAAAAAATGCTGAGGAACAAGACAACCTCCCCCAAACCTCCCTGTCCAACACGCTGAGCTGTGTTGGGGTGACCGGGGCAGCTTGGTGATGGGGACATGGTGGCCCGGCACTGTGTGAGCTGCTGGGTGGGTCCCTGCTCTGCGCCGGTCCATAGCACCCACTGAGCACCCGGGGACCATCCCACCCCTTCCCAAACAACCGCTTGCAAGTGCTGTGCAAACCCAGGGCCTGTCTTCCCAGGAGCCTGTTTTGAAACAATTTGCTGAAACATGGGTCTCGGTGGTGGCGGCGGCAGCACCCGGGGTGCATGCATGCCGTGCCCCGCCGGAGAGCGATGGGGATGTGGTGCCCCTTCCCGGGGGAGGGCGCAGCTGGCGGCTCCTCGGGGACGGTCTCATAATGACAGTCTCATAATGACGGCTCTCCCTTGTGTCGCCTCTCCAGGTCCCCTGCAATGACACCCGAGTGGCACAGGTCGCCTTCACGGATCGAAAGGTAAAAGATGATGGAGAGATAGGTAGAAAATGTATCTGTAATAAACACAGACATAGCCGGCGCCCTCCTCGCCACTGTGCACAGCCCACATAGCAGAGGTAGTTTTATTAGTCACCGAGCAAGAGCTGCTCAAGTGCCAGTCGCTGGGGGTGAGCACACGGCTCGATACCGGCTGCGCCCGAAGACTCCAGTGCCTCTGCCCCCCTCCGATCTCCCGGACCCCGGCCTTTGGGCGCA
>NW_008824658.1:6902143-6903929 GCF_000699105.1 Pygoscelis adeliae
CCTGCTCGCCGCCCTGCTGTGCGGCCCCGGCCCCCGGAGCGGCCGTGCCCCCCACGCCGGCTGCTCCCGAGCATGGGCCCCGCTTCAGCGCTGGCTCCCCAGATGCACCCACAGGACTGATCAAGCCGGTATTCGTTACCTTGCACGGGGCCAGACCTGAGCATTGCAGATCTGAGCAGTGCTGCAGGATAATTTGCCTCCGTGGGAAGAGGGTGAACATCCCCGTCGGCCCCAGCTGGTGGCCATGGGGGGTCACACCGCTGGGCACAGGGGCCGGGTGCTTGTCCTGAGTAAAGGACAAATTCCCAACCTCCAGGGGCAGGATGCCCACAACTTTTAACTGAATTATTCACTTTGGGAGACAGAGGCAATGGAAACAAACCACCTGCTTGGGCTGGTAGCCTGGCTACGCGCCATCCGAGCTGCTAAAACCTGCTGTCAGCTCTAACGCTTTTATGCTTCTCCTTTCCCCACCCAGAACTGCTCCCTGAGCAATGAAAATGAGATCTACCTGCGCAACTTCTTGCCGGAGCTGGGGAACTTCACCCAGGGGATGTACAGGCGCCTGGCCAGGTCGGCTGCACAGTGAGACGGGCGCTGCTCCAGCGAGAGCCGCCGCCGCCAGCCCCGAGCCCGGGGATCTTACTGCTGGTAGCTCTTAAAATAGGTTTTGCAGAGTTTTTTTTTGCTCCTCGTTGCACGCACTTCCTCAGCTCTGCCCCAGCCCTCCTAAACACAGTGCAATCCTAAAAGCAAGTCCCAGCGGGTGCGCCGGGCACCCGGGGTCGCTCAGCCGCCTGCCTGGGACCGGGCGATGGGAAACGTCCCCTTCCCGGCAGGCGCCTGGCATCTCCCAAGCTTTCCGTCCGAGTGCCGTGTGTTAGACATCACTCAGCCTCTGCGGGAGAGGTCTCGTCTGGACGACGCTGCCCTCAGCGCTCCCTCGCAGCCCTGCGGCTCTTCCAGCTGGCACGAGGCGGGATGTGACCCCTTGGGAGGGATTCGACACACCCCCCCCGGGAGGGATGGATGCAACCCCTCGGGAGGGATGTGACCCCTCAGGAGCAATGTCACCCCCCGGGAGGGATGGATGCGAGCTCTCGGGGGGGCTGCGACCCCCGGGAAGGCTGGCCGGAGGGTTTGCCTGGCCGGGAGGAGCCAGGCATCACGCCTGGACCGGGCAGCCGAGGAGGTTGAGCTCTTAACTCATTCACCTCCTCCTGCAGCGCTTACCAAAACCAAATTATCTGCTTCCTGTTCCTCTTAATGAAGGGAGGCTTCTTCATAATCGTCTTCTCTTCCTAAAGAGATCAGAATCTAAGTTGAAATGATGCATTTTTCGCTAACGAGTTACTACAGGAGCTCGGGGGGGGGGGGGGAGGGCCCCCCCCGGGGGCCCCGGGGGGGGGGGGGGGGGTGTCACGGTGAGACCCCCCCAGTACCATACTGGTACTCAGCATGGTTTCTTATGCTACCACCAGCTGCATCCAGCCAAGGCAGCTGGTGGCTTGCAGCAGCGCCCGGGATGCTGCATTGGAACCAGGGTGGCGCAGAGCCTCCTGGTTTCACTCCTGCTGTGTGCCGCGCTCCGTGCTGAAGCCTGGAGAAGGGAAGTGTTTTATATGGTGGGACTTGAGGGGACCCCCACCCACCACTCCCCCTTTCGTTGGCTGGTTAGTCCTTGCCCCACTGGTGTGACTTAGTGACCAGGCATCCCTGTTCTGCTGTGTGACCGGAGAAGATCCCTTTTCTGCCATGTGGTGCGCCATGCGTGCTTAGAGGACAC
>NW_008824658.1:6904727-6905081 GCF_000699105.1 Pygoscelis adeliae
CAGACATGGCAGGCAACAGAAATGCGTGAAGACAGCAGAACATCCCTGCCGCTGCCAGCCGAAATTTACCCTGGGCAGCACGTTGCGCCCAGGCAAACCCTCGTGGCCCTTTCTCAGGGGCTGTGCTGGAATCGCTCCAGTTTGGGCCAAAGAAAGAGGGGGAAAGCTGAGCCGGTGGCTGTGGCTTTCAGCAGAGACCTGGGCTCGGTGGCTGCAGGGATGCTGGCGCTGGGAGCCCAGGCCGGAGCCTCGTGTGACGGGGAGATGCTTCAAACCACAGAGCACGAGGGGGAGAATGGCAGTGGGGAAAAATTGAGGACCCGTTTCTGAATCAAGCACCTTCCTTTTGTAGGG
>NW_008824658.1:6905596-6907159 GCF_000699105.1 Pygoscelis adeliae
GCCGCCGTGGCACGGTCCCGCAGCCGGAGCGTGCGCGCGCTTATCTGCTCTCCATCGAGAGCGGTGCAGGTAGGAAACGGCGCAGCGCTCCGCTGGCAAATCCCTTGCAAAGGTCTTTCTGAGTCAGTGGCACCAACTTCATCTGGGGCATTTCGTAATTAGACAAACAAAATTACTCTCAGTCTGGCTGCTCCTGGATTAATCGAGCACTCGCAAACTCTTATCAAGCATCTGATGGCAAGTTGCTATTTGAGTTAGAAAAACACCTATTAGTTATTACAAAACTCCGAAGTTTCCCAGCTCAGCTAATTTCTCAGTGTGATTTCCTGCGGCAGCGCTGGGCGGTGGTGCCAGCAGAGCCCATCACCTGAACCTCGCTCAGGCTTTTCCCCGAGCGGGGCAGGACGGGCTGGGGCAGCCTCCAGCTCGCCGAGACACCGGGCGCTGGATCAGAGTCACAAAAACCTCGTTTTCCCACGCGAGTGCAGGCGCTCCCGGGCATCGATGCTGCAGGACCACGCCGCGCCAGCTCCCTGTCCCTCGCCCACCTCCCCGCAGGGTGTCACGGGCAGGGTCACGCTGTTTTGGGTGTCCCGTTTGGCCAGGAGGGTCCCCAGCTCTCTGTAAACCCCCTGGCCCCAGGAGGTGGCGATGCCCCGCTCCTACCCAGGAGGTTTTCGTCCCTGCGGGCCCCAAGCAGGGCTCTGCCGCGCTTTCTGTTTCTCCCCGGGCGCAGGTTAAGATAACCGTAGACAGAAAATGGTATGCAGATGAAGGATGCTTTGCATGATTTGGAGATATTCAAATGAAATGCGAGATGGAAGAGCTCGCAGGATAGTTAGAGAAAAAAAAGCAAAGCTCCGTTATTTGAGTGCGGTCAGATCCGTGGTCTCCCCAGTTCGGCCACTTTCACCTCACGGTGTAGAGAAAGTCTTGGGATACGGAGAAACGAAGAATCCCCAAAGCGGGCAGTTTACATACTTTTCTTTTGTACGTGACCTGACTCCTACCACCGTTATCATACGGTGGAAATTTCCTACGTTGAAACGTAATGCAAGATCAGAAGAAAATCTTGACTTTTACAAAAAAGACCTGTTGTCCTAATTGGATAGGAGCATCTTTGGAAAGTGCAGATAAGGGAAAAATAAGTTTTTCCTACAGGTTCAGCAATTTTACAGCCATAAATTGAGATGGTTCTTCCAGAAAAGCACACACAGGTATAGATCACCAAAATATCCAGAAACTGCGAGCTGAGGGGGCTCAGTCCAAGCAGGCCATGAGCATCCCGGTCCCGGTCCTGCTCACCTTCCTGGCGCTGTCAGCCTGCCAGGGCCACACGGCCGCTCTGCTGCAGACCTCCAACCTTCTGAAGGAGAGCATCAGGCTGGTGAGCGAGATCCTGGAGACGAAGGTAGGGCTCATTCGCGTGGCTCAGCCTTTACCCACTGATGGGAGGGACAGATTGTTTCGCCGGGCTCGGCGAGAGCGACGCTGAGTCAAAGAAAGGTGCTGAGCGTGCAGCACCGAGGCAGACCGCATGGTTCACAGCGCTCCCGGGGCGGG
>NW_008824658.1:6907211-6907424 GCF_000699105.1 Pygoscelis adeliae
GCCTGTGTGTGCACGTGTCAGGATGGATCCGCGTTAGCAGTTTCTCTAGCCTGATTGCTCCTCTCCTTTGTGTCTTGATAAAGGTTTCCTGTGACAAGATGAACGTGACAAGTATTTTTGCAGGCGATAAGGTAAGAGAGAAAAAACTAACTCGTCCTTGTTCGAAAACAATCCTACGGCCACGATGGGTACTGGGAGAGGCTGCCAGGGGGC
>NW_008824658.1:6907602-6908095 GCF_000699105.1 Pygoscelis adeliae
CCCCCCCCCCCCGGCCACCGCGCCATCGGCTGCTCCCAGCCACCCCGGAGGCAAGAGGGAGGCCAGAGGGGCAGGCAGGAATGGGCAGCATGCGTTTTAGCAGCATACAGGGTTTTTTCAAGCTTTTCAGAAAGGAAGAGAGGAACTTCTTCCTTTGTCTTGGAGCGGTGTGTCACCATCTCAGACACCCACACGCGTCTATCGCACAGCATCTCGAGCTCTGGTTAGACATACTATCCCTCTTTAGCCTCTGATCTGGGGGAAGGCTCTTCAGCTAGCAGAAGATTTAATAGCAGATAATAAAGCCTGTATCTGCTCTGAAAATTGCTGCCTAAGCCAAGCTCCCCGGCACCAGAGTTCCTGTTTTCACAGAAAGCCAATGCCCTCACCTTGCACTGCACGGGCGGGCGGCAGCCAAGGGATGCAGCAAGCCTCCCTCTGGGGGCTGGAGCTGAGCACCCCGGCTGGGGGGGGCCCCGCATCCCTCTTGCCA
>NW_008824658.1:6908114-6926227 GCF_000699105.1 Pygoscelis adeliae
TGCCTGGGATGCCTCACGACCCGATGTCCGCAGATCTGGCCGTGCCCATCACAGGGCGGGGCCGGTTGCTTATTTGGTGGTGCCATTTGGGTGAAAGCTGAGGAGCGCAGCGCGGGCAGGGCTCTCGGCAACCTGCCCGTGCTGCTGCAGCGAGGCAGCGTCGGGAATGTCCCCCAGGGAAGGCAACTGAATAGTTTCCTTATTGCTGCCAGCACTTCACTTACCAGCTCCTCATCTTCCACGTGTTGCTGCTACAGGGCTTTATCTACTCAAAGCACCTGACAGCGACAACCTCTTCCCGAGGGCTTTTGTTATTCCCATAGAGCCTCTGCCCACCCAAACCAGCTTCATTCCCGCGGGACCCCACGGGGAGCAGCTCCCCGAGCACAGGGTCCCACGTTGGCGCCCGTGCCGGCAGCACGATGCTCTAAGCGTGTGGGTCCTCACTGCTGCGCCAAACTCCGCCACGACTTCTCGCCAGCGGCTGACAGCACCCTCCTCGCCGGGGACGGGAACAGGCCCGCGTGTGCACACGCGCGTCTGGGAAGCTCCAGGGCGGGCTTTGACATCTCAAGCTGTACTTTGCACCTGCCATTTAGAACAGAAATTTATTATTTGCCCTGCTTTAATCCGCTGCTAATGAAGCCGTGACTGTACAAAAGGGTTTCTAAAAAAGCCACGTGCGTCTTCTTCCAGAAAGAAAACGATATGGAGATCCTATGCAAAGCCACCACAGTCGCTTGGGAGGGCCGGAGCTGCCACAGGCACCTGGAGGGCGTTTACCTCAACCTGCTCAGTCTCGTCCGAAGGAAAAGCACAGTCCACAAGGTGAGGCAAGGCTCTCCCCTCGCTGCCCGCCGCTCACAGCCCACCGCCCCCGCGGCACCGGCCGTGCCAGGGCCCTACAGCCCTGAGCCCTCAAGCTTTCTGCACGTCCAGCTTCTCTCTCGGTCACCGTTTTCGCTGTCACCCAGTCCTCTCCCGCACCACCATCAGCAGCCGAGACCAGGCCGGAGAACCAGATCCCTCCCCCTGCAAGCATCCTAACGGCCATTTTTTCCTATTACAGGCACCGTGTCCCGTGGCAGCAGGCAACACTACTTCACTGAATGATTTCCTAGTGAACTTACGCAGAGTCCTCCAACGATTAGTAAAAGACTAGAGTTTGAAGAGAAAGAACAGTTTGTTTCTGCTTGTTTTTAAACTATGACACTGTATTTTTCAAAGATTATTTATAATAATTCTTTAAATAAATGTATTTTTGGACTAAATTTTCTGGTATTGCATAAGATGTTTCTTGGCCAGAAACTGGAGACCACGTTTGAGAGCTCAAAGGTGCCAGCTGGAGCATGAGGCCCTGGGCTGCAGGACCTGGCTCGCAGCACCCGAGAGCCAAGGAGCCCCACAGCTCCCGGAGAGACCCGCTCAGCCCCCTCCCACCACCCCCAGCAGAAATGCCGAGGGGCCCAAGAGGAGGCCACGGCTGGGACAGAGCACCAAGGCCTGTCCAGAAGCAACAGGGACCAGGCTGATGGCAACAGAGGGAAACTGCAGAGCAGGGAAGAAAGGACGGGGATTTTCTACCCACGTTGCTGGAAAGGGGCAAGTTTGTGACTGGGTTGGAAACCAGGGCACAGAGGGGCAGCGCTGACTCCAGAGAGCTGAGCAGCAAGAGGTTCCTAGATGGAACAGGGGCTTTAGAAATAAAGGGGTTTAAAAACAGTGAAGTCAAAAGTCATTTTTGTTACTTTGCCATGTAAGTTGCAAGAAATACATGGGGCTACAGTGAACAGAGTCCAGAATCCACTGGCGCAAGGGTGGTGCTGGCTAGAGTCACCAAAACAAAGACCTTGTCCTGCTGTGGGGTTAAGGCTTGTACTAACACAAGGAAAGTGGGTCTGAGCAGAGGAAAAAGCCCAAGGGAAGCCACATTGGAGAAGACAGGCCACAGACAGGGCCTGCTTCTGGAAGCTGTGAACTCAGAAGTGTGTGCTAGAGCTGCAAAGAGAGATGCCAGGTCCACAGGGAAGCAGGCCCTTAGCTCTCCCCTCACCTTAGTCTACTTATAGCTTATTATAACCATATGTTTTTATATATGCCATTTATATATGGCATAGCCCTTCGTAGCCCGGGAGTAAAGAGGCTCCAGCAGCAACAGCAGTGAAAGAAATAGCAACAGGGAGCAAAACCTCACTGTGGAAGGGATGACTCCAGCCTGCAGCAGACCTGGGTGGTGCTTAAAGCCTTTCTAGCAACAGGGGACCGGAGTCTTGCAGGTATTTAGGTGTCTACCATTTTGCAACTTTGGCACAGCGTGGGAGAGCACTTTGGAAAGTCCCAGGACTGTGCAGGGTTTGGTTCGCGCATCAACTGAGTCAGAGTACTCAGGGGAGCTGCAGAGTTAGCAGACCACAAAAAACCTGTTACCTACTGCATGAGCAGGCTGAAATGTCTTCCAGAGGAAGAAATGCACTGCAGACCAATACAGTTCATGCAGCAAAGGAAACAGAGCTGAACATTTCCAAGTACTGCAGGTAAACTCACACCATCTGCACGAATACAGGGTGTGACAGGCTTGCCATGAAGCACAAGGACACTTAAAGCCAGAACAGGGTGAAAAGCCTTCTCCCCACCAGCTGTACCACCTATGCAGTGCACACAGGCAAGAAGAGGCAGAACACACACGGCACCGACTATTTCAGCGGACAAGCAGCTGCTCTTGCAGTGCCCTGGCTCAGCTGGGCTCTCCTCTTCCCCAAGGGCAGCTCAGGACAACCCCAGCGGAGGACGGGCTTGAACAAGGGGCTCCTCAGCTCGCTGGGGCACATCCCGTGATCTGCGTACCGGCCCCATCCCACTGATCTTCCCCGGAGTCTTCCAAAGTATCCTCTTCTTCCGCCCTGCCTACCTCTTCCGCAGGAGCTTGTCGCCCGCTGCCCTGGGGCTTGGCAATGAGGGTCCCTACGCACCCCAGACTCACTTCTCTAACTTCTCCAGTAAGCGCTTTGTATCACAGAGCTACACAGCCTATTTTAGCTACCCTTCCTGACGTATCTTCTGACTCAACTGAGTTAGAAAGATGCTGTATGTTATTTGAAAAACATGCACAGAGGTGGAACTAGGAATCAAGAATTTTATTTCATGGTATGAACATGCTCCAGGGACACAATACTGATATATACAGTGTAATGAATAAAGTTTAATCATAAAACAAAGAATAATCAGAAATAAACAGAGTTAGAAAACCAATAAATAGGAAGACAAATTATACAATCAGACTATACAGGACTGGCTAAGCAGAACTGCCGAGAGAGGTGAAAGCTGGACATGTGCAGACAGTGTAAGTCGGTGAAAGGCACTAAGGAAGGACAACCCCAGCGGAGGACGGGCTTGAACAAGGGGCTCCTCAGCTCGCTGGGGCACATCCCGTGATCTGCGTACAGGCCCCATCCCACTGATCTTCCCCGGAGTCTTCCAAAGTATCCTCTTCTTCCGCCCTGCCTACCTCTTCCGCAGGAGCTTGTTGCCCGCTGCCCTGGGGCTTGGCAATGAGGGTCCCCACGCACCCCAGACTCACTTCTAACTTCTCCAGTAAGCGCTTTGTATCACAGAGCTACACAGCCTATTTTAGCTACCCTTCCTGACGTATCTTCTGACTCAACTGAGTTAGAAAGATGCTGTATGTTATCTGAAAAACATGCACAGAGGTGGAACTAGGAATCAAGAATTTTATTTCATGGTATGAACATGCTCCAGGGACACAATACTGATATATACAGTGTAATGAATAAAGTTTAATCATAAAACAAAGAATAATCAGAAATAAACAGAGTTAGAAAACCAATAAATAGGAAGACAAATTATACAATCAGACTATACAGGACTGGCTAAGCAGAACTGCCGAGAGAGGTGAAAGCTGGACATGTGCAGACAGTGTAAGTCGGTGAAAGGCACTAAGGACCATTTTCCCCTCCTCTTAAAGAAAGGATCAGGAACAAGTTAAATACGAAATAATTCATTTACACAGCATTAAACAACATAAAGCATCAAAACCCTCAATGTTAAGGTCTATGTTCTGGAGTGAGGGGACTCTTCTGGCAGCAAGATGCAAAGATGAGCACGCACAATATATATATTACGGTAATATGACTTCTGATAAATACTATAGAGCACATCCTGACCTGGGATGAGAATGGCTGTATTAAGCTCTTAAACCCACACAAACCAAACCCCTTCCTCATTAAAACACGTTGTGGACCCATCAGACATTCACAGGTTGTCCAGGGCTACAGAGAGGGCCCACATGGTAAACCTGCAAGCCAGACTCCCTGGTTTTAAAAGAAAGTTCCCAGAACTTCAACAGAACACACCAGTTAAAAGGTAAGCCAAGCTGACAGAACATCATGACCATGATAGTGTTCCACTTAAAACAAAGTCCTCTTGTAAGAACAGATAATTTGTTCCCCCAGCCCCTGTAACAGGAGATTACAGCCCGTTTCTCCAATCTGCCAATTACAAAGGTGTGCAAGCAGTTATTTATTAAGTGTTTTCTCCACCCCAAGGCTCACTTAAATATGTAGAATACTATTGTTTCCAGCAGCAGGACTGTAACATTAAATCACAAAGCATATGCCTTTATAGTTAAGTTTTAAATATTTTAAACGCAGTGTCATGGTTCACAGTAGTATCTTTAAGCCACTGATGTCTGTCAGGTAAAAGAATTTTCAATGGTCTTTTTGAAAGCACAGTTCAGGAGAAACTCCCTTAAAAACAGATCACTCAACAAATCTTAGCACATGACGTAACACAAAGGGAAACACGGTATTTATCCCTGGTTCTGAGAACTAGTACAGGCCAAAATTATGCAGCTATCTGCTTGGAGACTGAGAACTGACATAAGGCCTAAGACAAAAAGAGCATTTAAGCCATTTTCAGTCTGCCTTGTTTGATGAGGAGTGTGTAACACGAGATAACCCAACGCTATCCAAGCACATTCAAAGTAAGGTCAGCTCTTCAAGGGCAAAACCAACTACAGCTTAGATCAGACAAGAGTTCTGAGTATTTACCTCTAAATGCTAGGCTAGAGAAAACAAATGCCAGTGTTTGGATTTGTATCTTGTACGAACTTAGGTGACACTCCCTCCCCCCCAAAACAGAGGGCAGTATGCTCTTCTCCTAGGTCATGATCCTAAAAAACACATTAAAAAAAACAGGGAAAAGCTTACAACCCATTTAGAATATCACTGAGTATATCTCCAGAGCAAAACATGCCCTTACAAGACCAGTTTTAACTATTACAGATCCTGTTCGAGTCACAAGGTACATCCAGTTAAGCATCACGACAGTAAGAAAGGGATATCAACATTTAACTACTCTGAAGTACTTCACAAGAACATTCTGGTTATTGCAAACGTGGCTACTAGCAAGAACTCAGGACACCTAAGGAGCTATCTTGTTCTTTCTGTCATGCTTCAGGACTCCATTTCTCCTTTGAGCAATCACAGCTTTTTAATCCTCTAGGTAACACTAAGGTTACATGGAAGTTACAGCTAATTACCACCGCCCTGGCATGGGAACTGTTGAGATACCTGCAGCCGACGTGCTCCAGCATGAGTTACAAAGCACACACAATCCAGAGGAGATGCGTTTTCTCTGTGACACAAAAGCAACGTATTAAAGTGATATGTGTCTATTAGCAGCATAAATATCAAAGAAAAAGAGCAGCCACCACAAATAAATGGTTATCAGAGACCAGAATTTTTTTCCTCTTAGAGCATAGCCAGAAACCCGAGATGATACAATCTACACAGGAACACAAACAGCATCAGCTATTTCAGGGGATGTTACCATTCTGGGAAAATTGGGAAATTCATGCCTGTTTTAATATAGGAGAGTCAAATTCACCTCCAGTTTAGAGCACTGGTCCAGTGCCCTTGTATCCAGGGATGAGAAAATGGAGCCATAATGCTCACAGTCCCAAGGCTGAAGACAAGTCCTAGTATTACAGCATTCCCCTTCAATAATCTCTGCTGTTCAGATTACAAAACAATTCACATACATTTAAAAAATTCCACCTCAGAAGCATAAGAAGCAGTCAAAGCAATGCTGCAACACAGCCTTAAAAGGAGGGGAAAAAAGCTCTTTCGCCTTTGCATCAAAGGCCTCACTCTCCACAGTGCCAGCAGATCACACACAAATAGACAAAAATAAAAGCACTACTTAGACACATTTGTTTTCTGTTGCTTCTGTGACTTCTTTCCCCGAAGTCTCAGACTTTGTAGTTCATGTTTCCCCTACCCAGCTACTTTCTTTGTACAGCAAGACAGCAAATGAAGGGAAGAGGACTGTGTATTTGATACACAATACGATCAGGTTAATAGCCACATCGAGGAATATTTAAATAAAAGGGTTTGATGCTCTTAATTCAAAGGTTTGCAGCAACCACATTCAAACACAGATCAGTGCAACAGAGGACAATAGTGAAAGCTGCCAGTTATGTGCAAAGCAGGGCATAAATCAGATTTACCAGCCTTAAATTTTAGGATTTCATCAACCGTGTTGAGCTAACATGTCTAGCACTTAAGCACATTATCTAGAACCCTTATTTTCTATACATTTCAACAAGGATTACCAACAAGTTTCCCTGCACAACACGTTTAACACATGGAATTTCACAACCATCATATATACCAGTTTAATATTATGTTAATATAACATACAATACAGGCAACTAAGGAAAAATACTTTTTTTTTAAAATAAAGCTCCATACCAGCAAGGCATGGATTTTATAGCCATGTCAAACTGTGCCATCTCTTGAATTCCATATTCTGACCAAATCTTATACACTCACTGATTTTTTACAGCAATTCTGAACAGGTCACACCTACTGCAGCAGAGAGTCAATGACGGCTCCTGGCTTTGCTGAACGTTTTCTGTTTGGAGAGCAGAAAGGAAAGGGAAAACAACACCATACACACATCATTATGCTGTCTAGGAAAGACCGGGACCAGCCACATTTCAAGTCAAAACTACACAATGTTACTCTTCCACAAGCATTTGTCAAAACCAACCAAACAAAAATAACCAAGAAAACCCATGCCGAAATCTCCCCCAACAGCACATTACTTTCCAGTAATAACAGTATATGCACTGTCAATGTGTCAAACGGAACCACAGAACACAGTAAAATAAAGCAAGAAGCCGGAAGAGGGAAATGCAGCAAAAGGGCATCAGAAAAATCCCCAGACAAGCCTTTCTGGACAAGATTTTACTGCAGTAAAGAAATTTCAACTCGGTTCTGTCACACTTGGCACCAGTAAACTTTATACCGTGCAAAACTTTAGCATTTTGTCTTCTCATTAAGCAAGTGTTTGAAGACTTACGGTAAGTTTGCATGCACAAACTTAAACCTTCCCCTGGGTAAATCCCCCATTACATATAGATACCCCAAAGTTCTTCACCTTCTACCCGTCTTGGGCCTGGATCTTCCTTTTGAAGTCCTCGGCCTCTCCAGCTTCATCAGAGATTGCCTCAAGCTTTCTTCAGTGTAAGCTAAGTAAACATGGGAAAGGTCCACTTCAAAGGGCTAAAAAACCCAAAAAAACCCACAAAACAAAAACATCAGAATCATTTTATACATTGATCAATGGTGCTTTTGTAACACTAGAAAGACTTCTCTTCAAAAGAAAATTTAAATTGGACAGTCTCCCTGTAAATATGCAGTGGTAGGTACAGGCAGCAGAACTTACACCTACGCAATTCAATACATGCTTATAAAGAGTCACTCACATCTTTTTCTTTTTTATCCAGGACAGGCGTCTGTTTCCTCATATTGTTTCCTGTATATGCAACACATTTCTTAAAGAAAGAAAGCTCTGTTAGTAAAGTCTACTGTGCACAGTAAAACTGACTACAGCTTTATCAGTTTACTTGAGAGCTCAGTTAAACTCCTCGGAAGCTCGTGCTAACATTAGCTCGTACATGAGCCAGTCGGCTGGCTTACCAGCTGCCACTCTCCAATGTCTTCATTCCAGTGAACGTAGTTTTCAATCATTTCCTAGAAAGAAATTAGAACAGTAGTTGTTACAGACTTGCACAATCTACGCTCCAGATGCATTTTCCAGAACATACATCCCTAAAGGCCTGGACAAGCTGCTTAAGAACAGTCTTGACCGTTCAAAGTTGTTTTTATCAGGACAGCCATACTACGTTCAAAAACCCCTATTCACATTCTGAAGACTACAGAAGAGAAAAATACCACTCCCAAATTGAATGCATTGGAGTTCCCACTAAAGCATGGGTTTCCCATTATGCCAATGCCATCAGGATAGCAATAAACAAATTGTAATATGGAAAAAAATGAAATATTAAGGGAAATAGCTTTTATATTTTCTATTAAATAGTGTGCATCATATTTAAGCTTATCATGAATTTTCTGAACATTGGGGACACAAAGAAGACAAGAAGTGAAGAGTTCCAAGTTCAGTCTTACTACTTTCTATTAGTATCAGACATCAGCAAGCACAACTTCAAGCACAGTGGAAAAAAGAGGTTTTGAACAGACCCAGAGCACGGGCACACAGCAAATGTACCAGTTAAATACATGGTGAACGTGATTTTTTTTTTTTAAGCCATTAGGAAAACATGCTGCAAGAGAACTGAGATTAATATATCACTCTGCTTACAACCCCCACCACATCACACACTGCTTCCCTAAAATAGATTCCATAACCATGGAATTGTAGCCAAAGTTATCGAAACCCCTGAGAAATACAACAAAGCCATTCTGCATTCGTTATTCACATTGTTGTGCTGCTTTTAGAGCTAAGTGCACCCACTAACTCTGATCTCCTTCCAACTGAACTTCAAGCAGAAGTCCACCAGGTTACAAGAGTCACTTGACAAAAGCATCTTTTCCTACTTTAACATCACCTGGTTCTAACAATCCAGATAATGGCACAAACACATGAATGCAACCAAGTTGCACCTGCTTGGCTGAGCCACAGCAAACAAAGGCTCACAGCAATACACACCAACTCATTTGTGCTACAACTTAACAGGCAAGTGTCAATGAGTTCACTGTGAATACCTCATGAAGAGAAAAGCAGCCAACTCATTCCATTTGTTGGACAGAATAAGAGCTAGAGGGCTCAGCGTGCATAGCACAATCCTACGCCACAGGCTTCGGTTCTTTGTCTTTACCTGGTAGTCCTGAGGAATGAAGTTGTCTATGATAAGCATCTGAAGACGAAGTTCCCTGCTCAGCTGCCGAATATTCTCTAGTAATCCTTCAATCTCTCTCTGATGCTCTTGCTGCAGATCTGCCATCTGAAGACAAACCAGACATTTGAGAGGCATCAGAGCTAGCTTAAGACACGGTAACAGCCTAGAAGAGAAGTCTTCTGCCTACACAAGGTTTTTGGGAAACAAAAGCAAACTCTGATTATAAGTACTAGAATAGTTATCTCTGAAGAATAAACCCTCTGAAACCTTTCAGCTCAGAGATGGCTGAAAATAGCATTAAGTTCTCAGTTTCATAAAAACGAAACTGGCCTTCTGCCAATCCAGGCTCTGCACCAGCTAAGAGCAGATGAAGAGTGTGCAGACAAGTTATATCCCTGGCAAGATTTCAAAGAAAATCTCTGATCCCAAAGACAAAATGCACTTTTCATGAAACAGGAACTCTAGACACCAGCCAAAGGACACATTGATCCAGTGACTGAGGAAGAGAGACCAAGGGCAACAGGCAGAAAGGACAGACAGCTAAGAGCAGAGGAACATCTGGGCTGCTGCAAAGCAGGAGATCAGGCTGCCAGCAAACAGCTTTTTTGTTTCAGAAATAACCAGTGTTTTTCCTTGAAGTTCTGAATATCTCAGGGTCTCACACATACCCCCTCAGCCTGGCCTGGGGAAAAGCTCTACAACGTGCCCCTGTGCAGATCTGACACCAGACTTAGTTAGATCTTTTTGAATTATGTGAACCAAATGGACAGCACAAAGTCATTTCTAAACATATGGCACTTTTTCCAGTGTTACAAGGGTAAGCTGATGGCTTTACCCTTCCCAGCTATAATCTCTCACATCATCATAGGCTGAGGACTTCAGACACTAACCTCCGATTTTGCAGCCATAAGCATGGTCCAAACTTTCTTCAGCTTTTTGGTTTTCCCCTGTGCTTCTTCCTGGAGGCTGGTGTACTTCTCCTCGATGTCCAAGCGTTCTTGCTGTGTGCAACATTTAGCACAGACATCCACACATTAACATAATCAAAGAAACTATCTGCAATAGTATGAACAAAAGGAGAAACTACTTGAACCAAACAAAGCATTTGCCAAGGGCACGGAGACCTGGCTTAGCCAGGCTGGCTCAGACCCACAGCGATGGCACTGCCAACATGTGGCCTCCAAAGTGGTTAGCTTCTGCTGTGCTTTCAGAGTAGAGCACATCTCATCCACGTAAGCAATGCCAAGGCACACAACATGGTGTATCCTGCCATTGCTGTTTTCAGACAGCTACATCATATAACCCCACCTCCTTCTCCTCAAGCTCCTTGCGAAGCTGTTCTGCTCTCTTCCTTCGTTCTTCCAGTTCCATATTCGATTCTTCTAGAAGCTTCTCTTGCTCCTCTGCTTTTGCCAGCAAGTCCACTCCTCCCACAATCACCTTCTTCTCCAATGCAGACAGTTTCTCCAACAGGGACTGGTGCTCTTGTCTAGAGAGACAGGTAAGTGAAAAACTTTCTGTCCTACAGTGCTCACAAGGCAGCAGGTCCAGCTCAGTTTTACAGCCCAGACAGCATTCACAGGGCTGGAAAAACTTGTCTTGCTGCCAAGGGTTTAAGTGGGGGTGAGGCAATGCAAGTGAATGCAGGGAGTTCCCCGAGCTCCAGCTCCCATCACTTTCTCGCAAGCAAAGCCAGGTCAGCACAGAAGTCTCTCCTGCTGCAAGTCTCCTCTATGAGGGGCTGCAAGGCACCAGTGATATTACCAGGCTACCCGAGGCACCCCTTCCCCGAGGGCCTTGCCAGCACAGTGATGCCCAGAGGCAGCTGCAGAAATGGAAGCGAGCGAACAGCGATCAAGACACAGCAGCCAAGATGCAAACCAGGAATGCTGGCTGCTGTTGGAGCAGCCTCTGACAGCAGGACTGTCCTATCTGCATGGGACAGTGCGATCTCAGCAGCTTCTCAGCTCCAGAGCTGAGAACGCCTACACCCAAAACGACATGCTCGTGACAGTGTGCTGCAGGAAACTTGGCTGGCTACACAGCTATTGCTCACTGACCAAGCAGTACAGCAGTATTGCTGCTCTTCACAGGTCTCCAGGGTTTGGAGGATTCATTTATGTTTCTAGGCTATCTTGCACAACTAGATAAAGTTAAGAGAAGAAGTGGCAAAAGGATAAAATTTGTCTTTTCCATCTGCTCTAAACTCTGAAAGCAGAGTAAACTCCTCGTTCACTTTCATAATAGCAAGAGCTGATGTTCAGTTTGTACAAAGTTTGACAGGCACCTCATCACGTATCTCCAGATATCCATAACTGAGTTGTAGATTAAGGAAGGAAAAACCCACACGACCACACAAACTGCTCAGAGCAGGGTACTCACTGAGCTTTAAGCAAGTCTTTTTCTCTCTTCTCCAGTTCAGCTCTGGCTTTATTTCTTTCTTCTTCTTCCATATCAAGCTTAGTTTCAAGAGCTTTTCTCTCCTCTTCAATCTTTGCTTGCATCTCTACCATCTTATCAGGGGAAACCTTCTTTTTGCCTTTGGAAGAGATAGGGAAAACAAGTTAGTTCACAGAAAAATAAGACAGCCTCTGTATCACAGCATTTTTTCCAAGTTCAGATTCAATACTTGCATTTAAGAATAAATTTATTAGATGTCAGCTCCAAGCTGGGCACAACTCAGTCTTTCAAATCCCATTTTAACATTGACCAGTTGTCACCAGTTCCTACAGAGAAGGAACACTATATAACTAACACTATAACATAATGCCCCCAAAATAGAAAACACATGAAGAACGCTTGGAGAAGGAACACTGCCTAAAGAGAAGTCTGAGCTGGAAACTCAGATGTTCTAACTCTGTAGATTAGGCCAAATAAAGGAAAACAGAAGACTGCCTTGGTCTTGACCTACAACTGCAAGAACTAAGCTATCAAGAGTTACATACTCAAATTTCAGATTAGCATCCCCATCACACCCCTTGTTCTTTGTCCTCCTTACGGGGTTACCTATTGCAAAGTCAGCATGTAGATATTTTAAGAATGCACTACTATGAAAATACAGACTAGAGAAATTCAGAACAGCCCTATGAAAAAAAACCAGACAATTAAAGAAACTTTTTCATGGTATTCCATCTATGCAACAGTGACTACCCACAGATTTGAAAGTACTGAGGTTGGCTGCGACTTATCAATCGTGTCTTCACAGTAACTACTATTACAGCAAACCAGGTACACTTCATAGAGGGTTACAAAGGAAGTGGCCACAGCAACTCATTGAACCTATCGGCCTCAAGGGCTGGACCCAAACACCTGTGATTTTGAAACAAAGTGTGAGGCTGCTGCTCTTGGAAATCACTCCGCAAGTCTCCCGTCAACTTTCATTGTAATCCCAAGAGTGCCTAAGGCAGGTGAACAGAGATCCTGGGGGGGTTATTTGGACTGAGAGAGAACCCAGCCTATGTGCATTTCCTCAAGTCCAGCCTATGTGCATTTCCTCAAGTCCACAAGTCTCCCACAAGTCCTAAATCTCCCTTTATTCACTACAAGCGAATCCTTCATTTTTTGTTTTCCTCTTCGAGACAAAAAAAATCCCCATAGAATCCAGATGCCTAGAAACTAAGAAGCCATCGACTGTCAAGGCACTGTTTTCACAGTGACATAATGCATACGGTCAGAATGTGCTCAAGAATGTTGTTCAATAAAAGGCTTCCCTTCCCTCCAGTCTTCATGGCATTCAGTTTTATTTATATACATATATGACCACTAGCAGACAGAAAATGCACTGTATTTGTAAACGTGCATGCACATACATTCATATCTGTATGCATGTTTGTTCATGCACACAAGAGAATACAGTTAGTTTTGTGGCAAGGTAAGGACTTCAGCACTACAGCAAACATATCTTAGTTTCCATCTGCTAAACTTAGGAATCAGATAATAAGCACTTATTTCTGGATCTGCGGTGAAAAAGTGTCTAATTAGTCTGAGTAAGAAGCTTTCTGAAAGTGCTATACATAGATCATCATATAAAAAGAGATAGCCAGATAAAGGCTTCTTACTGTTAGTACACATCCCTATATATTCTCAGTTTAGGAGAAAAAGGTGAACTAAACCAAGCTGTAAAACCCTTTCACAAGCTCTGCAATTTATTATAAGGAGGAGGAAATCAATTACACCAACCTGCTTGATCTTGCATTAAGAGGAAGTAGAAAGCAAGTCACAGAGAGGCAGCATATGCATAAAAAGAGGAGGAAAGAAAATATATTATTGCTTTGATAATTTTGGACAAAGATCACCAGCATCAGAACAAGCATTCATTTTATATGCATGTTTCTAGAGTAGAAAACACAGGATAATAACTAAAAAAACTCCATTAGAGCAAACATTAATGCATCGTGATTTTATGCTAAAGCAGAGAAAGTTTCTGTACTTCAGAGTGCTTTGCATATCCACGATAATCTTCAGCTCACTCTTGCGTTCTTCTGCCCATTCAATGCAATGCAGAATCTAAATGTGACGTTATGAGCCTGCCGCAAACATCATGCCCTAAGAAACAGTTAAAGAGGGTAGATTTCTTCTTCGACAAGAGACTTAATGCTTTCCCCCCCTGCTCAAGATAGCCAATTCTGTCATATTACCTGTAAAATATTAGCATACAGAAGACTCGTTCTAAGTTTTAACCAAGTTTCCAAGCCAATTCTTTGCAAGATATATGACAGTTGCACATAGGGAGTCTCAGCACAAGGTTTCTCCATTTAATTACACAGGGTGTTAGTAGGTTAATTTGCAGTAACTGATGCTTCCATAGAGGTATAGAGCCAGTTTCAGTTATTCAAGCAAGTGCAGCAAAAAAGGCAGGACAGGAAAGGCATAATGAAAGACACCACATGCAAAAGGGTCACGCTTGAGGACAGTTAATATCCCAAACCACATATAGTCACACTTATCCTAATCACCAAAAGCCCAGTGCAACTTCCACAACAGAGCTGTCTCCAGACTTGCAGGAGATGGACTCATCCACCCACTGCCGCATCAGCAGTTTGCTATTAACTGTCCTCATCCAAATAAAATACTCAGGTTTCAAGCAAGCTTTGAAAGAGCAAGTTTGAAGCAAGCAGATTCCAAGCCTACTATCATATGACCCGCCAAAGGTCTCCCCTAGGTTGTGATCCTTCTTAACCTACTACCACACTTTCTCTGAGCTGATGCTTTCCACTAACATAACTAGTATAAGTGTGACTGAAATATATAGCAACACTTTCCAGACTCTCTCTCCACTCAGGGAGGAGAGTGGACTGCATCTGTTCAGAATAACCACAACAGTGGGTAAAGTCCCTACAAGCCAAGTCCTGAGGTGTGATTTATTTCTTCAGTCATCACTAATTGATTGTAGGGTTTTTAAAGGCACAGAGCCCTCTCTGACCAGGAGCAGACCAGACTTCCCTCGCTGCTAGACCAAAATCTAGATCTCTCGCTCCTCTGAACTAAGTCCCACAGTGATCAAGAACTTAATGTCATGGGGCAGTTAAACCCCAACCACCACCGAGGATTTTTTTTAAGTATCTGCCAAAATAAAGCAAATCAACCAAGCGTTACCATGTTTTCTTTGCAAGTATAAACCTCCTGTTGTTTGATCATTGACTGCTCCATTCATTTTCTGCAAAACTAATTTTGAGAAGGCAGAGTCCAATATAATATAGCACAATCCATTTCACCTGCCTAGCTGTCCTTTTTATGAACTCATATTGTAGCAACTCCCATTAAAAAGTTAGCTCAGACTTTTTTCCTGATATTTCAGAGGGAGCACTTAACACTGGAGTTGCAAACTTTTTTTTAACTTATTATTTATCAATTGTCTTTAAATCTTGCTCAAGGAGCATACTAAATTGCTTCCTGTTCTCTCACATATCTGGCTAACAATGCGCACATTAAACAACTGTTTCAAGCATGGAAGCAGCAAAGGAAAGGCATGCTTTAGCAGAATTAAAAGTTCAGGTTTATCTTTCCAACGGACATAGCGGGGAAGAGTGCAGCATTGCAAAATGGAGTGTGCAGATTATGGGAAGGCCAAAGCTTAAAGGACTTAAGAGCTCCCACTCACTAGTGAAGGACTTATCCAGAGGTTTCTCTATGACAGAGCATGTGGAGTCTGAACTACTGCTGCTGCTACTGCCTGGAAAACAGAAATGCGTCCCACAGAAAAACCCAGAGAGGAAGAAACATGCAGATGGGAAGTTAGTTCTAAAGGAAAGAAACCCAGAAGGGCCAGCAACCTAGTTCAAAAAGGCACAAGTTCCCATCAGGAAGCATTTGCTAGGATCCCTCCCAGACTCAGCTTGCAAAGCCACCATTTCCCAGCACAAAATAGCATGCTCAGAAAGACACTTCAGTTAAAACCCATCTTAACCAGCCTACAGCTTAAAACAACATGCCAAGGCAGCTTTCCAGTTCAAGCAACAACAGCACAGAAAACCAGATCATAGTGGAGAAGGCTGTGGATATCTGCAGTAGCAGAGGATTCAGTGACCAGGAGTCCTTTCCAGTCTTATGTACACAGCAACGTGCACTTTTCCCCCTGGAAGGCAGAATCAGCTTACATGGGGACAGTTACTATGCGTACTCCTGCTGAGCAGCACCCTTACTTAGAGAACTTAGAGTAGCTTGTTTGGAAGTTGAGTAAGTCACAGTTATTTGCCCTCTACTCCTTTCAAGCAGCATTTTGAAGGTGGTCTCCTCTTGGGAGGAGATTTGGGCGGGACTTGGTTCTTGATGGAGACAGTGGTCAATCTTTTTGCTTCTAGAAATTACCAAAAGGTGAAAAATGAAGTTGTTACAACTACCAAAGGCACGACAAAGGTCATTTACGACTCTACTTGGACAGATAACAAAATGAAGAGAGTGCATCTAAACCAGGAATGCTTTAACAGGAATTTTTTTAACAGATATGGGAGCTTCAGGACAGGAAGGCAGTTTGAATGTCAAAATTAGTTTACTAGAGAAGCTGGAAGTTGAGCTTGACTTCTCTACTCCCCATGAAGAAACATCAGAGAGGTTCTAGGGGCATAGCAAGCTCCCTGGAAGCCACAGCATCCCATAGTACACAACGACCTGCAATTCTAGGCTCAGCAACATCCCTTGGGGTTTAGATGTTACACAGTAGTTTAACACTGGTGTAGTTTAACACAAAGCAAACTTCACCATGGGCTTTCCAGAGTGCTCCCAAGCAAGGGATGTGCAGCTCCCATTCAGCTTTTCGGCTTGCACAAAGACACCCAAAGGTCAACTTTTTGCTCTATCAACATAAAATAGGACACCAGAAGAGTCAGTTACTGAACATCCATAAGACAGATGAATCCTTTGCCTAAACCACAGCCAAAATCCCCCTCCAACCATTCCCATGGTTATAAAAACCTGCATCTGCCTACCATTGATCTCTGGTGTCTTCTTCCTCCCACCTCTGTGAGCAGGGGAAGTTCCACACCACCAGTCACAAGCCATACACAGCCACCTTGCGGCAACCAGGGAGCCACCACAAAAGAGGGTGTTACCACAAGCACAACTACCCAAGTGGAAGCAGATACTACACAGGTTCAGAGCTGTCCATCTACGGAGACGGCACCAAATAGCTTCGTTTCTAGGAGAGGCATGATAATTGCAGCGGCAGTAGGGCAGCTCTACAACTCTACTTTTCCCCGCCTTGCTCTGGCTATAGTTTCTGACACCAGCTGCTGGTTGAGGAGATTGGTGGCACTGACAGGATTCTCTACGGCCTTACCCCGCCGTTTCTTCCGCTTCTCCCCATCCTCTCCAATCTCCCCATCGTCATCTTCATCCTCCTCTTCAGAATCACTGGTCTCGGAACCAGATATCTCTTCCCCTACAACAGAAGAGTGCTTTTTGATGCGCTTTCCTTCACCTCATATCAGCTTGTTACTGTGACAGCAGCATTTGTCCAAACCCAGCAGTGTCCTACATCAGCTTATGAGCACCTGCAGAAGTCATTAGCTGTTGAGCAGACAGACAGCTTGCCATGGCTCAGGAAACTTAAGGAAAATAAGATACGCAATTTGATGCTGTGAAGTCAGTGTGTATATGTTAAAGCTCAAGTGGGTGCTTTTCATGGGAATGAAAGTATCCTTGCACTGCTGAAGCATTAAGCTACAAAATTTTCCTAGCAGGATCTCCCCATACCTTCTCTTCCATCTCAGATGGAGGAGAAAACAGCCAGATGAACAAAGTTCACACAGACTTACTACTTAATCAGACACCTGTATACATGAAGCTAGATGGCTGTTAATTGAGAAAATGGCCAGTTTCACAAGTGTTTCTCATTGTTGCCATTGCAGACACAATGCTCAGAGGTTTCAGGCTGTGTCTGGAAACCAAACTGAATAGAATCCAACATTTAACATCCTGGCCTCCCAGTAATGTTAGCAAACATAAGGCTGTTTGTTCTGTAGCTTAGAGTCTAAAATTTAAGAAGCCACCCTCAGCCCACCAGGGATGAAACAGCTACACCCAGCTCCCAACCCTTGAGGAAAGCGTTACTGACCTTTTCCTGCTTCTCCTGAATGAGGCAGACTCCAAAAGGCAAGCCATGTTGGAGTTACTGCTACAGCTGTTCCGTGCTGTGAGCATCTCTCCAGAGAGAGATGTTGTGCCAAAGTCACTGTTTAGTAAGCATCCCTCTGGCAAGATCTTTCGACATTGATGGACTAATAGTGTCACAAGGCCATGAAGTTACAGGGCTTAAAGAAGCTTCTTGTTTCTCTATGCATTGTTTGAAAGTCAGCTCCAGTCCTAGCTCCACAAATTTGGTTCATTTTTCTCCCAAATAACGCATCCCTCCTCCTCAAACAGGGAAAACATTGGACCTTTTGTCACGGTACAT
>NW_008824658.1:6926237-6932756 GCF_000699105.1 Pygoscelis adeliae
TGTCCAGCCGTGCTCAGAGCCCTGCTGCTCACCAGGCGAGCCCGGGCACACCTAACGCAGCCCAGAAGCCACCACTTATCCTAGTGCCAAGTGCCACCTAGCGGGCAAAGCCGGGCCCCCGCCAGCACCCTGCTGCCCTCGAGACGCCTCTCCCGGAACAGAGCAGGGCGAACAAAACCAGGGCACTGACCAGCTACTAAACTCGTGTGACACACCTTCAAACGGTGAAGAATGTTCACGCTCAAACAGAATGAGCATTGGCATAGAGAGAAACACTAGGCGGAAGGACAATCTCACCTTCTTCCAGTTTTTTCTTAAGCTCTTCAATTTCTTTTTGAAACTGGCGGAGCAAAGCATCCTTGGGATCTTCATTAATCCTGGCCTTGTTCTTTATGTTCTTGGCTCGGTTTGCATACCTGAGAGTGCTGATAGTCTCATCGTAGTTGTAGTCTGCTGGACCAATGTTCGCACACTGTGACACATGGAAGACCGAGTTACTGGAGGACAGAGTGCCAGAGCCCAGAACAAGTAATTTCACAGGGACCCATCCCCAGCTCTGCCAATCTCACACTGCTACTCTTTCCCAAGCTTTCCTGCTGCTTCTACACCAAAGCTGCTTTTGGCTACCCAAGCACAGCTTCTATTTGATCTTATGCACATGTGTACATTTGCACTATGTTTAGAACCTCATCTGTACAGGGGCAAAGAGAAAAGACAGACAAAGATGCACATAAAAGGTTCTCTAAGCTGCAAACAGCTCTGAAATAAAGAGGTAAATGCCAGGCTGTTCTCACGGCAGAGTCACTATGCTATCCCTGTAAAAATGCAGCTCCATCGCTGGCACTGGAAAGGGCATCTCAGCTTACCATCATGGTTTTGGAGTTGCCCCCCAGGGAATCCTGAAGGAGACGCGTAAGTTTGGAGTTACGGTAGGGCACATGGGTGCTCTTGCCATCCACCAGCGCAGAGATAACGTTCCCCAGCGTGGAAAGAGAGAGGTTGATCTTTGTAGCTTCCTTTAGTCGCTGCCCTGTGGCTCCAGTTTTTGCCTGTCTTTCAGAACCCTGGAAAGGGAATGGGAAGCAGAAGCACGAGTTACAACAGATTCTCTAGTACATCTCCTTCCTCCAAACAGGATCAGCTACACCTGAAGTCTTGCTAGCAGCCATGTCACTAACCACCTCATCCATTATTAAAGAATCTGGCTAAGTACCTCAGACATTGTTAAAGAGACAAGTCAAACAGGTCTTAACTGAAGCTTTCAAGGCCAGCAAATTCTGGTTTGCTCAAAGTAATGCAGCCGGGAAAACAGATTTTGTCCCCACAAACAAAAATTTTATGAGGAGCAAGTCAGCAGTTATGAGGTGCCTCAGCTGGAGCTGCTAAGCACCATCTCCAGCCTTTCCTATCAGCAGGTCAAAGGAGAAAAGCAACACTGCAATTATTTAAGTTTCATAGAACCTGAACATACATCACGTAAATAAAGTTAACATGCAGACATTGAATGCCTTTAGTCTCCCCTTTCCTGCATCTTGTCCAAGGAAAGATACTCCAGTGTAAAGTCTGGGCTAAAGACACATTTTACCAGCACAATTACATTGGTTCAAAGTGAGTGACAGAGGGAGAGAACCTGCAAGTGATGAACTGCATGGTCACAATCCTCTGAAAAACCAAACTCTTGCAAAGACCCAGTTCTGCTGTCCAGAGAGCTCTTTCCAATGTGGTTTATCCATTTAATAATTAATTTATAGAAGCAAGAGAGCCCTTTTACTGGGAGAGGCTCTGGCTACACGGAAGGCTCTTCCTGGTATACCTCTGATTTAAGGCCCCAAGTGAATACTTCACAGCAGTCAAATGTCAGACAGAAGTCTGGGCTTTAGCTGTGAAACAGGGGACATGCCCTTTACTGTGCCTTCAACAGCGCATACGCAAGCAGCAATGCCCACCATGCGTTATGGCAGACCCAGCTGGTCCTACTTACAGCAAGATCGACGAGATGCAGTTTGCCCATGCGCACGTGCATGTTTCCATCAACCCCCTTCTCACTGCACTCAATAGTGATCGTGAAGATGGCGTGTGAACGAGAGCTGTGCTCATTCATGTTTGTGGCACCAACAGAACCTTTTAATAGAGAGAAAAAGCAATGTCATCTTCAGAAGGAATCACATGCTCCTCTAACACTCTTCCTGCTCTCAGAGGAGACTTATCCCCACCTCTTTACCCAACCCTGTTTTTCAGAAGATGGAAGAGGGATGTTCAGACTCAGCAGTAAACTGTATTCTTGGGCACTGAAGTTGCAGCACATCTCCAATCTGGACTAGCAGAAGTGTTACAGCCTGCTGTAGCTCTAAGCCAACCACAGACTCCCATCCCAAGAGCAGCAGTAGTTCTCATCTGTTTCTTTAAGGCTACAAAGATCAGTAGCCTAAGGCATTCACAGCTGATCCCTGAAAACAGCTGTATTTTGAGAAATAAGAACATAGCAATCCATGCCAGTAGCAACAGTAGTCAGAACTTTAGGTCATAAAAGGATCTGAGCTTAACTAAGAAGTCTTCCAGAAAACAAACCACTTCCCACTCACAGCACAGGGCTAGTTGTTCATCCTGATCAGAACCGAAGAGGGAGAGGAAGCAAGACACACACCAGTAGTTCTGACAACGCTGACTGCCCTCACTGCATCCTCCCCTTTGCCGTCTCCCCCACTGGCACTGGCCGGTGTGGGAGGCACAGCCTTCTTTACCTGTCCCTGCACAAAAGGGGTTTGGGAGGAGATACCCTTTTTGCTCTGCTCAGCTGAACAATCTTTCCAGCATTAGGACTAGGATCTCTTACTGTGGTCTCATAACCAGACCTTTGCTCTGTCTGAGCTATAAACCTGCCCACAGCAAGGCTACGTACGGTTCTTGTGGCCCAGAGTCATGATTCTGTCCATATCATCTGCATTGTTTACGACATAAGCTGAAAGGTCTTTGATATAAACTCCCACATCAGGTCTCTCCTTAACCTAAGAGAGAAACAGTTTAGACTGAGCATCCTTAGGAGATTCCCCAATAGCCAATTTCAGCGGTTCACTCCAACACTCAATCAGAGCAGCTAAGGAACAAAGACTCCTGCAGGACAGTATTCCACTGGTTTCCCCTGGTGGCAAACAGTGACTTCAAATCTCAGTCTGCAGTTCCTAGAAAGACTGCCGAGGGGCCTTTGGGGTAGATCTGCAGGCACAAAACTCACTCAGATGGAACAGCCAGTTTCTCACTATGCAGCTGACCAAGTGGAAAAGATTAGAGAAGTCAGTAGTGGTATCCAGCTACTGTATCTGAAAGGAAACGCTACATGTGCTGAGGAGCCCAACCTCCCACTTCCCTTCAAGTGCTTCTGCGGTCTTTAAAATATAATATTGCTCACCGATTCAAAGCAAACATCACATTCAGAACAGCAGGCTCACCTCTAATCTCTGCGTCTGGTCTTTTCCTAGCAGGTCCCGCACTTCTTCATTGTAAATCTCCAGGTAAGACACACGAACTAAAAACCTGAAGACAAACAGTTGGGGAGCTTTCTTAGCAAGACATTCGTTGAAGTCCAACAAACACAATCAGAGAGTACAAAGAAAATGCAGTGATATACCAGCACAATCCTGCTACCCCCTCAAGAACCGCCTAAGTAGAAGTCTTTCAGCTAGGGCCAGAGGTATCATTTCAGTTGCCATTGTCAAGGTCAGGCTCCTACCACAGATGGACACACAAAAGAGAAGCAGTGAAGAGAAGCTGTTTACCTTGTATCCCCCTCTGCCTTGGCAATGTGACCAAATATATGGGCAAAGGAATTGGGAATGATGCCTCTAAGCTCAGGAACTGCTCGGACCCCTTCCATGGTGAAAGTTTTGCCTGTTCCAGTCTGTCCATATGCAAAAATAGTACCTGAATGATAAGAACATATATGAACAAACTCTAAGAGGTTGCTAACTGCAGTTTTACTTCATCCCTTCTTAGCCCGATGGCACTAAACACCACTATTTTTATGGAGTTGAAGTTTGCCACCCACTCCAGTAGATACTGTACAAGGCTAGGAGCAACAGAAATGCTGGACAACCACAGCGAGCAGGGCTGAGCCACTAGTTTTTTTTATCCAGCCCGCAAGATATCTAAGAAAAAGTCAGCTTTTTTTAACTGTGCAGAGTGATTAAAATATGGAGCGCTGATACACTTAGGTCTCACACACAAATAATTAAGGCAAGCCCAATTAATAACATGGTCAATTAGAGGAAGATCATTATACACCAACTGCAAAACCAACTATTGCTAGTGCTCTACGCCACAGCAGAAACAGCGTGAGGCTTCTACAACAGAGGCCAAAGCACAAGCCCAGTTCTGAACCTGCAGAAGCAGCTACAATTTGGACTAGATAATCAGCCTGCACAGGAAGACATCCAGAAGCTTTACTGAGATCCCAGAGTCTGGTATTCCAGAAATATACTGGTTCTGAAGTTTAGCCTAGCACTGCTGAAAACTCACATTTTGATTGTCAAGCCATTGACATTACAGTTCAGAAAAGCTGAATTTTAATCAGCTGAAACCTGGGTGTGTTAGCACAAGAGCTTATTAGGCATTTTACAAACCTTTAAAAACTGGTGTTGTTTATAGCATACTGTTATGGAAAGCAGTAATTTGCTTCCTTACTAGCATCTGCTTTCCTTTACATAATACATTTACATGCATAACAGACACACACACAAATCATGGTCATACTCCTCCCAGCTGTAGGAAGCAAAAGATTATCTGTGGGGTAGGGCAGATGTGTTTAACTAGTCATCTTAGTTTAAAACAGCAAAGTTTAGAGGAGAAAATGCAGCAGTTATATGCACAAGTCTGGTACGCATACCTAGTTACTGCAGGACCGTGGCAGCTGCCTGGTTACTGAAATTGTATAGCGAAGAGCCGCTGAGAATTCTGATAATGAGATAAAGTGTATATCTTTTGCAAACATAAGATACAGAATAAAAACATACAGCTAACTGACCTCGGCTGAGTCTTGTTCATCACTGATCTCCCACTGTTAACGATCATAGTAAGTACAACCACTGAGTACTGGGAACAGCAAGTACCTTCAGGCTATTTTAAGTTAGAGGCCACAACAGAAACAATACAGGGCTACAGCCCTCAGAAGGTGAAACTCCCTTAAGTAAGATCAGCAGCAACAACAAAGAACAGGAGATGGGATCCTTGACTTAAAACAACAAGGGACTTACCATTGTATCCTTCTAAGACAGAGTCAATAATAGGTCTTGCAGTTAAGTTATAGACATCCAGCTGTTTACTCTCTGGTCCAAACACTGTGTCAAACGTAAATGTCTTGGGAGGCTCATTGGATGAGTCGGTTTTATGAACAGTTATAGTTCCTCTCATTTCATCTACGTTGACTGCCATTTTGTAGCCCGTAGCTTTCTCTCGTTCATTAAGAGGCCGACATCGAACAACAACCTTGACATTATCACAGCTCTCTGGCTTGTCCAGCTTCTCAGGCTTGTTGATCTATAATTATTAAAAAAGCAAAAATAATGCACAGGCTGTAACGCTACTGTTAACATACCTGTGTGTTTAAGCACAAATGCTGTTGAATCAACTCAAGTAGATGCATACATGTCCATAGGATCATGAACTCGGGGTCTTAAAACCAGAACCAGTTTATAATTAAAGCTGAGAGAATAAAGTACGCTTATTCAGTCAATGCAATCTTCTTCTGTTTGCTAACGTGGAAACTGATTGAGTGAAACTTGGGAATTTCACATTTAATATCTATGAATGTCTTCAAGAAACAATCTCATGCTTGCAAACAATCTGCAAGCAGTTTGCTGGAAGTAGGGGCAGCCGTGCCATTCTTTTACATTAATACTGACTGTGCTCTCTCACTGGAGCACACAAGTCTCAAACCCGACAGATGACGTAAGCAGATACCAGTGAGCACTGGGAATTAATTTAAGTTACAAGCTCGGTGTACTTGCTGAATTTTAATCATTTAGGAAATTCAAATGCTGTGTTATAAAACCTCACAAACCTTTTCTTTCACCAAGTAGTTACAAATACAAATTTTGGAGCACCGCTGATTAATTTGATGTCACACGCTTCTCCCGATTAAATAAATCTAAACCGCATTTGATCTAGTAAAGTCTAAGACACTACCCTTGGTGATAGGTGCTGCAGCTGAGCATTTACCTACTTCTAAAGCAGCTATCTTGGATGTCAACAAGAAGCAAACCCTGTTTCCAAGCGCCTCTCCCACCAGCTGCCATCTGCCTAGATTCCTCTCAGGCCTCGGCAGAGGCCAGAAGCAGCTTCTCTCGCTCCGGTGAAAGCGGAGAGCTGATTAGTCTCAGGTCCTGGCGGAGGAGGGATCCTGCAGTCCCGTTCTACCGCCGCAGGTGCAAGCGAGTTTCCAAAATCGGCTACAGAACCAGCCAGCCGCAACGGGCCACACGCTCCCTCCGCGCCGCGCTGTCACCCGCAGCCCCCCAGAGGCAGGCG
>NW_008824658.1:6934117-6935179 GCF_000699105.1 Pygoscelis adeliae
AAGCGTCGGGCACGGAAACGAACTGAGGGGCTGTAAGTCAGTTGCGCTGTATTTTTGCCAGAGGGCTGCGGGCGGGGGGCAGGAACCGTGGACAGGATCGCTCTGGGGCTTCCAGAAGGGTTTCCGACCTCACCCACCAAACCCACTGGTCTGTCACAGGGCCGGGAACGCGCCGGTAATGACGGGACGGGGCCGTTCCCTCACCCCCAGGTGAGCGTCACCAGGTGAGTCGGGAAGTTCGGGGACAAGGCGTTCAGCCAAACACCGTCGCTTTGCTATTTATACATTGCCACAGTATTACTCAGAGCTGTGCTGTACGCTAAGATTTGTAGAGTAATAGAGCAATTTGGCACCAAAAACGTATAACCCAAAGGCCTGGTGAGAGAACAGGCAGTTGTGTGTGGGCAAAGCTGAGGAACGAGAAAAGGTTTAACATACAATAGTGGAACCAGCTCCCCACAGAAAATGCCGCATGAGAGGGAGCCGGGAGCCAAGGGGAAGGCTGAGGAGAAGGGTTGCGAGGGGTGGAGAGACCCCGGCTGGAAGCAAACACGAGGAGAAACACAGATGCTGGCGGAGCGGCCCAGCCCTGGGAGGGGACAGGGGTGCATATGCTCCATGAAACACACACAAAAAAGGATCCTTCCCAGTGTCTGGAAGGAAAACAGCTCCTAACCGGCACCAAAACAGGTGTTGGGGATGGTGCGGATGCAGCAGAAGGGTATTCTGGACAGGGTCACGCCAGAGAGAAGGGGCAGTGCATTTGTCCAGGCAGGAACTGATGCCAGGAAAGGGGGCAGGGGTGGGTTTGGGGGCTCTGCTAAAGGTTACCGCGTTTTTTCACCGCGGCAGAACTTCATCCCGATCCCAGGAACGCTCGATGATTCGATGATTCGATGATTCGATGATTCGATGATTCGATGATTCTATGATTCTCGCCCACTAGACAGTTGTGGTTTTTACCGTGGTGGCTTTATTACACAGAAGTTACTGGCTCAGACGTTCAGCAGCGCCCGTGGCCACCGAAGGGGAGCGAAACGTCTCACGGATCCGCGCTGGGCC
>NW_008824658.1:6936004-6955924 GCF_000699105.1 Pygoscelis adeliae
GGGACAGTCGCGTTCAGCCGGAGGGTGAGCTTTTAATTAATTCTATTTTTTCCCTTAGCTACGGAAAGATAATCTTTTCAGTGCATCAAACTGGACGGATAAATCTTTTCCGGCTCTCCTGCTGCTGAAATGGTCCGGGCAGTCAGGTTTGGATGCTCTGGCATCCAGGGGTAGCAAAAGCCGAAGTCATGTGCGGTTCCCGTGTCCGGTGAAACACACATCACTGAGTTTCAGCTTTAGAAATGCAGAACGGTTTCCAGAGGATTCATGTCACTTTGGGGTTTTTTAATGGAGCTGTAGAGATAATGGTGTGAGCTTCCAGAAAACACTGATGAGGAAGCCCGCATCCACCACCATTTACAAAGAAAAGCAGGAATTTTCTATCTGGTAACATCTTTTTTTCTGCTGTTAAAGAGACACCAAAATGTAAGCATTGAAATACTCAGTTTCAGGCTGAGACGTTCTCACTGCTTGGTTCTTACGTGATATTATACAGAAACATTTATTTGATGTAAATACGTGCTTAGTGTGGAGAGTGGAATTTCCAAAGTGTTGCTGTTGCATGTCTTCAGCAGCAAGAGAGAAAGATTAGACTGCTTTAAGGAAAACTCTTAACTGGGAATTAATAAACCCGCTAAGAACAGTCATCTTTGAGCTTCTGTACAGAGACAATAGACCTCTATTTGCCAGAAACTTGAAATCAGGTGATAACGGGTTGCAACTTAATGGCTCTGCAAATGGAGAGCTGAACGTGTGAAACAAGGTAAACAGAGCAATAGGTACCGCTCACCCAAGGTTATTCAAGCAAGCCTTCACGCAGCCCGGGAGGAAAAAAAACTCGACTACACCATTGTTTAGCCATCTGATATGTTCTCTTTCATCATGAGCTTCCCCCTGGGAAAATGGATGGCAGGATTGCTCTGTCTGCAAACAAGTCATATGGCTGCTCCCGACTTAGTTCCCGGCGTTGGAAAGGCATCAGGAGAGGAAATCATGGTTCAAGGAGCTGGGATGTTGCTTTATAATTCTTTTCTTGGTTTTGACAGCGGCTCCCATCAGGGAAACTGGCTCAAAGACTTGCCATGAAGTGCCCTGGACCCCCAGAGGGCTCGAGACTTGCCTTCTTCCTGGAAAATGCCTTAGCCAGAGAGGCTAGGATTTGGAAAGTGCCAGTTTTCCAGAATCTCGCCCTGAAGGTATTTTCCCTCGTCCTCTTTGGACGTGCCTAAGGGACTCTGCAGAGACGCGGTGCTGGTCCTGCCATCTAATCCACCTGAATGCAAAAGTCATCCCGCATGGACTCAGCTTAAGGAATGGGGGGGAGGAGGGTCTGTATTTGTTCCATCCCGCACCTTATTAGTGCCCCATGTAAACCAGGTGCTTCGCATTTTGTTTTGACTCAAGTAGTTTTGGGAAATCTGGTGGAGCAGGTAAGAGCAGACAATCGATGGTAAAGCCGTAAATACGTCATGTTAGAGTTAATTGTGCTCGACGCGGTCTTTGAGTCCCATCTATTCAGATGGGAGAAAAGGGAATTCGCTGAGGCCTGACAGAAACCCAGCCCCATTCCCCGCTGCTAAAGCGAGTCAGTCTGCTACCTTAGGAAGCTGGAACACTTAATGGCCCTCTGTGTACAATGGAAACAGTTACGCTCAGCTGCTTCTGTAAAGTGCATCAGATCGTGGAAGAATGCACAGAAGTGCCCTGCCAGCCTCGCCTCTTTTGCAATAGCGTAGAAATGCTATTTTTTTTACCAAGTATTTTTACTACCAAATAAAGCAAAATAGTGAAATGGATAATGTGATGAGTAATATTAAATGAATTGGTAGTAAATGTTGTCTGTTCTGTGTAGCCACGTGGCCCTTTCAGTTCTCCTACAGCAATGTTCAAATCCGTGCCACGGGTCATGTGTGGCACTGTAATGGCAGCCAGAGTAAAGTCCTTCCTCTCACCTGAATGCATCTTCAAATAAGATATAAGAAAGAAAAAAAACTGAGTACGTTTTGCCTTGTGCCTTGGGGGAGTCATAAACCTGGCTTCTGTGGTCCCAACGCGAAGCAAGTTCAAGGGCTGTTAAAAAAGAAATCTTGCAGAGTCAATCAAAACCTGCTCCCGACTCCTGTTTCTCCCTGTCGAGGCTGTCTGAATGAAACACGTGCCGCATCGGAGGCTTCAGCTTTCTCAGGAGAGGGGAAATAACGGGCACGTTCAGCACCTCATTTGTGAGAGCTCAGTTGGGTGGTTCATACGCAGCGTGCAAGGGGCAGGCTGGGTGCTTCCCCATTCAGTACTCGGGCACAATCCAGTACCAGGCCCTCGTAAGCACAGCTAGAGCCTGACTGGGTGGGCAACGCGAATGAGTGCTTTAAACTGCTCCGAAATTTGCCTCACTCTGTAGACACAGCCGAGAACTTTCTTCATTTCAAGCCTCCAGACATCTGAAATGTTAATTAGAGCACTTGGAATGATTTGAGTCTTCCTTTGGAGATATGTTAACAAAATCATCAAAGCACTAACTGTATTTTTCTTCTAACTTTTTCTTCCCCTCAGGGCACAGATATCTCTCTGTCGTGTTACAAGAAAGTGGTTCTCTGGATTGCAGAAGTAAGCTCTCGGTTCCAGTTTTACCCTGAAACATTTGCCTTAGCTACCAGCATTCTTAACCGGTTATTGGCATCAGTAAAGGTAGAGAATCTCTGTCAGCTTTTTTTCTGGCTAGATTACTGACTGGGGATGTAAGGAGTGTGTAATCAGTTTATACACAAAGCAGGTACTATGTTTGGCAGCAGATTTAAGGAGCAGCCAGGGTCTTTGCTGGGGAAGATTTTTAAGCATATATATATAGATATGTGTATATATATGAACTTGAGTGTTTGATGAGGTTCCACTGATTTACAGTCCTCCGTAGAAGTGTTTGTGTGAACTGTAGTCCAAATGCTGTGATAAGTACAAAGAACTCATTATCATCTGGTTGTCTCTGCTAAACAGAAAACGTTTGCGTTACCACTTTCAATATTTTCATTTTGAACCACTATTTTTAACCAAACCGTGGGGCCAACCTTTTCTGCTATTGAAGCAACGGCAAAGTTATGCGTTGAACTGAGCCTTGCAGCTCTCAATTCTATTTAGACTGATACTGACATTTGGCAAAAGCATAGTAATTAATATCTCAGCTGAGAAGAGGCGTAACATTGCATTGTAAATACTGTGGCATTGCATAGTCTAAAAATTGTGGGATACATGAATAAAAAGCGCACCAGGAAGAGGATTTACTTTGTTTCACTTTGGATTTCCTTGCTCTGTTTCCAGCTTCAAATGAATCTTTCTGCAGCTAAACTAATTCAGAAGCAACTGTAACTTGAATGAAAGTTTGCAACTTGTGCATCTGTCGTAGAATGACAGTTATTCCCCCCAAGACTGTTATCTTCTTTACTCAGTGTTTTCTTCTCCCTTCAGGCCCAATTAAAATATCTTCAGTGCATAGCAATTTCCTGCCTTGTCCTTGCAGCAAAAACCAATGAAGAAGATGAGGTCTGTATGTTCAATTTTAAACACACTAAACTCATCTTTTGCGTTCAAGTTGTTCGTGTTTCCAGGTCTTTCAACAACTTGGGCATAATGTGGAGGTGTTAACTTGTTTACCCTAAGTAGTCCTTAAGGGGAGACAGTAACATTTTCAGTCCTGTTTCACCATTGCTTGAAAGAATGTGACCTTTATGGATGAAGGACTTGTGTTTGCTTACATAATGGATGTGTTTTCCTCCTCCTGCCCTTAAACCTCTCTCCTCTCTTCAGAATCCACGGCTCGCAGTAAAGCTTAGTCTGGGGGAGGGGACAGTCAAGATGCACATGCGCAGCGTTGTGCGCACAGCATCAGAGTGCTGTAAGAGGTCCTGGGAGGGTAAGGTAGGCGAGACAGAGCAGAGGTTCTTCAGAGGAAGCTTAAAATAGATGAGTTTGCTTGGAGTCGAAAGTGGGTTCTGAACCTGGTGAGGAAGTGACTCAGATCTGCACCTCAAGGTGAGCACGTAAAATCAGCAACTACCCATGTAAGTGTGAGATTACACAGGATAATCTCTCATGGCAGAGGACATTTGCAAACATGAGCCAAAAGCATTTCAGATTGCATTTCTCCTCTTCCCTTCATTCTGTTTTGAGAAAGAACAGGAAACCTAGGAGTTGGGAGTCAGACACGCATGTCTCTTCGAACAACCTCTGCTGTAGTGAAACGCTCTTCATAGCCTTTCTGAGGATGTGCCACGCTGAGGTTATTCTTCTTTTCCTCTGCGCTAAAAAGGAGAAGCTGAGTCAATGACCACAGAAAACAAGACACCCACAGAAGGCCCTGTACAACAGGCCAACAGGAAGCCTCCTCCTTGTCAGAGGAGCAAAACTAATGAGACTGGTAGCAGGGAACGTGCATCGCCGATGCAGCGTTAAGGAGGCTCACGGTGACCCAGGAGGTGAACGGCATCGTTCTTGCTGTGGGTTCGTAGCCAGCTGCACTGTGGCGAGCGTGGGCCAGTCTTCATTTAGGACGGGAGTTACCTAGGAAAGCGGTCTCCTGAACGAGCATTCTGCTTAGCGCTTTGGGATGTGTATAAACTTGTCAGATCCCTTTGCAATACAGAGAAACTCACACAGCACTGTGTAGGACGGTGGCTTCTTTATTATTTTTAATTTTCTTTTTTTTTTTTTTACAGATAATACCATCGGTGAAGATGCTCGCAGTGCAGAGTGGTTGTAAATGCTCTCCAGCTGAGATCTTGAGAATGGAAAGAATTATACTAGACAAGCTTCATTGGGATCTTTACACAGCAACACCAATGGATTTCTTAAACATTGTAAGCACTAAATTTTGCAAATTTTTTTTCTTTAAAGAAACAGCTCCTTATCAAATAGACTAGAAAACACAGATGCGCACACGTACACACACCCACACATCCTTCCCAAGATGCTTTGCAAGCTACCTGTTCTCAGCTATCTGCAAGTCTTTTGAAGAATGTTACAACGATTTTTTTATTTATTTGTTTTTAAAATTTTCTACTATTTAAAACCTTTCATTTTGCTCAAAAAATTTACTCCCATCTTTAAAGGACAACTAAAATGGACGTTAAAAAGATTCTCATAAAGCACAACTATACGCCATTTTATTTTTTTTAAATACACACTGCAAAAATATCTCTAACTATTTCCATTCTATTAATACTGTACATAGAAAGCTGTCAGAGTTTTGCTACATTTCACACACAGGTTTTTTTTCTTAAACCATTTTCCTTTTCATCCCACTAATTGTTCACCCTTGTTTTAGGCAATGAGACTACCCCAATCTGGCACTTAGTTCACACTGCAGTTACTAAACATTTGATAGAAACAATTAAACTTTGTCTTCAAGAAACGATCGTGTGCTAGTAAGGCAAAAATCATGTGATACGAACACATCCTGGATCCCTTTTTTAAGGTTATGTGCAAATATTAAGCCATCTTAGGCTGCTGATTGTGAAAACTGCCTTTCTTAGGTGCTTGTTTCCTCAGTAAATTCAGTGCGCAGTCATTATTATTGGTTTTATTCTATCTGTATCTGCTGGCCTGAATTGACTCTCCTGGACAGTAATCTGGATAACGTAGAAACTTCAGAAATTGTTAGGAAACACAGACCTTGTACATTCATTATAAGCTCGAAAAAACAGTTCAGTGGTTGGCAAGTACAAACACAAAACACAAAAAAAAAAAGGGGGGGGGGAACCCTTTAGGTTTCCTGATATGAGATGAAATTAGTCTGTACTTCTGGTTGATAACATATGAAAACATACAAAGTTCACTGACCTCTGCTTTTTTTTTTTTAATATATATATATATATACACTTCTCTCCAGTTCCATGCCATGGTGATGTCCAACTGGCCCCATCTACTACATGGGCTGCCTCAGATGAATCCTTCCCGCCATGTTGCGTTCTTGACCAAACAGCTACAGCACTGTATGGCGTGCCACCAACTATTGCAGTTTAAGGGCTCCACATTGGCTTTGGTGATCATCACCTTAGAGCTGGAGAGGCTGACTCCTGATTGGTTTCCTGTTATTACTGATCTGCTAAAAAAAGCACAGGTAGGAATCAAAATGGCCTTTGGTCACAAATCTTGAGGCCAGGACACCGATAAATTAATAAAGCGCACGTGTATTTACAACCAACATTGCACTTTAGCAGCCTTCTGAGAAGCGTGTGTCCGTGTTCTGCCTTTGCTGCAGACCCTGCTAGAGCTAACAAGAGAGGGAATAAAACTGCAGTTAAGGGGTGGGACCGGGGAGAGGGCCTTCCCTTTGGCAGGGAGGGGAGGTTTCCGAATTGCTTGGCCACGGATAGCTCCCTGCCTGCTGAGCAAGGGGAGATTCTCCCACAACAGGAGTGTCTGAGAGCATCTAAAAACCTGCCCACGGTGTCCCCAGCCTCCCACTGAAGACTGCGCGAACTTCTAAGTACAGTTACATTGCTTGTAAAATATAATCAGTTTGGCTTCCAATGATACACATTCAAGGCAAGCTCTGTTATGTTTGCGGGTTTTTTAAAGCTCTTCTCCAGTTTCACAAAACACATGCCTTTTAAGAGAGTATACCTAGAAGGCTGAAGACCCAGGCTGTCAGCTTACCGTCGACCCATTTTGTGGTCTCAGATTTGTCTGGGATAACCTAGCCTCCTGCTGTCCCTCCTGACTGTCGTCGCCTCCTAAAAAGAGGGAGCGCTTGCCCACCTTTTGTGTAGTAGTTCAGGAGCTCCTGGTTAAGTGTTTTGCATCAGGGCCAACATGCACATTGCCGATACGCATCTATCGAGGCATCCAATACAGCCTGTCCCTGCCCTCCCCCTAATTACAGAGTTACAGGAGCAGTGGCCAGAAGAGAGAGTAATTTATCGTGGACTTAAAAAAATCTGCATCTTTCCTTACAGGTTAACAGCACGGAATTCATCCACTGCAAAGAGCTTGTGGATCAAGAGCTAACGTGCCTGCAGCCATCCAATGCTGTTTATATTTTCTGTTCCATCAGTCAAGCCATCCAGGGCCATCCCAAGGCAAGGCCACCCCACCACGACCCTTCTGGATTGAAGAATTCCCATCAAGTGAGGTTGAGGGTCCCTGTACCCCAGCCAGTTTTAGCACCTTTCACGCCTACTACAGCCCACATTCCTGATGACACCATGGAGACTGATGAATACTACGATGGCTTCAGACACCTGTACAGTGAGGACGGGGGAGCGAGTGGTGGGAGGGTGAACACGGGTGGCTCGTGCCCTCAGCTGAGGCCTGGAGAAGGCAGCTCCCCGTGTCCTCCCTTACAGCCGCCCGGAAGGGACTAGTGGAGAATTACTGCCTTGGAAGCAGCGACTGCAGAACCAGTAGGTCCCAGCGGACAGAACCAGCCCTAACTACAGAGCAAAAGCGCTGCTGTGTTTTTCAGAGGATAATGACAAATTGGTATTGTCTGTCTACTTGTTACGTCCTTCCTAAGCAGCGGGTGCTACCCCTCAGTTTTTAACATCATGTAAATACAGAAAGCTGGGGAGAGGAGGGACTTGGTCACAATCCTACAACTCAGGGATCAAGTTGGCAGAAGGCTACGAACTGCGCCAGAGAGAACCAAATGTCTCAGAGATTATTTTTTAGAAATAGCTGTGATGAAGTGTGACCGATTGAGCCTTTCATCCAGCCCGCTCCGTGGCTCTCATTAGAGCTAATCTGACTTGCCCCGTGGGAGAGGGAACAGGAGCTGCTTTCGAGGAAGGGGGAGCTCCCGCTGCTGGCTCTGTAGGAGTAGTCCTCGGGTGCAACCGAGGTCTTGACTGAGTAGTGAGAAGACTGAGAATCAAACCTTCTGGTTTTTCTTAAGGCCTCGCCCTGGAATCCGGGGGTCTGAGGTCTGTGCTCCTTCCCGGTGAAGCCGTTAAAGGCCCAACCCCAGTTCCTGCGAGCTGTGGGAAATCGCTTCTTGTCCACAATCACTGTTGCCTGGGGCCCTCACCAACCAGCACATGCCATTCAGGGTTTTTTAAAATTTATTCTGTTTTACCAGATTGGACAGTAGAAAATGCCTTTAATTAATTCCCCACCACCACGTTAGTTTTTATTAACTGCTAATCTCCATAGCAAAGCAGTTCTACAAACTACAAAGCTCAGTTTAAACCTCTAGTGCTCTTTTAAAAACCAGCCTTACAGATTCTTTTAACAGAAGTGTTTTCTTAGGGGTTTTTTTTTGTTTGTTTCATTTTAAACAATAGGGCCAGCATTTTCAGGTGACTGTTATCCCAGTTTGAAGGTATAATCCAGACAGCAGTGGATGAATAACGCCACCACCCCTGCCAGTCCCGTCACAGAACAGGAGAGGGTTTCATATGGACCTGCGCAGGCTAAATGCCGAGCAGGTGTCTCACGTAGCGACACAGGATAAATAAATAGGGGACAGGGATGAGGCAGGAGCAAGGAGACCCTCATGCTGCATAACAGCAGCACTCGGCAGTGCAGGAAGAAAGTTTCTGGCCTTCCTTCCACCTTACCGTGTAGGAGAGGAATTCCTGGATGCCGAGCTGTGCAGGACGGAGCGCCTGAGCGGCTCTGTTAGCAGATAACGCTCTCTAAAGTATTACATTTGCCAGAACTGGCACTGAGGACAGAGCGAGCTTTGTATGCGTGCAGGGAGAAAGCCATGCCTTTCTTTTTAAACCGCAAAGAAAGCAGCGCCTAAGTGTTCCAGAAAGAAACCTTTAGTGTCAGAGGCTTAGTGCAAGTGACACGTGTGAGCAGACGTGACTTGAACCAGAGGTGAAACCGAAGGAGGTCCCACGAGGCAAGTCAAAGCTACCGCAAACTGTGAATGCTGTGCTGCAGGGGGGAGCCTCTGCCCTGGCCAGGGGATGCTGCAGGAGCAGGACTCGGCGCCCGGTTTTGGACCAGATGAGGTTTATGAGGTGCCCTCACAGCCGGGGGCCAGGCAGCGGCATCCTTGGGGTATGTTATTTATTCATCCTGCCTACGTACCACAGGGAAGGTTTTAATTTCATGGTAGGGCTCTTCCCTCCCCCCCCAGCGTAGCACCTTCCTTTTCTATCACAAGCTGTGACTTGGCTGCCTGACTTTTTGAAGGAGGCGACTTGTCTTTTGTAGTTTTCATTAAATAAAATACAAGTTTGGTCTGCGCGTTCTCGGTGTGCTCCTTGGAAGAGTCCAGCCAACAGCCCACAAAGGTCCCGGCAGGAAGCTGGGGTGCGTGTCTGGTTCTGCTTTCCCCCCCCTCCCTTTGCCCCTTCTCAAGCATCTTCACCAGCTGCACGCAGTGGAAATCTAGCAGAAAAATTCTACGCACAGTAATTAAACACGCTGTAACCTTCTACCACCACAACCGCACCTCATGTTTCCCCCCCCCAGCTTTGAGCCTATGCACATAGTTTCCTGCCCGTAAGCTGGATGGCACATTAAAAACCGTGAACGGACCTGCTTTTCAAAACCTCTGCAGATCCCTGTGATCAACGTTCGAAAGCATAAATTAGCAGGGGGTTAATTCCAAACGATGAAGTCAGCGCTGCTGAAAGGCCCACGGGGATCCCGTGTTCCCCGTCAGGGTGCAAGAGGACATACTGGGATGGGAACAGTAAATCTGGAGCCCGCCCGCTCTCCCGGGGTACGCTGCTGCTTCTCTCTGGCAGCACCGGTCCTTTCCGCACACCTATTCCAGTGCTGGAGTTGCGATAAAGGGACTCGCGCTTGTGGCTTGGCCTCAGCAGGTTAAAAGTGCCACTTACCTTTGCGTTCCCATCATCGTTAAGAACGGAGCGCCCTGCCCCAAAGAACAAACTGCAAACTACAGGAAGAGGCTGCTGTTGCAACAGGACCGTTCTTGTTAGGGGAAGAGAGCATTTTTGAGAGCGAGAGCTGCACAAATTCCCTTCTTGCCGGCAGAACGGGGTCTGAGGCTGTTAATACCTTTCCCCTCGCTGCCTGGACAGGGAACGAGTAACAAGACCAACACACCACACGTCCAGGTGGCAGCAGTAACAGGAACGATCATTTTGCCCGTTCCGAGGCGATGACTATCTCCTTTCTGCGCCTGCCCGTTTGGACCGAGCGTAGCATGCATGCTACAGACACAAGTTTATCCTACCTCCAGCTAAACTCACCGCCGTGGACCTTGTAACCATTTTGCTACACGCCAGTTACTGGCGAGAACGTGCCGGGTCCAGCCGGCACAGCGAGCGCCGGCACAGGTCTGACGTGTTTAGGGCTAGTCTTGTGAGGATTGCTGGTTTGGGGAATATTCGGTCCCTGTAAAACTCCAGAGAACATTTACAGAGTATTTTCAAAGAGCTCTTACGGTGCCTCATCTTGACCTGGTAGGGAAGGCTGCTTCCTCCCTCTCTCCGGGCACGAGCACAAGCACAGGTCCCCGTCCCCGGCTCCGGCCCTCGGCAGAGAAGTGAGGGGGGGTTTGTGTCGGCAGTGGCAGGACCCCCCTTCCCCTGCAGGCTCGCGGCCCAGGTGAGGCACACCTCTCAAACCCAGACTCCTTTTGCTGTTGCCTTACTTCAGGCAGGATTTCCAGGTGCCCGAAGCGACCTCCACCTTGTAAACAAAGCTGCAATTACATCTGAAATCCCCTACAGTAAGTATCCACAGAATTGTTTTGTCCTTCAAGAAGTTTCCCGGCAGACGGCCCTGCTGCTCACGGATGCTCAGATTTTGAATCAGAACCAAAACATAAACCAAACATTAAATCACCTACAGAAACAGCGAAGCAATTCAGAGTCACCCCCAGCCGCCGCCGCCGCGTCTCCCGTTCACAAACCAGCACCAAAAGGAAACATGTCACGGCTGAAGCGAGTCACCCAGGAACCGCCACGCGGAGGATGAAGCTGCCTTACTGCGGACCCGCGTTCACCAGAGTGTTTCAGATTAATAAACCTGACTCGGTATCGCTACTTACGGTGGGCGTGTGAGGACCTAGACGAAGAGTTCATTTACATGGTTGCGCAAATAAAGAAACTTCTGTGGTCAGAGAATCGATCAAGATGCAAGGAAACAGCAGAGGGAACAGTAATACCATAGTTGTTTTACCGTGTTACAGGTTTCTGGCAAAATTTGCTGATACACAGAAGCAATTCACAGCAACCAGCACCGGGATCACAGAAAGATCTTTCGGAGCACCCAGCAGGACGTTACCAATACCAAGTGCTTCCTGACGTGTGTAAAGCCTTTTTTGTGTTTATTCTTTTGGGCTGCCTTTACATCTCACTTGTGGGGTTGCCCCTCTGGTGTTTGGTGTTTTTTTTTTCCCCAATTGGCTTTACTTTTTTAAATTCAATTTAAACAGTACTTACAGTTTGATTCTTTAAGAATGCAGAAAAGCACACTTAGATCAAGTGATGCATTAACTCCTGGCAGGTCTCGGCAGCTCCCCCTCGTTCTTCCTCAGCAAGGCATGCAACCTTAATGCATGACCAAACCATGGTCATGGCAAACAGAACTTAATCAAATCTTCTGAGAAATTTGGGAGGAAAAAAAAAAAAAAGCTTTTATTCCCAATTCATCTATCCAGCTGGTAATCTAACTTGAGAATAGCTCCAAACCGGACTAAAGCTTTGCCAAAGGAATTAGATTGTTTTGCCTCCAAAGAGAACACAGGCAAGTTTAAAACAGTCATCAGAGAAGCAGCAAAGGGTGTTTCACTGCTCAGCTCAGCCCGATGGTCACACACCGCTTCAGCTTTCCTCCCGTTTGGGGCAGGGCACAACAGACACGAGGACAGACAGAGCCAGCCTAAGTGGACTTCCAGCTCTGAATCCACAGCTCCTGAGGCACGGCCTGGCCAGACCCTGGCTGCGTCTCACCCGGTCCCACTTCCACTGAAGCACGTGGTGCCTCGCCCCTGCCCGCCGCAGCAGCAGGGACAGGCAGGGATGAGCCATGTGGGATGATCGCGCTTGTCACGGGGCTTAGTCCCTACTGCCTGCAAGTGGCAGGGGCCGCCAGAGCTTCCCCGTGTGCCCGGTTTGGTTATTTGCAGGCCACGTACCTGTTACACGCTGAGGTTTATTTCCAAGTTCTAATTTATGCCAAGGGCATCCAGAGGTTTCAGTGACTGTCGCGTACAACACACCCCGGGGACAGGAGCTCGGTGCCTGCGGCAGCCGGTGCCTCTACACCATCCTCCCTCCGTCTCGGCGAACTCTTGGGTGGTGATGGAGACCCAGCCTGCTCAGCGGGAGCCTCGCCGGGCTCCTGTCACGCACCCCGCTGTTCACAGCCAGGTCCTGTCCCGCTCCAGTCACAGCACCCAGCACGAGGCAGGGGTACGGGATGCAAGCTTCCTTCAAACCTCCTACCAAGGACTGGTTTTCTGCCGGTCCTACACCCCCAGCCCCACGTTACCGGGGCAAGCAGCAGCTTGGAGAAGGGGAGGGAGGCTCCTGGCAGCAGCCACCCCAGACCTACGGGGGTGCGCAGGGGACATCACACTTTAAACAGATATACAGGGTCAGGGGGTTAACAGAGAGCAACTGGAGTAATAGCGAGGGTTGTGAATTTGGACACAGCACTCTTGTTCCAGTGAATGTAACTAGCATACAAAAGGTGTTTTTAACAGAAGTTTGTTAAACAAGTCAGTTCTGTTTTTATTAAACCCAGCTTTGGTACAAGGTCATTCCTGAGATTCGTTTACAAGGTTGTTTTAAAACAAAGATCAACGGGGCCTCTCCCTGTTCCTGTGTGAAGTTAGACTCCGGCACAGACATCACTTTTTTTTTTTTTCCCTTTTCTTTTTTTTCTTTCTTTTTTTTCTTTTCCTTTTCTTCTTTAAACAAGTGTTTGTGCAAGGGGAAATCAGTCTGATACAAACACAGAACTCACCACCAGGAACGCCGAGTCTCCAGCTTTAAACCGTTTCCCCTCCGTTAACATACAACGTTTAGTTGTCCTTTAAAACGGTTCCGTTCTCACCCACCACATCCCAGTAGGAAGTGCCGGAGTTCAGGCCGGCCAGGCAGGATTACCTGACCCCGAAGCAGCGAGCGGGGAGGTGGGCAGGGGGCTCTGGGGAAGGGGTTAAGTTGCGAGGCACGCGTGGGCAGCCCTAGGAAAACTAAACAAATGAAGGTTGGGGGATTTTGGTTATAAAACCTGTAAGTCTACAGAAAAAAGCTACACGGAAGAGAGTTATCGCTACGAAACGGGAGAATGCAGCTGAAAGGTTAGGGACGTTAGGAGGTTCTCCAGCTACACCCCAAAACCAGACCGAGGAGAGGACACACAGAAGCCCCGCTACAGCGGCAGCTCAAGCAGCAAGCTGAAATCTCGCCTCGCGCTAACCCGGCTTTGTCCCTCGTCCCTCCGGGAGCTCGGTCAGCGTTAACCGCTTCGTACGGGCTCTCGCCCAGAGATTAGCGTTTTGGTTTTAGTGCAAGCCATGCAGCAGCCTTAATTAGCAATTTATCTTTTGGCAAGTATCTTAGATTTCAACTTTACCAAGAAACCTGATCAAGCAAACTTTTCCCCATCAAAAGATACAGTGCATCTTAGTCCTTGCTATATAATCTCTTCTGTGCAATATAGTGCAAGCTTAAAGGTGAAAGCACCAATTAATTTCTTCTGCATGAGATGTTTTGGCCTTAATAAATCTTCTAATTAACATGTCTTCCTGATGTTATGGAGCACGCACTGGGAAGACTAAAAAAGCTACAGAAAGAACAAAAGAGAATCAGTATTTAAGTTTCAGTTATTTACATTAATTAAAGACAGCATGAAAGGTCAAAGTACAAATCTGACGTATGCCGCCTGATAGCGGGGGGGCTGGGTACATAGGAGACACTTGAATTTAAACCATCGCAACTCGGAGCAGCTCTCACGGCTGCCAACATCTTGTTTGGCACTGGTAATCAGAGGATTGATTTAAAATTTTCATGAGGGAAGACCGCTGACGGGGAAGATCTGAGAAGTCACGTGCTACGGAGACACGGGATGGGGAGAGGTCCGGAGCCGTCTCCAGCCCGGCCAGGACCGCAGAGGCCACCGACCAGCACAGGCAGCCCGAGCCGGCAGAGCCAGCGGCTTCGCTCTGCCCTTGCCTCGCCGGTGACGCCCCTCACGGCTGCGCAGCTCTCCCTGTCGAGCAGCCTGGGACAAGGGGGCGAGGCCGGGTTCGGGCTGTCTCCTGAACAGAAAGCACCCACGCGTCCGAGGGCCTTGGTCACCAGGCTTCAGCTCTGGAACTGCAAAACGTGGACAGTACCTACCTCACTGCTGAACTGCTTTTGTAACGACACTGCGCATTTCTCATTCGCTTGCAAGCATAGGGCAAGAGAATGGAGCTCTGCACAAATATTAATGAATGATCTTAACAGTGCTCCTGTGGAAAAATACTTGCCAATGTCCATCATCCTAAATCCCCAGGTGGCCCGTCTTTAAAATGACCAGCTACTCTGCCACCTTAGTTTCCCAATTAACTCTTACATACCTGAATGTACTTTCTCTCCTCTGGCCTCCCGGAAGATTTGGCTTTAAAAAGTATTGGGATGGAAAAGGTTGTAAAACATTTCAAACAGACCACTTGGTATCAACGGCTAAGTCCCCACCAAGGCTTATCCTTCAAAAATTTAACTGGCTCAGTCGACACAACTGTAACCCAGTGCAGGCTCAGACTTTCACCCGCACTCTCTGTCGGCGATCGCTGCGGGCAATATCCCACCCACTCCAACCACCGCTTCTGGTCAGCTCTCTGCGGGTGGACGTTCAGCGTCGGTACAGCACGGTACCGCAGCTGGGGTAACCATCCCGGCCTTGTAAGAAGGTGGGATGCAAACGAGAGCACATAAGATGACCAGAAGTGCCCTCTGCCTTTTAAGCAAGCTGCCTATTAAATGCAAAAAGCAGAGGTCTCCTACACAAGCCAACTCCTGCGGCAATAGCACAGTCCACCTGCACGTTTCTAAAAAGATTTCAGAAGCAGCCAGGATCACCCACTCGGTTTTGTTCTTGAAACCGGGGCTGCAGACAAAGCTCCCATCAGAAGCGCCACTTCAGCAAACACCGTGCATCAGCCAAACTCCACGTGTCGGTTTTGTCCTAAGTGCAGCATTGATCTCAGCCCAATATCAAATAAAACCCAGAGAGACCCTAAATTAACTGAATGTAACTTCACACGTAGCAGCGCCCCACAGAACAGACACCAAGAACAGGTAAAGCTTCAGCAGCAGCGCGCTCTGCAAAAAGAACCCCAAATGAAAGCTGTGCTCTATTTTTGGCCTTGATCTAAGCATTTGATGTGCTTCTCTGGAAAAAGCATGCAGCTTTGGAAGTACCATAAGGAAAACATCACCCTCCATCTCTGCTCCCTTTTCATCCCACCCTTAAATCACCTCTTTGGGCATCATTACGACAGCGAAACTGCCGGTAAATCTACCCGCTCGCTCACCAGATCCCACAAAGGAGAAGTACAAAACAAGCTTAAAGGCAACTTTTGCCCAAATAGGGGTGGCATTTGAATGAATACCTTAGAATTTCTCCCCCGATTACAGATGAGGTGCTTTTCCACATACTGTATGATTAGCTAACTGTTAATTAATTAGCTAATTCTATTTTTGCATGTTCCCAATAGTCATAAGACATCCTGTGACCGGTAAGCTTTCAGTCATTACACATTATTATTTCAGAGATCCACCAGATAACACAGGAAATCCACTGCTAAATAAACGACACCACAAAAACTCAAAATACACGTGAGATTTAATAAAAGAAAAAAAAAGAAAGTACAGAGTGAGTGGAAAGAACTGAAAGTCAAAAAAAAAAAAAAACCAACCCCAAAAGCCAACCCCAACACATTCGGAATGACAAAGCGAACGGATGCAGCACGTCCCAGAGGCTGCTCCCCCCCGGGCAGGTCCCCGAGGCACCGCCACATGCTCTGAGCCAACCACCCCATCTCCACCCCTGGGGCAGCCGCCGCAGCCAGACGTGAAGCCTACAGAGCTCAGAGCCCCGCAAAACACATTTTAAATTAGAAAGCAGACAACATACATGATGGTAAACGTTTAAATGATAAAAAAAAATGGGTAGTTTTTCCCATTAATACCAACCTTTTCTGGAAAAATGTATAAAACAGCTGAAAGATGTGCAACTGAACAGTTTCAGTCATTTCTGAAGGGTTTTTCTTTCACTTCTAGCCTACGAGATGTAAATCTTCGGACCGGAGTGAGATTAGCATCACCGCGCATTTGTAACTTGTTAAATAAAAATAAGATACAGAACTACCCTATATACCACATACTTAAATCGTGTCTCAGGCAAACAGAGAAATCAAGTACTAGAGAAAAAAAAAAAATTACTGAGTCCCATTGGGGAGATTACGATGTCGACTGCTCTACAGAACAAGTAACTACGAGGAAAAGGTACGTCCGTCACAACATAAAGTCAGTGTATATATAATAATCATCATCATTAAAATATTGTTACATACATTCTGAATGTCTTCATCAGAAAAAGCTGGCAATTGCTCCACAGTGCCCATGGATTTGAAGGTTTTTACTCTTTCATTGTTATCATCGTTATTTGTAACTACCTATTATTCTAGGGGAAAAAAATTGATCTCTGACGAGCCAGGGCAGATAGAAATCATTTGCATAGACCTTGCCGGCTGCAGCATGAGATCGGGAGAAAATTATCGACTGGAAAAGTGATGGCGAGGCAGCTGTTTGCATACCCAATACCATCACTTATTGTTTTATCCCAGCCTTCGCAGCACTGGCCTTGAGAAGCAAAGCAATGAACCAAATAGCGCTGCTTACTCATGCGATTAGTGCACCAGAGTTTCTCTCATTAGCGAAACTCAAAATCCTGCCCCTAACTTGCTACATGATTGGACTGTAGTCAGTGGCGAGCTGGAATTGCCTTCTTGCGGGTAACAATAGGTTGGGTTCCTTGTACGTTTCTCTGAGAAAAACACATTAACCCTCCCTAACATTTGACAGTTACTCTTTAAAATACATCTAACCTGGAGGCACAGCCTTAAAAATGAAACGTCCAGCTTTCAGCAGACTCCTAATAAGTGCGCATAATTCCTACTCTTTGAAAAAGGGCCTGTTCTACAAGGTGCCTGCGAGATCTTCATGAGGTTCTTTCTTACACGCATCAAGTAACACTGACGTGATTTTCAATATATCTGTATAAAAGGCCAATGTCCATATGAAAACAGTTTAACACCTGAGCATGTACTTAGGGGGAAAAAAAAAAAGCTGCTTTAATGGGATATGCAAGTTAAAGAACCTCATTTTACGATCCAGCAAAATGCTACCCTCAAACAGACCTGTAACAGCTCAGATGCAAGGCCCTGCACCTCCATCTGCAAGTCAAATAAGGAATTTGCTGACATCTTAGCTTAAAGACAAGTCTTTAAGAAAAAAAAAAACCAAACCATCAGACAAATCCTGTAACATTAATCACTAAATAAAATGCACACACTCACAACTAACACTTAGCCAGCCAGTGTTTTTATAAACTCTAAAGATACTATGTGGGGGTTAATATAAAATATTTGCTTTCTTTTAGCCTATTATCTGACGGATGGATGGAATTGGGTCCAACTATTTTTCCGTGACAACAAGTCTCTATTCAGTTATCGTCCTGCCTTATCACAAAATGGTTTGAGTGGGGGGGGGGAAAAAATATTGATCCTAATTATTCCTCTAAGCTCGGTCAGCCAGGAAAACAAGGCTGTGATTTCTAGGCATGAGGAGTGTTAAAGGAAGCACTTTCTAAGAGGAATAGAGCCTATCAGCATAAATACGGTGCATAGCTCAAAATCAGGGGATTCTCCTTATTAGGCACATAATAAGTTTAAGGTTAAAGAGGAAAAGTAAAGATGACCACTTAAATAGTTTTTCCACAGCAGTAAAATACATTGGTAAATGACAAGTTACACAAATCCTGTAGTTCCACATTATACAACAAACCCTTATGAAAAATCTTTCTATATAAATGTTCTACTTTAGCAGTAAAGAAAATTCAAAACATTGTCCCATGAATTTTATTAACCTCTCTCTCTTTTTTTTTTATATATATATAAAAAAGTGATGTAGAAAGTGTTTAAAGTACTTCAGGATTAAAACATGTAATTACTGGAACGAGGGTTACTCAGACTAACATTCCCAGGGCAGAAAGTCTAAGCGTTGTGTTTGTCTACCCATTCTAAAAAACTTATTCAAATCGAGAATTTTGTTAGAAAAATAAATGTTTCTGCGTTCTTCATACCGCTTCTCACATTTGTGCATGTACAGGGGAAGGTAGGTGAGCCTCAGTCAGCCACCTTAGCCAATTAAAAAAAAAAAATAGATCTAGAAAGCAAGTATTTAGCTGGTGAGTAAGATGAGTTCAGACAAACAGTTACGGTCACTTTATACACGGCTGTTCAATCACTGGGTTTAGAACAAAACATCTTACTTTAGGGATTAGTTGACTTTGTTTAACAAAATGTACGTGGTAAGGTTACTTCCTTAAAACCTCCTGATAAATTCTGTACAGATAACAGCGAGTCGTTACGCTGCAACCACCGAAGATGCTCATTTTCTCTTTCACTTTGGTCCACTCACACAATGTTATGAGAAGGGTCACAGGGTGGGAAACTCAAGCAACTTAACACATGAAAGCACCAAGTCCACTCTTGGCCTGAAAGTCTGTGTGTGATTAACTGAAAGAAACAAAACATAAAAAAGCATGAATTAAAGTTATGAAAATTAAACAAAAGCAAAACGTAGCGAAATATGTTAAAAACAAAAAAGGAAGAGAAGGGCAAACACTGCTCAGGCATCTGAAGACTCGCAGACGAGAGCAACCCTCCGGCACGCTGAGCGCCGCACCACAGAGCACGACCTGCTTAGCAGCTGCAGGCACAGGAGAGAATCTCGGCACAAACACTTTCTTCCCCCTCGACACCTGCAATTCTTGCATCGCCATTTTTCACTTATTAAAGCTACTAAAAACGCTGTGTTCAAACAGGACACGATAAAAGGTTCAACTGGCTCTACTAAAAATTGAAACAAGACAAAACACCCCCTCCCCAAGCTCACTCTGTATTTCCAGTTCCTGCAAGGTCCCAACACCTTGCCCGTAAACCCAGGACGTGCCTCCACTCGCATCCCCATCCCCTGGGGAGCTGCGGGGGCTCTCCCGGCAGCGATGCTCCCCTGGCATCCTCTGGGTCCCGCTTCTCTCGCGCCGCCCCGGGTGGGCACCTGCCCCCGTGCAAGCGGAGTGCAGACCCCGAGCTAGTACTACACTCAGCTCTGTAAAGCACCAGCTCCTCGTTTACCAAAGCCACGGGCACGGCCTGAACCCTGCGCTCTGCCGGGGGAAGCTTTGCCCCTGGTCCCGGGGGAGGACACCGCCTGCCACCAGCTCCCCAGCTCCCAGCTGCCTTTCCAGCCCGGTTCGGCTGAAAGACCTCGGTAAGAAAGCTGGCAAAGACATTCCAGCTGCTTGCTTGGGAATACACAGACCCTCTTAACGCCCACGCGGTCTGTGGGGTTAACATCAAACCGACCGCCTGGGATGCGGCAGTGGGATGGGTTAGGGCTGTGCTCTCTGACACACAGGTTTCACAAGACCCCCCGGCTCCGTTTGATGCCTCCCAGATGAAAAAGGGGTCTGGGAAGACAGGGCACTGGCAAGGCCAAAGGGAGGCACCTTCCTCTGAATATCTTATTACAAATTTCATTATCCTGCTTGAGCAGAAACCCCTAAATACCACATTTTGAACTAGCTCACAGGTTTGCAAATAAAAAAAAAAAAAAAACAAACAAGCGTCCCCAGGGTCCCCAGGGTCCCCAGGGTCCCCAGGGTCCCCAGGGTCCCCAGCATCCCCAGCGTCCCCACGGTCCCCCGCAGCCCCAGCAT
>NW_008824658.1:6956241-6974325 GCF_000699105.1 Pygoscelis adeliae
GGGAGGGGAAGCTGCAGCGTTTCGGCCTGGCCGGCACACACAGCACATCACCGCCGGAGCATCCCAGCGACCGGCATCGCTCGTGCAAGTTAACAGCGTGCGGCTCAGCGTGCTCGCCTTCTTCAAAGCAGACCTGGGCCCCAGGCTGCCCCCGGTATTCAGCCCCCAATTCATGTGCGAGTTTAGCTGGATTAAACTCTATTTGCAGCAAAATATTTTACAAAGCGTTTTGGACCCTGTGTGTGAGGTGGGACGTGCCCAGAGCATGCTCAGAGGTCTGAAGACGAGAGTGCTTTGGTTTTGTTTTAACACCAACACATTTACATTCCAAGGAAATATGTTAAATAATAAGCGCTATAATCTTCCATAGGAAGAAACAAACTACTAGCATGTCAGTATGCAGAATGAGCTTCTCTAGTGCTGCAGTTCACAGCAGAGAAATGACCGAGCACGAGATCTCATCGGCAACGTGAAGCCAAATGTTGTGCTCTCAAGAGCAAACTCGGGTGTTGCTACTCTCGATGGTCTTTTTTCCTTTTCATCATTAAAAGGCTCAGAAGACATTGCCACCAGCCTGTTCTGGATTTGACAGAATGCAGTTTCAGACTCTTAAGTTCCTTCACGCAAGGGGAAGTAACAAAGTGCTGGAATAACAGAATTACCAGCTTGCATGATGGTACTTCTTGTTTTACTCCCTAGCCAGAGTTCCCTTGAAGACTGGCTTGAATGGATCACCCCACAAACCTTTTCTTTAAACCTCTTTGTTCCATTCTTGCTCTATCATTACACAACCAGGCAGCTGAAAGAGCATTATTTACATGCCCTCGCTCCACACTCTTGCTGGCTTCAGCAATGTCAATTTACTTGCAGCAAGCTAAGATAAGAATTCTGCCTTTAGGGGAAAAGAGCTTTCTCGTAAGCAGAACTGTGTCTTGGAGCCCTATTTCACACGGAGCCCTAATGAATTTCCAATGCATCTTCACTTTAAGCTGCTGTTTCCTTCTTTACAGCTCTGCCTCTAACAATAAAGTAAGAGCACTCTCCAAAGAGGGCCCCAAGCCTACAGATCACAGTGAGGCAGTGCATGACGGGGACCTCATCTGTCAGACATTACAACCGTGTCATGATTGTCGCCACTCCTCTCTGCTGGGGACAAGATGCAGCTTATTTCTAGTCACCTTCCCGTCTGCCTCCAGGAGCAGACAGCTCGCAGGATCACTTGAGCTGGTTGTCACAGAGGCAAGGGCAAACCCCGTGGGACTCTCAGCCTTTAGAGAATGGCCCCAAATTGCGAATCCCTCCCACCTGCAGCCACCAGGGCTTCCCCAGGGCCGTGCCCAGGCTCAGGTGGACCCTGTCTCTCCTCCGCTTTAGGCAAAGAGTCAGAAGGGTAGGAATTAGGATCCCAAAACCTCCTTTTCCATCTGCTGTCTAAGCAATTGACCAAACATTAAAGCATCTGAGCAGACACTCAGCTTCCCAGCAGCAGAGGAGAAAGACTCAAGTTCAGTCACTTACTTTTTCTTGTCTTTGTCCTTCTTCAGCGGCTGCTGTGAGGTAGCCTGCAAGGATTGGGACTGCAAGGTTTCCACCGCTACTTTCCGCCTGTTGAAGGCGTTCATCTCGTCCTCCAGCTCCCTCCTCTTCTCCTCCACCTTCCTTTTCTCTTCCTGGTGTATCCTTTTTAAGTGCTCAAATTTCTCATGCAGCTGGTAGGAGACAGACCCTCTGAGCATCGCATCCAGCACGACCGTCAGGCTGTGCTCCCCCCGGAGCCGCAGCCACACCTCCCGCACGAATCCCCACCACCCCAGAGACAGACCAGCTGGCGGGGTACGACAGCCAGTGCCCCTGCACCGGGCAAGCCCCTCAGCAGAGCTGACCTCTGGGCAATCACAGCCTCTTCACCAAAAGCAGCAAAGACACAAGAAATTCAGCTCTGCCTGACACCACATATCAAATGGGAGAAAGCGTGAGCCCTGGAGAAGCACGCCGAGGATCTCAGCTCAGTCTGCAGCCCTGCAAGGGGGCTGTGGACACTTGTGGGCTCTTTCGTTCCTCACTAGTTTTGAAGATGGTCCATTTATTTCCTCCCCAGTCATGGCAGCTGCCCGTGGCCTCACACCACCGACCCGGGGGACTCCAGCCCAGCTGCCCCCTTTACTCTGCCGTCCAGTGAGCCTCCAGGGGTGAAGCCTACCTGACATGGACGCTCACCAAAACGTCCTGCATTGCCCTTCACTCACCAAGCAGCAGCCAAGTCTCCTACACACTGCACAGGACGGGGAAGACTCTTGTTTCTGAGGCATCTAAAGCAGCGATGCTGTTTTGAAAACATTACCCCGTGTCCCCTCCTCTGAGTGGGGGAAGGTGTGTGTGTTTGTGCTTTGGCTGGTGAGGTCTGCTCAAGAGCTGCATGTGCTTTCCAGGATTCATATGTTGCCCAGACCCAGATCCTATGCTGGCTGTATTTTGGGCTCCTCTCACAGGTTTTTGGCACACCCACCTCTCTCTCCTTCTCCTTCAGCTCTGCCTCCGTCTCCTTGACTTTGTTAACAAACATTTGTCTCATTTCTTCCTCTTTCTTCTGGAGCTCACCCAAGAACTCTTTCCTTTTGGTCTCGTATGTTTCTTGGAGGCTGGGGAAGAAAGCAAATGAAATCCAGACTCTTTGGACACCAGTGAGCTAGGGATGGGGAAACGCACACCTGTCTGTGTTGCTTAAAGACAAACAGGCAGGGAAGGGAACGCCACCAACATCAGATGCAAAGTTCAAACCCAGTGCTAGTATTTTCCAGCCCAGCATTGTGGATACCACCTGCAAACCTCCCATTTTTTGGGGGTGTAAGTACCAAAGTATCGCTCTAAATTGATGCTAGATGTGAAGGCTGCTCACCTGAAGGGCTGGCTGTCTGGATCCGTGTCCTTGAAGCCCATCTCTTCCAGTTTGCACCTCCTGTACAGCTCATAGTGGCGGGTATGAGTCTGCTCCCGAAGATCCTCCATATTGACTCGAATCAGCATTTCCCGCAGTTTCACAAAGTCACAGTGACTTTCATTCTCAACTGACAGAAGCAAAGGGAGAAGTCAGTAACCTGCACACATGGCGGGGGAGCACAAACGCACACACAGATTAACTCCAGAGACTCCCCTCCCAAGGACCTCTACCTGTTGTCCCACACGGGGCACAACACAGCCTCTTGGATGCAGGGATTCCCGTTGACCATTACCACCTGCCGGTAGGAATGGGAATTCAAAGGAAAGACTGGCCAACCCACAAAAGGCTGCACAGGACATTTCTGCACCGTTCAGCACAGGGCACCTTCGTGCACACGCGCTGGCGGGAGGGCAGAGCTGGAGAGGGTGCCAGCGTGTGCACATGCACGCCCAAGGGAGGTTTGCGGCGGGTGCCCGGCTTGCAGCGCCTTACCTTGCACCACTCCCCACGGGTACTGCCGAGCTCTCACCAGCTTGTTCCCAACTTTCACCTCCTCCGTGCTGCCGACCACAGCGAAGGGCAGATGAGCCTGAAACAGAGCCAAGTGCGTGGGCGAAGCCCTCAGAGATCAGCCTGACCATTAGATCCCCCTCAGCCAAGCACAGGATCTACTTCAAAAAGTCCTTCCTCTGAAGCTATCAATCTCCAATACTCAGAGCAGTCTCTACTACGAACTGGGATATTACGACAGAGAGCGGCGTAGAGCCATAGCACAGCTTACTAGCAACGCTGGCTGGACTGAACTAGATGGGGAAATATTGTAGGAACACCATGATCATTACTGATCTCCCTCTATCCATTTGTCAGGTTGTTCTTGCAGCTGTAGTCTCTCCACACGCCAAGAGCAGGGCACTCCCTGCCTCGCAGAAAGCACAAGCAAAGACATCCGTAAACAGGCCTTGGCACAGCAGTTTGTGTGTGGGCACTGGAAGGGACATGTGCAGGATACAGCATGTGCTCGTTCCTCTCCAAGTCTGCAAAGCATCAAGCACAGTAAGGAAACAGGGCACCGTCCTCAAGCATTGCAAGAAAGGAGCCACGGAGCAGGCGCTTCAGTAGGACGAGGTTGACAAAATCCTTCACATTTAAGAAGAAATGGATCTGGAAGCGTGGAACTGGTAGAGAAGTGGCCAAAAATTTTGGGTTTTGGCGGGAGGGAGGGGACAAGAAAAACCAAGCAAGCATGACTGCCATTTTTCTCCCCAATGCACACAGCTTGCAATTATTTTAAAAAGAGTGCATCCTCCAAATTTTTCATGAATTCAGCAAAAAAAGAATTATTATAGTGAAAACACATATCTAGTTGATGCAGAAATCAATGGCTATTGACATTTAAAAAACAAAAGGGGGTGTGTGTGCAAGAAAAGACAAAGCATTTAATCAGAAACAGCTACGCAGAAGTGTTCATTTTGATGAAAAAGCTACTTTTTATTTAAAAAATTAACATGGAAGCATGTCAGCTGTTTCTACTGCAATAGCTACACTCTGATTTGGGAGACAGGAAACTTGAAAGTGTTTTGCACATGCTTCAGCCAGGTCTGAATTCCTGTTGTGACAGGACAAGGGGGAATGGCTTTAAACTAAAAGAGGGTAGATTGAGACTAGATATAAGGAAGAAATTTTTAACGCTGAGGGTGGTGAAGCACTGGCCCAGGTTGCCCAGAGAGGTGGTGGATGCCCCGTCCCTGGAAACATTCCAGGTCAGGTTGGAGGGAGCTCTGAGCAACCTGATCTACTTGAAGATGCCCCTGCCCACGGCAGGGGGGTTGGACTAGATGACCTTTAGAGGTCCCTTCCAACCCAAACTCTTCTATGATTCTATGAATTTGATCTTTGAACTTCAAAAAAAGACAAAATGGAGTCTGACGATTTTTCTTCTTTATTATAAATTGGGTTTTCTCTGCTTAGCCTGCTTAAGTCAGAAGCCTAATGTAAATCTTAACTGTAAAATTTTTATTCAAAGTTTCTCCCTCCTCAAATGAAAAGTAGCCTAAAAGCAGACAGAGTGAATTTTGAAGAAAGTGTTTTTCAAAAATTCAATAAAACAAATTTTAGAGCTGAGCTGAGTTTCTCCAGAGAGACCACAGATTAAATAAGAGCCCCATTTTAATTAATTCTGTATGCAATAGCTTTAGGCGTCTGTCAGATCCACAGCTCAACTTTCAAACAGATTTAGCGTCTGGACAATCCCAATGAAACTTGCCCTTCAAATGCATTTTTGTGCAGCAATTTAATTTGTCACAACTTCTGGAGGCAACGTGATTGGCAGCGTTACTCACATTCATCACAGAGTTGATCTCAGCGACTGCTTCGTCATCTGTGGGGAACTGATAGATCTGCACACCGTTGCTGACCAGCTCGCTCATTATCTTTATCTTGAACTTGTGCAACTCGCTCTTGGAGATGGTGTCTGCTTTGGCAATAATTGGAATGATATTCACCTACAGCAGAAAGAAGGAAGGAAAAATAACCAGGTGAGCAGCAGTCAGGCAAGCAGCTCTGTCGGGACCGTGGGTGCCCGCGGGGTGACCCGGGTCCTACCCCCGTGGCTGCTTTACATTTTATAAAACCACAAAGGTGCTACATTTTTTGCATGCGAGTTGCAGCACAAGCCCAGCTGAACACTAGAGGGAAGAGTTTTCCAGGACTAATTTGGCTACCAGACTTCCAGATAAACCAAAGACAAACACCCTGCAATAAATACACGAGAAGATCAAAGCCTCTGCTCTTGCCTATGCATTTTGTTACACACTTTGAGGGAGGCAGAGACAGCATAACTGTCACATCTCGAGTTATCACCTATCCACTCCTGGCTGCGCTGACAAGCCGTTTTAGAAGACAAGCGCAAGGATGAAATGCTGCAGCGAGCCGATGTGAAGCCTTCCCATGCTTAAGCAGAAAGAGCAGGGACTCCTCAGACGCTTTCACAGCAGCTGTGGATCCTTCCCGAGGACTCCCTGAGCCTCTCCCTGAGGATCACAACTCAGGCATGCTGCGCGGATTACACAGACCACCCCGGGAAAGGTGCAGGGTGCCATACGGCAGACAGGAGATTTGTTTTCATGCTGTTGTTGCTCAGCTTTGGTTTCGCATCAGCGGTCACCTAGCACAATACCCCCCGCAGCTTCCTCAACCCAGGTTTCAAAGCCACCTGCAAGCTGCAGGGTGGGGAGGTCCCCCCGTGCCCAGTACATACCAAGATCGAGAGCAAACGAGGGCCACATCCTTCAGGAGAGATGTGGTTCACTATGGCCTCATGCCTGGGAGAGCTACAGCAGGGCAGGATCTGTCACAGGGACCTCTATTAGATAACGCTGCTATGCCCAGAAAAGCCAAGTGCAATACTGCAGACCACTGCTTAAACACACAACAACAAAACCCGTCTGTCTGAACAGCAGCCAAATTCATAGCAGTAAAACAGAAGAATTCAGACAAATGAGGGGAAAGCCTGATTTGCCATCGAACATTTCCCAGGAGCCAACACTTTTTGTCCTACAGAGCAGAAATTCGTAACAGCCATTTGGTCTCCAATTGGGTGCCCATTAAAATAAATGACCTTGCTTTCCCAGCTCAAGTTCTCTTTGTAGCTCAGTGTTTTTTCCATACTTCTTGGTTTTTTTCTCCCCCCTCTGGTTTAAATACAAGAGCATTTACTCACTCCAAAAGAAAATAATCTTAATTTACTCATTGCAAATTTATCTGAGAGGATAAATTCCTTATTTTTCTCAGTCACTGATCTGGCCTCTTTTACCAAGGACCACAAACCCACACAGAACGAGGTCTGCTGGTCTCACTCCACTCCTCAGCAGGTCGATGTCCTCATTACAAAAGGTAAAAAGGGCCATGGCCACAGCTGGGTGTCTCGCTGACCTGCTAAGAGCTGAGGAGGCTTGGATCCACCATCTCACACAGAAAAAGGGTCAGCTCACGGCTCATGTACCACTCGCTCAGGAGCAGTACCTGCGAGGGGAAAGGCACTGCCAGGGAGCTGCTGTGTGCAGGGCTTCGTGCTCTCCAGCCAGCCAGGCACGCTGACAAACCAGCACAAGAGGTGATTTTAGTCCACCTTCAGCTGGCCTAAGCAATTCCCCCCTTCTTCTTCCAAAAAGCACCAGCTCAGCCCTGCTTACAGCGAGGCAGGGGGTGCAGAGCCTGGAACTTGGCACGGCTTCCCCAGCAGCAGGAGAAGGCAGGCTCTGTGGTCAGCTGCTGCCCCAGCAGTACTCAAAGAAGGTGTAAACCGAGGTTGGTTCAAGTCCCCTCCAACCAGGTTCCTCACGCTTTGAAAAGGCAACTCAGTCAGCACCTGCTGTCACAGAGTTCAAAACCCGAAAGGATTTTACAAGTTGTCGTATTTCCAGTAATCAACAGCCAACATCAATACTGTGGAGTCCTGGAAATGGCATCTGGGTGTATCTCACTCCTTCTCTCTTCTTCCCTTGCGAGTTCCTTAATTTTTTAAATTATTACTGTTTTTATTTTGATTTCATGCATGCCTTGGAAACCCACCAGCTGGAATCCCACGGTTAACAAGTGATACCCGGAGCACCATACAATTATCTTCCCGTTTTCCTTTCTCTGATTTTGAGCACTGGCACCCAAAAGCTGTCTAAGTCTAGAATGAGATCATCCCTTTACAATAAGGAGAAAGGACGGAAAAGTTTGGAAACAAGAAACAAACGAGATACGAGACACTACCGAACCGAACTGCACGTCTAATCCTGCCCTCCTACAGCACCTTCCACACATCCATTTCTGTGCAAAGGCCACAGTACGCGGCACAGAGATTAGTGCCAAACAGGTACACAACTAGCCAGAGAAGAAAAGTCACCTCTCCCCTCCTTCCTGAACAGGTTTTAAAAACCCAATAAAAGGAAATGATGCCAGAACCGTTCGAGGTTTCTCTCTCCGCTCTTACTTTTACACAAATAACGTTTACCTTGGGTCAGGCAAAATCCCACAGCAACATTTTTATATCTCATGGTGGAAAAGCAATATTCTCTATTTAAAGATCTAGTAATAAAATCATGAAGTTAACTACCGGAGTGTCATCCCACTGAATGTGACAGGCGTGCAGCATTCCCTTGACTGTCAGTCCATGTGCTGAAGTCTTTGCTGGAGCTGGAATTACGGCCAGAGAAAGTCTGTGCTTCAGACAAGACAGTGAACTCGCATGCACATACATAAAATGCACCTCCTTCTCAAGTCAGTCTGACCACAGAGTTATTTCTCATCTCCAAAAATAAAACTTACAAGAACGTGCCAAAATAAGTCACCTGATAGAAAATAATTTTGCTAACACAATAAGGCTACATGCATTTTCACCCTGTGAAATACAGCTGGATTTCTCCCTATCTCCAAAGTGTTCCCAAATGCAAGTCCCAGTGAAGCCAACAGGCAAATCCTACCTTGGAAACCAAACAGCAGAGGCAGAAACTGGCCTGAAGCATCTCCACTGGCCAGTGACCCGCCTAGGATGTGTCAGCTCACGGAGGGCAAGCAATTAGCCACAGCTCGTAAACAGCATACGCTGGCTGGAAACCATCCAGGGACAACAACCAGGGAGCCCCGGGACGCCCATGCCGGCACACAGCTGTGCCGTCACTTTCCAGGGCAGGGCTGTGGTTTAAATCAATAAATCACCTTCTCATCTGACACAGATGCAATTTTATTTATCTCCTCATTTTCCCGGGTTAAACACAACGGGAAGGCAACCCCTGCTTCCCACCTACCAGCCAGCCACATTTCATCCACCTAGAACCACTTCTGAGGATGCTTCTAGCTCTCTGGCTGTAACGAAATACCCTAGACAACAGCTGGCCACGAGCTCAGCCAAACAAACACTGTATTACAGTACAATGGAAGATTTTGTTTACAAAACAGCTTTACCCAGAAGGGATTTTGTAAACTTTACACTAAAAGCAAGATTCATTATTGAAATCGTCACACAGATTCAAAAGCCTGCCCAACACCTGACGCCATGCCACTGGTGTGCTAAAGCAGAGGTGTTAACTGAGCCGGGTTCCTACAAGACCCTTGTTTAAACTAGTCTCAGAGGCTGAGCCAGCAGAGCACACAGCAAAGCACGGCCTCCGATACACCTTTTGTCTCCACGGGCTCCATTCTTCAACTGTAAAACAGGGGCCACCAGCCACGTAAAGCTTCCCAAGAGGAAAGCCAGGTCCAGGTGTGCTCACATGGCTGCAGACGTGAGTCAATGCACGTCACCTCTCTGCTCAGCCACGGTAACCACTCGCTGTTACCAGTCTGGAGCAGGCAGAAAGCTGCCTGGGGTTTGCTGACACCCCACTTCACTCTGCCCACACGCTGGCCCCCAAGCACAAATGGTTCAAGTGTACTGGGAAAGGGGCACAGCGCTGTCAGGCACAAATCTTTAAGGAGTGCCTGGAAAGCACCGTGATGTCCTGGGACGACACCAATGCAGAAACACAACATAAACCCCTGACACCCAGAAAATATCAGTGGTCTCTACTTGCTTATTCATTTCCATGTGCCTGCTTGTGAGAGGCCACCACACCATGAAATCAAAGATGTTCTCACACTGTGGTAAGACGGGAGATGAGAGCAAAGGGATAAAATTACTTCAAAGAGGACTATTTAAGTGGAAGTTTAGAAATACAAAAGGCTTGCGTGCGCACAAAGTTCTCATCTCTGCACAAGTACAAAGGATTTATTTTGGTACTACCCAAGGACCAAAGGCAGCCACAGGGAGATGTGAAAAGTAGGGAATGCAGAAGGAAAGGAAGAGAAAAGCTTTGTGGGACCACCAGCACCAAGGGGAATCGTGCAAAAGCTTTCCTCCAAACATATTTCTGGGAACATGTAATGCTGGCACCACACCAAGAGACAAGAGTTTATTAAGGGAAAGTTTTCGGATTCCTGATGAAGTCAGTGTATCAGCCACCACGGTTACAAACAGCCCACTGCAATGGGAAGCCAGCGCCTGCTCTGGAGTGGGGCCAAGGAAGAGCCGGCCAACAGCCCTGGGTGGTGAGGGCAAACAGCAGGGACTCCACGAGGGGGAACTCTACCCGCCAGGAAAGTCCGATAGAGCTGCACGTGGACAACAGCCAGAGAAGAGAGCATTCCCTCAAGGTAATCCAGGGGATCCCCAGTTACTGCAGGGTCCCAGCTGCCTTGCCTGCCCCCTCTGTAGACTGATCAGCATCTGCCATCTGAAAGGAACCACCTTGCTGCTAAAATACTGCTCTGAAAAATAAGCAATTCTTGCAAAGAAAAGAAGAGGTGCTGCTGTCACTAGTGACCTTTGAAGGCTCCTGCAGCTCCCTAAAGGCAGCTGGAACAAACAAGTGTGTCAGAAACCTCCTCCGAGCCGCAGGAATATCAGCAGTAACCAGTTAAGTAACCCACTGCCCCCTAAGGCAGTAACAGTTTACGCACAAAGCAGCAACCCCCAGCTAGACCCTCTCATGACCCACTTTTAGGATTTCCTATGACCTTGAGAATTTCTCACCATATTTACATTTTCAGAAGATATTGTGATCTCCTATACAGATCATCTGGCACTACCAGCGGTGACAGCTCATGCACTCCCTGTGCACCAGCACGCACAGCCAACGCTTCTCTTCAGCCCTTGTCTCCTCTGTACTGACCACCACCTTAGGACGTCTACGTAGCTTTGGTTGCTCTCAGCCCCTCTGTCCCTGCTGACAGGTCAGGACAGCAGAGGTGGCTCTGCAGTTTTCCAAAGTCCAACTGCAGGAGCTGGAACACATCCTTACCTGCACCCCTGTAAAGAAGAGCTAATGAAGATGCAGCTGATAGCTTTGATAAACATAAGCTAATCTGGGTAAGATTCTTACAGTGATGCGGCACTCTAGACTTCACACAGCTAGCTGGAAAACAGGTTTTTCACCTGACATTTTTCAGGAAGGCCTGTGAGAAAAAAAAGCACAGGACCTCAGCAACCCACCAGGGCAGACTAAGCTTTGGTACCTGAGTCCTAAAAACAGCTCAGCTAACATGCAGGAAGGAGTCCAGCACTTATCTGGAAGGAACAGAGCCTTCCATATAACAATATTAACAGAAGCATCACCACTTCCAGAAAGAGGGACCACAGTCTCCAACCCCTTACCTTGCTATCCAGTTTCTTCATTGTCACCAGGTCCAAGGACTTGAGCGAGTGCCCAGTTGGAGTGATGAAGTACAGGCAGACGTGAATCCTCGTGTCATGATAGTTGAATAGAGATCGGCGGATTTTCAGCTCTTCTTGTAAATAGTTTTCAAACTGCGTATCAATGTACTCAACTATCGGCCTGTAACTAAAACCATACCATTAGCAACCCAGATACTGGAGCCCAAAATTAAACAGTTTGAAGGCTTAAGGAGTTCTCCTAGACATACCATGGTATCATTTAAAAAGTAGTTATAAGACTCAAACAATTTAGCCTTACAACAGGAAAAGTGTGGCATTTACACACAGATCTTATAATCCAAAGGTTGCTGGAGTCTCCTGAGGCTGCACTGCAAAGTCTAAGGGCAATGGAGCACGGAAAGATGACTACTTCCAGAGATCAAACTTTGCCCAGATCTCAGGACTGAGCCATCTGGCTGTAGCAATGCAACATGACCAAGGAGAGACCTTGGAGTCCCAGAAAGCCTTTACCTGGGGCTTGAACAAGATGTCTGTGTAATTAAATGAGACAGGTCCAGAGACACCGATCACTGCCAGAACAGATAATTCCCAACCCTGCACTGAGGACGGCTTGTTAACTGCTCACGCTCCTGGAGGACACCATTCTCTGCTGGAAAGACCTCCTATGACCTCTCTTTTTGGCTCCTCACCCAACTCCCTCTACACTTAGTCCCCAGAACCAGAGCCACTCTATTAACAGAAACAGAGACATCTCCTCTGCAACACTCCAAGCAGGACTGCAGGCAGCTCATGTCTAAGCACCAGAGGCAAGCCCAGAAATGCCAAGCAGATGGCACGAGACCTGCCTTTCATCTTTATTTATCTGATCCCCAAATCCAACCGCATCCACAATCGTTAGCTTCAGGTGGACGTTGCTTTCCTGCAGGTCGTAGGTCCGTGGCCGCAAGCGAACCGCGCTCTCATAGTGACTGGCTTCCTCCGTCTCAAACGTGGTATTGAAGAGGGTATTCATCAGTGTGGATTTCCCAATGCCGGTCTCACCTAGGAAGGAGAAATCGTCAGCTCACTGCAGCATGAATTTGTCACAGGTACTTCAAAGAACGTTAATTACAGAGCAGAACTAAATTATACTGTGAAAGATTACTACAAATTGCTTGTGGACGGACATATAATTGTCACAGAAGTAACTGCATTCTTGAAGGCCTCCCATGCTTAATGCAAAGCTAACACAGAGCACTTTGGTCTCATCTCCCCAGCGAAGATCATACAGCACAGCAAAACACACTACGTTCCCCTCCATATAGCCTGGCTTTGCTTGGGATCCTGCACCAGAGAAGCTGGGGAGAGCACAATTTTAGTGGAGTCTTTTGAGTCTTCAGATGAGATGGAGTAAAACTCAGCTGCTCCTACTGTCAAGGACTATTTGGGTCAGTTGTTGGCTGTCCCAAACACAGTGATAGCTCCAGGTAACACTGCAGATCAGCATGAAGCGATGGGTGTTTGGTGTGCTGGGGAGGTGACAGGGAAGCCTGACAATGAGGTTTCCTCTCACTCTCTTCTGTGAGATTCCTGACTTTAACAGGCTTCTCTACCACTTTCTCTCCCCATTAAAGTCTCCGGGGACCTGCCTTTTTTGAGAGTGGAGACCCCTGTGAGGAGGGAATCTGAGTGCCTATTTCAGTGCAGAGGAGCAGGCAGACAGCTCTGGACCTGCTAGGACAACTTGCCATCAGACTGAAAATCTCTTTTCACAGCAGAAAAGACGCTGCATGAAGGTTTTGTGATTTCAGTGTGCAGCTGAACCTTGGTCTGCCTGGAAGCCTTAAACCAGCTTGTCCCTCTTCCATGGCCTCAACCCCGTTGTCCCAGATGTCCCATTAATAACTGCCAAAGGACTAAGGCCCATTCTGCTGTAACCCCTTCCCCCTCCATCCACACAGCAGCTACACCAGCGTCGGCTCTGCGGCTCTTTTACTCTCCCCTCCGAAAAGCATCACAAGCTCCACACAAGGCACTCAGTGAGCTGCTGAGATCTGGCTCAGTACATGCAAACTGTCCAAGATGGTCCCATTCTGCACAGACACGTCACAGACAGCATGTCTATGCTTTCAGATGATAGGGCCACCTGTGCAGCAAACAGAATTGGCCAAACTGGAAGAAATAAGCAATGAACTCTTCCGTCACATCAGGCATGAGCTTCCACAGGCATCCAAATAACCTCAGCAAGACAGCAGCTGTCAGAGAGATCAAGAGGTGCTGCTCTGCTCTGAAGGGATCTTGCAACCCAGCTGGTTTCATCTCTCACTGCTCTTGATTTCTGGAGTTTTCCTTTAGTATTTCTGCTTCCTTCAAGGCTACCCTGTTGCTCCACAATTCTTCATGCCAGATCAGCCAAGGGGAGACAAGAATGCTGTTTAGGGGAAACCAAAGTGAAACCAATACCAAAATGCCACATATAGCATCTGTGACACAGAGGCCAAAGCCCGACAATGTTTTCAGAGGCCACATTCACGGTGTATTTTTGCTATAGAACTCTGCAGAGCCCTGTGCTGAAGCACTGAAGCAGGGTCTTTCCGAGGCATCTTCGCCTTTCCAGTAGTAGAAAAAATTCTGCCAACTTGAACCTCTGAGATACGTAGAGGGAGAGAACATGGAGTCAAGAGGGGATGGCAGAGAAACTTGGTTGGTAGAGGCTAGTTCTTGGAGAACCAGTAGAGGCAAGATTAGAAGTTTCCCATCTGTAGCCCCCTTGTTCCAACAGCCATTGAAGGACACCTGGGATGCATCACAAACCAAGCTCCATCCCAGAATACTTGGCTCACAGGCTGTCTGTGAGCCAGGAAGGCTTTGAACTGCTGCTCCTGGTAACTAAATGAGACTGTGATATTTTCCAGATTGGCCTACAAGGGGCCCCATTTAAACTCCTCATTCACTACACACAGCCGTATTGGCTAAGGGAGCAAAGAGAGGCAAAATCCAAGGAAATAGCCGCCTTCTCCCCACTCATTTCCCAGGCAGTCCGTCATGCTACACCTTCGGCATAGACAGCCACTGCTTCTACTGAGTGCAGCCCATCTTGCTGAACCCAGCCACGTCCAAGGAGCCCTACAGTGGACGCACCGATGGGAGAGCAGGAGGGCGAGCAAGTTTCTGTTCGAGGGAGGTGCCACGCCTGCTGCCAAGGGCTTTGGGCTTTTTCCTTCTTCAAGCACCACAGGTTCTGCTCTTCACTGGAGAATAAATACCTCATGGTGCTCAGAACAGGGCAGAGGCACACACCGCTTCCTACCAGCTGTGGCTAAGAGTTGTGCAAGGAAATAAAAACAGCCTGGTGCTCTAGATTAATCTGAAAGGAAAGTCGTATGGAGAACTCAGTACTGATGCAAGCCACGTCCTCCTGTTCAGTTGTGGGCACAGTTGGGCGCAGGAACTGGCAAACAGGGGTACAGGGTTTTTTTTTTCCTCTTGCTCAAAAATAATGCACTAATTTTTTCCAGTGTGTCACAAATGGCATGGCCAGACGAGAATACAGGAGTATCCATTCTGGTGTCCCCCAGAACGACACTAATTGAAAACATATTGCCCTCTGCTGCAATTACCCTTCTGCTAAGGAACAAGTCTATGCAGTTCAACTGTGATTTCAGCCATATTTTTTACTTGTGGTTTGGATATGCAAAAGTGACTTAGGTATGGCACAAGCACCTTGTGCAAGTCATCAGGGTTTCACTGCACAGTCTATACAGAGCCATATTCTCTTCGGGTAGATTGAGGGCCAGGTAGGGAGCTGCTGTCTCTGGATGTATTTCTGCTGGTCTAGCAGGTTACAATATTTCAGACCTCATACACAATACAAGAACCAGCCAAAGTAAAAATAATGCTCACCTCATCACTGGAAGGAATTGGTTTCTAGTACTCTAGCCAGCATCGCTTGCTAGATCACATCAATATATTCTTGTTTTTTAGTTTTGGTAATGAGGTTGTTTTAAAGTCAGCCTCTCGCACCTGCTCACAATCTTCAAGACAACTACTTGACTATCGATAAAAACAGGAACACACCCTCTCCCTTTCCTAGCACAGAGATGGTCATGCTTCAAGCCCTTTGACTCACCCTGGGAAAGCATCAACCAGGCACAGCTCAGATACAAACCTCTTCTCCCTAGCTTTGGGGCGCAGCAGAAATGACCAAGTTATCACCAGCAGCTCTCAGCTAACACATGGTGCCTCTGACTGCATCTACCTGGACACTGGATTCACCGAGAAGCTGCTCATGCCAGCCACCCCAGTTTGCAAAGGGAAATATTTAACTTGCCAGATACAGTCTTCCCTTAATCCTTCCTATTGCAAAGCTATTGCAGCAGAGGAGATGAGCAATACCTCACTGATTATGGAAGTTCTTCTGGTTTGACGCACAAGGCTCAGCCACTTTGACCTCCCTGCCACTCTCTGCAGCTTCTGCACCTGCACCAGTAGCTCAGCTCAATGCGGAGCTGGACAGTCCCACACCCGTTTCCTCCCTGCCCCTCCTCACCAAAGGCAAAAAGTTGATATATTAAAGCTTTTTCCAAAATTCTCTCTAATTTTGGGCAATGAGTTTCCAACAGCCACTTGTGAAAGTCACAACTCAGAAGCACATCAAGCTCCAGAGAGCTCAAGTTCATTGAAATTATTATGCTTTTTTATTTTTAAAGAGTTAGGCATTTCTGACTTGCTTAAAGTCACTGCCGAGGCCCGTGGCACAGCAGGACACACAAGAAATCCTGGTCCCAACCTCACCGCGCCGCCAGCTCAGCCCACGTCTGTTTGCAGAGGACTGTGCTCACCCACACAGAGGATGTTGAAGCTGAAGCCTTGTGTGACAGACTTGCTGACCAGCTGATCGGGGAGACTGTCGAAGCCGACATGGCCCCCCAGGGAAAGGTTCCTCTTCTCTTCATTCTGGTAGGGAGAAGAAGCCAGATTAGCAGAACTGCACTGAGATGGCAAGTCAGAGACACGAGAGGAACCACCAAGCCCAAGAAATAACCACCCTCCCGGGCACTGCAGAGCCACCAACACAAACTCTAACGCTGCCCGCAAAAGCCTGTGTTTTGGCACGCCACAGCGCAAACCCTCTGACAGCCACCAACATAAGAGAGAGGGGAAAAATACTGATCTTAATGGGGAATTGGGAGAACTAAGCTACCAGGCTACAAAGAAATGAAAACACTAGCATGAGCTCAACTACATGCAGCTGGGAGAGATTAGCAAAGGAAAACCCACCACCATGTGTTTTAGCACTCATTTCTCCTCATCCTTTTTTATTTTATTTTCTTAAACCCTTCAGCACTGAATTCAGCTTGACAAACTCTGCATTTTTCCCCCCCAAGTACTTGATCTTTTTCCCTCTGCTATTGCCATAAGCAGCGTGGTTTTATTCGCTCACGCGTCCAGGGGTGCTGGTTGCACAGGCAGAGCGAGGAACCCTCTTGCTTTACCATCTGTGACCACACAGTTTTCACTGTTTCTCTGCTGTTCCTGTTCCTGCCTCCCCCATATGCACTTTGTTCTTCCTTCTGCCTCCTCCCTCCCCCAGAGGAAGACGAAGCTGTTCACCTGTAGGAAACTTTGCTTAGAAACGAAGACAATGAACATCCGAGGAGACAACCGGTCTATGCCCTGTGTTACACAGAAAGGCAGCCCAGATCAACTATAATTCCTGAAGAGAGGATTCGACAGATGGGTCATTTCTGCTTCTAGTGGTTAAGAACAGTAGAATTTGGATTTGCACAAATATTTCAACAGATGTTGCCACTTCTCTACGCAACTGAGCAACGCTGTCCGAACCCAGGGACCAGAGCACTGCCCCTGCAGCCTCCCGAGCACTCTTACCCTTCCGTGGAGAAGCAAGGATACACGATTTCAGAGCATGATTCGTTCACCCTCACAGTTTCTTTGGCAAACGAGTCTGTTTTTCTTAACCACCAGCACACAGTGGAAGATGGGGACGGAAAAAGTGTCTGCTCTTTGCCTGGCTGAGGTTCTTCTGTCTGTCCCTGGTAATTCGGACTTAATGTCCCAGCACTAAGACCGTGACACAAGAGCATACCCTGAGAAGAGCCTTAGTGGGCTGTGAAACTTTAAATTAACTCAAGAGGAAAATAAAAGAAATGACGTGGTAAGCCTTGCGTATTGCTCTATGCCTGTAATAAGATTGCTAAACAAAACATGAACCTTTGTTCAACTGCATCTCGAGTCAAAGCCCCCTTTAGTTCTGCCTTTGGTAGAACAAATATTCTCAGCTTTGTAAAATAAACCGTTTATGTCACAAGAACAACTTGTGAACAGCTGAAGCAGCTCCTATGTCTCACGTACAAACCTTCTGGTTGTCCTGGTTAGCATTTGTTACCAACTTTCAGATGATTTTAGCCCAGTGCTCTCCTAAGGGACCCTCCGGACAGAAATACAACCAAATCGTAGCTGGGCTCCTGCAATCAATTCTGTTTCATCCCATCAGGATCAATCGCGCTCACTAGCTAAGCGGAAATAGCAATCATTTAAAGTTTTTCTGTGGGAGAGAGGGCACCAATTGAGTTTTTAAGGTGGCCAAGAGTTTAGGTGAATTAAAAAGGGCCCCTAAGACACAGAAACCTCCAAGTTAAACTTTCTTCTGCTCATCTGTCACCACACAGAGATGCTAAAGCTCAGACTAACACCTCTGCAGGGACAGACCCCAACCACAGGACGATTCCCCAGCACACGGGGAGAAAAGTGAGTCCGTGCTGATCCAGGCAGCCCAACGTCGAACCGCAGGTCCGGCATGGGATGGTGCAGCCGCACCGGGAAGGGGAACTTGGACACACGTGTGCTGGGAAAGGGCTCAGAGTTGTTCAGGTTTGTTCTTCCTCTTAAGGAGGAGACTGTCACAAGGCTCAGGAAGCCACTGCATGCATCAGCAGAGCTTGGGGGGGGG
>NW_008824659.1:0-17948 GCF_000699105.1 Pygoscelis adeliae
TTATATTATATTATATTATTTATATTATATTTACTATATTATATAGTAAATATGTTCAAAGTAATATCTTACACTCATGCAAAAAGACCTATTATAAGAAAACCCTGCATGTACATGATAATTTATATCTAAATATATCTTAATGAAGAGTTTCCTGGAACAGATGAACACATACTACTAAGCTGTTCTTCTCATGGACTTAATTTAGTAAATTAACTAGTGGTCTGTTAGCCACCCTTCTCATGAGTGAAAGAACCACATTCCTTGAAATTAATTGCATCCAGGTTTGCTAAAGAGCACTGGAATCTTTTTTTCTAAAAGTATTAAGTACATTGTGTACTCATATATATATATATGGTAAAAGCTTTTTTGTAACCATTTTCTTACACATTACTGAATAACATGAATATAAAACTGTAATTTTTTGCATAGACTTATCTCTGCATTTATCTGAATGCAGAGCATTTATTTTTAATGCTAATGCATCCTCTCTGGAAATATCACTAGTCTGTAATGACATCTTTCTTTTGGTTTAGAGATGGGCATGCTTGCATGAACTCAGAAGAAAAAGTTTCTCTTTGTTTGCATTATTGCTGTTGCGTATTAAAACGATGAAAGATGAAATGTACAAAATGCTTTATAAAACTTTAACATGGTGCATGCATAAATTAAGCTGTAAAAAATGTGATTTGTCTCACTGAGACCAAAAATATATGGTTACAGGAAGGTGAGGTCCAACTGAAAGAATTCACATACAATGAGAAATAAAGCTGTATGTTTATTCTGTACTCTTCTTGCTCACTTATTTTTGGACACTTGGGTTTTGTTTTGCTTTGCTTTGTTTTTTTTCCCTGTCAAAATTGCTGTAAACATAAGCTTTTACATGCAGTAAAGCAGTATGGAAATATGGAGAATTTTTTAATCTTGATCTTTCACAGTTCACCAAGTACTGCTAAAATGAAATTTCACGAAGGCAGGAAATGATTAGTTGAAGTCAAAGGTGAAGGTTACCGAAGTAATAAGAAGAAATGCAAAATGTCTTTTTTTCCTGTTGTGATTTTTGACATGAAGTTCATGGCAGATTACACTGATTTGGAAGAGGAAGTATATTGAACGTAATGGCAACCTGTGATACTTCTGTGGACCATACAAAGGCTGTTATGAGTTTTACAAACATTAATTAATTAATTTCTATAATGTGCCATATTAGTATAACACAACTTAGCCTGGATGGTTGATGCATCTGAAAATGGATTGGAGTTAATTTAGCCTTTCATGTGGGCAGGCATTATGCAAATGACAGAAAACTGAATGAGCTAGTCACTTAGTTTGAATAACTTTCTAGATTTTCAAAAGTGTTTATCATTAGCCAAGATTTCCATCATTGCAATCAACAACATAGGACAGGGTGTAGAAGTAAGAGAAATGCACAATGCTTTTCAGGTCTTTCCTTTGGCTTAAGATCCAGCTCAGCATAATTGACTTTCCTGGAGATCAGACATCTTCTCCAAGCTACTTATCTCATCATCTGGGGAGAGGAATCTGCATGAGGCAATTCATCCTAATGTGGCTTAGGTATATAAAATAGTTAAAATAACTATAGAATAACTAATAATAAGGGATTAAAATAAGGTGGGATGAGACTTTCTCCTAGGAACACATTTATTCAAAGGCAGATGATCTCAAAAATTGATTCTAGTGTTCTAGCATGTACAAAGACAACTAGGATTTTGCTTACAGCTCTACCATAACATGAAATTGCTACCTTGGATTTAAACATGGCTTTCTTCAAAATTCACATTAAAAGACTGGGAATTTGGCCTTAGAGTTTCTAGAAGAGTTTTAAACTAGATTTCAAGGGGGAAAGAGATAAAACTCTTGCTAGAGATAAGCCTGAGAGTGGCACACCAATGTCTGAGGGACGGTGTGCTAGCGAGGTCCTTCGGTCTGCCACCTAGTGGAGACAGTGGATGGAGATCCATGCGGCAGCAAAGACGCAAGGGTTATTGATGTGTTAGAAACCACAGAAGCACCTGAGAATGGTCACATAGGAATTAGGGTTTCTTCCCCCAAAAAGGTGGCAGGATAAATAGCCCAACTGAAGTACATCTACACCAATGCATGCAGCATGGGCAATAAACAGGAGGAGCTGGAAGCCATTGTGCAGCAGGAAAACTATGATACAGTTGCCATCATGGAAACATGGTGGGATGACTTGCACAGTTGGAGTGCTGCAAGGGATGGCTATAAACTCTTCAGAAGGGATGGACAAGGAAGGAGAGGCGGTGGGGTACATTAGGGAGTGTTTTGATTGTCTAGAGCTTAATGATGGTGACAATAGGGTTGAGTGTTTACGGGTAAGAATCAGGGAGAAGGCCAACAAGGCAGATGTCATGATAGGAGTCTGTAATAGACCACTAGGATGAAGAGGCAGATGAAATATTCTATAAGCAGCTGGAAGAAATCTCACAATCACTAGCTTTTATTCTCGTGGGGGACTTCAACTTGCCAGACATCTGCTGAAAGTACAATACAGCAGAGAGAAAACAGTCTTGGAGGTTCCTGGTGAGTCTGGAAGATAACCTCCTGACACAGCTGGTGAGTGAGTCAACTAGGGAAGGTGAAGTGTTGTGGTTTAACCTGGCAGGCAGCTAAACACCACGCAGGCATTCCCTCACTCCCCCCAGACACAGTGGGATGGGGGACAAAATCGGGAAAAAAGAAATTCATGAGTTGAGATAAAGACAGTTTAATGGGACAGAAAATAAAGGGAAATAATAATAATAATAGTAGTAGTAATAATAATAATAGTGATAAAAGAATATACAACATAAGTGATGCACAATGCAATTGATCACCACCCACTGACCAATGCCCACCCAGTTCCTGAGCAGCAGTCACCACCCCCTAGCCAACTCCCCCCCAGTTTATATACTGAGCATGATGTCATATGGTATGGAATATCCCTTTGGCCAGTTTGGGTCAGCTGTCCTGGCTGTGCCCCCTCCCAGCTCCTTGTGCACCTCCAACCTTCTCAATCAGTAGAGCATGGGAAGCTGAAAAGTCCTTGACTGGTGTAAGCACTACTTAGCAACAACTAAAATATCGGTGTGTTATCAATATTATTCTCATTCTAAATCCAAACCACAGCACTGTACCAGCTACTAGTAAGAAAATTCACTCTATCACAGATGAAACCAGGACAAAATGACATGTAGATGTGGTGCTTAGGGACATGGTTTAGTGGTGGACTTGGCAGTGCTAGGTTAACGGTTGGACTTTATGATCTTAAAGGTCTTTTCCACCCTAAGCGATTCTATGATTCTGTGATTCTATTATTCCATAACCTGTTCCTCCTGGTGATGGAGGAACTGGTGATCAGACTTTGTGATGTTCCAAACTTACTAAAACCTTTCCACCCTGCAGCTCATGAGGCACACTGAAGTGCTGACCATAGATCCCAAGGGGACACTGGAAGCGTGAGAATAAGATCAGGTAACAGGGACAGATCCTAGTCAGTTCACATGCAATGATTTTAAGAGTATTATTACAAACCTCTCAATATTAATTATTTAGACTATTGGACTGTTAAGTAGTTAATTGGACTAACAATAAATTCATAGCTGAACATATATTATGTTTCTTTTTGCTTTACAACAAGATTTTGAGTGTAACAGAACATAGCAACAAGGCAATAAACTGCTAAAGAATAAAGTTTTTTTTGTTCTCTGTTTTCCCAGTTCGATGAAAAAAAATTTTGCAGCCATCACATAAGAATGAAAATCTTGGAAGGGAAAGATTAATTACAGTCACAGTTAGGTAATAGCCCCTCTGTTTTCCTCAACTCTGCTCTCATACACTCTCTGTGCTTGAGGATTTAGTGCAATTTTTTTTTTTTTTTTTTTTTTTGCCAAGAACGGCTGTCTTTCCAACACACATTGACCACTGAAATGCAAGGTTAGGATGGCAAGTAGCTAGGACATGCAGGGCAACAGAATATACATGTGGCATCACAGAAGCAAATGCGTACCTGTGAATGAACTTGGCTGTCTTTGTTTATCCTTTAATCCAGGGTAGAGGGACCTCCCTGTCATTTCCCTTAATAGCCTTTCAGGGATTTTTTTCACATGGAGTGAAAGAGTGAGTTTTACACAGTTCTGTGCACCATGTTATGATTTGCACGCATAGGGTTTGGGGTTGTGCTTTTCTGTGTCACAAACTAAGAAGTTTGTCCAAGTCAATGTTTAGTTGAAAAAACCTTAAGGAGCAACCAGAGATTCGGGGACTCTAGGTGCTCTTCTGCAACAATATGCCAAATGGCACAGCCAGGCTCCTGTGATATGCTTTCAGCTGAAATAGAACAAATACTGTAAGAAATTTTCAATCTTAAAAATTATGTGTAATGTTGGTGAGTGAGCTAAACAAATAGTAGCTGAACTAATTATACTAATGAATATTACTCAAAAGGGAGAAGTGTTATTCCTCATTTCTTTCCTAAACTATACAAGATTGCTGTGCACAGAAAACAGATCAACACTTGGAAGTAAGCTGCATTCCAGCAGTGAGCGAAGTGATCTCCCTCTTATATTGCACAAGCCATTCTGAAAATTTCCACGTTTTTTCATGTTGAGGCTGGTTTACAAATTACTATGAGCTTTACAGGCAAAAAATAATTTAACATAAAACTACATTATGATCATATTTTTAAACATTCAAAATACCTTAATTTACATTACAGACAAGCTAAACAAACAAAAGAAAGACATTGAAGATAAATAATTAGCACATTTTGCTACTTTTATTCAACTGAGTGTTCCTCATTTCCCTTGTGGTGATATCCTTTTTATATCAGCTGCCAAGAGACAAAAGACTTTCTGTTTATGAAGGGATAGGTTGATATCTCAGTTTCACTGGTATACAAAAACAATAATTACACAGACATCAGTAGAGTAATTTAAAAATATACCAATATATTTGAATCAGAATTAAAAGATCCCTAAATTCCAAATCTGACAATGTATTCACAGTCAGTTTAATCCCAAACGATGTTCTTCTACATTTATACACCTGCCTGTATAATGCACTGAGATATTAGAAGACATTGTATGTTTTTATTTAGCCTGTATGAAATTTGTTTCTCAACACATATGTTTGCTGATGACATAACAGTGGACAATGCAGTATTATAAATAGTGTATTTCAGTGTTGCCATGTATTTCTGTTTAGGTAATGAGAAACTAATTCAATTTAATAACAGTAAAAGTCATTGTTTATAATAGTGTGATATATTAGCAATAATTTCTAGCTGAATGTCCTGCGGTACCCAAAGATTTTAATGAATTGTGGATCACAAGGTCAAGAAATATCCAGCACACAAAGTTAACAGCAGTGATTCCTGAATAGACCTAAATTACTTAATATTTTAGGTAAAACAGTCTCAATAGTTAAAACAATTCCCACTCAAAGAGAAGATCTTGCTGTTTTCTTCTTATGAAGACATGGAAATATAATCATAATCTTTCTACATGAAGATACTTATATTTATATCCTACCAGCATAAGTTCCATATTATCTGAAAGTGATTCCAGCTACATTGTTAGAAACTAGAAAAGACACTTCGCCAATTCATAGAAATACAAAAAGAACCTGGAGATCATCATGGAAGCAATGTGTGGAATGCTTCTGACAATTACCGTGGACTAGGAAAACAGTAACGTATTTGGAGATAATCTAATCTTAATAAACCAAAAAACAAACAAATACTTCAGTTGAAAGTATATGAAATCAAAGAGATTTGTGAACTATTGTTGCAATCAAGTCTGAGATAAATTGTGAAGTTGACAGGAATGTCTCAGTCCTTGATATATGGAAAGGTGAGCCTTAACATGGTAAGCATGAGTATAATAACAGAAGCAATGGAGAACATTGCATCTGAAGAGAAGATAACACATATGTAGTTTGATAACTACAGTGATGGAAGTTTAGAGCATGGGGAAAGTTAAATTTGGAAAGCAGTGTTCACAGACAGTCTATTATAGAGCCCTAGGGTAGAATAAGAGACATCAGAAAATGTTGAGGCAGCTAAGGGAATCTTGTAAATAGTTATAATATTGATATGAAGGGATTTCAATTTCCTGGATATTGATCAGAATACAAATTTCAAAATAGACAAGGGAAGAGTGCCAGGTATTGCCTGATAATTTTCATAGCAAGCCCCAAGGTCATAGGCTGTTTTGAATTATATCTTAAGAAATAAACCATATACATGGTAGTTTGAATGTGCTGAAAAACAGAAATATTGACCTTTGATGCTACAACAGAGAAGGGCATGAGTATTTCATTTCTGTCCTATGCCTTTATTTATGTTTCCACCTCTGAATTGTGGGCAGCTGTTCAACACATTTTCTCATTCAGGATAGAGGAAATAAGCAAAGGAAGAAAGCATGCAAAATGTGAAAGGAATATTGAATATCCTGAACAAAGCTGTTTGTTCCTCCCCTCCTTGCAGAAAAACCTTTCTTCAATCCTAGATCAGTGTATTCTCAGCTAGTGTAAAAACCTAATTAGAAGCAGGTTGTTGCATCTGTGTGCACTGTTGCCATTTATCCAATACATGTTCTTTGGGCAGGAATTATTAATTTCTTATTTTTATACAGCCTAGTTACAGCTGTTCTCAAGCTTTCAGACCAGGCTCTGCTCTTTTTACCTGTAGTAGTTTGGATGGCTTTCTTCATTTGCCTTTACCTTCCTGCAGTTCTTGCATTCAGGGATGCACCGAAGTCTTCTCTCCACCACTTTCAGCCTTTATGTAGAAATCCCTGGGGACCTGTCTCAAGCAGCCTTATGCTAACTAGGCAAACCCTGTTGCTTTTGAAGAAGATATAGACTTGCCTTTGAGGAGAAGCAGCAGCTCTATCTAGTGAGTCAGTGCCCACCGCAGGTTAACTGAGATCCAGACAAAGCCTTTGACCTTAGTTTTCTCCTATCCTTCCATCTTCATTAGCGCAGAATGAATGTGTTAACTGGAACAGATGTGGGACATGGAGAAAGGAAGCAGTGAGAACTGAGAGGAAACAAAAGCTACATTTTGGGACTTCTTCCTTTTTTACCAAGTACCTTTGGTATGCTATATGTAGGGGGTTACTTGCAGCTTGAGAACAAATAATAGAACCCATAGCACAATGCCCTGTTGCAAGACAAAAGATGAAGCAACATTCACTGAGCATTACTTTACCTTAAAGTCCCATCTCCATAGGTTCCCTCTGTATTCAGTAGAGAAAAAAAGGATTCTCTAAGGGACTACTTGGAGCATGAGCCCATAAGAGTTGTTCTGAGCGGTCTTTCTCCATTAATAGTCTTCCTAAGCCAAAGGTCTCTTGGTGAATATTTCATAGTGATCATAACCACAAGGATTAAATGTACTTCTCTGACACATACCCACAGAGGGTTACTCTTATGTACTGTAGAATCTTCAGTTATGGAGCTTAATGCAACACTGAGCTTAACATATCACAAGAGACTTGCATAGACATGCTTTAGCATGAATTCAGCCCACAGTTTTTATCCTAGGTTTGCATAAATATTGTAATAGTTTTAACCCAGAGTGCTCTGATTTGGAAAAAAAGCCTGGAAACTTGTGTTTTGATTGGGGTGGTTTGTTTTTTTCTATGTGGTTTAAATAGAATGTGTGAATGAGAGATATGAATAGACATATTTAATTTACCTATTCTTTCTCTCCCACTGCTTGCAAAAATCCACTTCTTATCCTCTTATTTTTGTGAGTAGGTGCATCCTCTCTAAAGTCCCTTTTTAGAAACTATTCCCATTGGAATCTCCTGAGTGAAACAACAGCCACAAAAGCAACTGTATATGCTTTAATTTAACTGGAATAATTCCATTTATTATTTAGCTGTTATATTAATGTACTGGAGTTGAGCTGGATGATAATGAAATACTTGTCTTTTTAAGGAGACTTGGTGGAACAGCAGAAGGACATTCAAGTAAGTTTATTAGAGAGATGCTCCGACAGAAGTTAGACCTCTGTTCTTATATATCATGGGAAGGAAAGACAATTAAAGGTAAAATTTCATAGGTTTTGAGAAAGTATTTATCTGTCCTGTTGTTGCTTCCTTCCTTTCATGAGTTTGATTATCTAAAACCAGCATTTTTAACATAAAATGTTCTAACATAAATTAGAAATTAGAAAAATTAATTTTCCCAATTGTGTTATCAATTATGAAACAGCCTGTAACTTAAAGATTATATATTACTGTCTACAGCATCTGATGCTGCAGTCAGTGTGTATAATGGATAATGTTAAGTAAATCAGTGGGTATGCAGTATTTTGTTATCTGTGTGTTATTCAATGCCCCTCCCTATCTCATAGAATCATAGAATCATAGAATCATTAAGGTTGGAAGAGACCTCCAAGATCATCGAGTCCAACCATCAACCCAACACCACCATGCCCACTAAACCATGTCCCTAAGCGCCTCATCTACACGTCTTTTAAATATGTCCAGGGATGGTGACTCAACCACTTCCCTGGGCAGCCTGTTCCAATGTTTAACCACTCTTTCAGTAAAGAATTTTTTCCTCACGTCCAAAATTCCTCAACTAAATTTACAACTCTATATTCAAAACCTGCTTTCAAGGGAGAATTCTTAACATTGTTATGGACTTTTCTTGGCCATTTATCAAGATAAATTCTCTTTGTTTCTCAGTGACTTTATTTCATTACTGTCTTGTGAGGTGAATGTGTTTTATTTCCATTTTACAGATGCAGAATGGAGATATACAGAGGTTAAGGCTGGCCATATCCAATCACCATACATGTATTATTTGAAGAAAAGAAGATCTGATTTTTTCATTATATAGCACTGCTGTCTTTACAGCTGTGAGCACTCAGTAGTTTTAGGTTTTTGTCATCTGTCCAAGTTTTTTCATGGTGACCTGACTAGGGAGGATATCCCCAATTTGACTGATATTCTGCAGCTGAATGTATCTCCAAAGAAGAATTATTAATATTCAGCTCAAGTAATATTTTGTTCTTTAGGTTCAGCTCCCATAAGGTTTGCAAATTTTAAGTATCATTTCACTTTGAGTCTTGAGTTTCAAAAATGCCAAAATTTCAAAGTTATCTTTATAAAAAAAATTCAAATTTCAGACAAAATTATGAAAAAACATGAAGCATCTATAATACCTACATCAGACTGTGTATAGACCCTGTTATACTCTTAGTCTCTAAATCACAAGATATTGATTCCTTAAAGAAAAACAAAAAGACACTGAATTTTATTAAAATAATGACAATTAGTGACTGCATATTTGTATGCAAGCTAGACATGTGTCATAGAAAATAAAAGAAATTACTTGCCATTTTAATGTTTTGCTTTACAGGTTACCTGGTTCTGAAGCATTGAACCGAAGGAAATCAAACCAAATGAAGCCACTATACAGAAATCTGAATTTGGAAAAAGGACAAGGAGTGCTAGGAAGGCATGTTAAGAATAATTTTTTTTTAAAAGCCAAGAAAAAAAACAATTTTACTTCTATGCAGAAAATTATACAAGATTTTAGTCAATAAAACCAATGTTATATTTCTAAAAAACATTGGAGAAGAGAGCTTTAAGCACTTCCTTTTACATATTCATCAACAACTTATTTGATAAGGTAAATGGCATGCATGAGTATATATTTCTAATTACTGACATGCAAATTATTGTTACTCTGTACTGTATGCCAAACCCTGTTTTATCAGTCTCTTATCTGGCTTTTTGCCAGTGCAAATGCTTACTTTCTAATAATGAATTCAATCCACGCCAACACTTAACATATTTCAAATAGCCCAATTACAGTTGCATATGCTATGAAGTAGCAATAGAAATAACACAAATGTATTTTGTAATTTCTCTGGATAACACACTGTAGCATGTGGCTGTATTGAGCCTTGCATAACAGGTCCTCATTCCTAATGCAAATCCCACACTCTATGGAAATACAAATAATCAAGTGTGAAGCCCCAGAAGTTGCCCTGATATGAATGCATAGCCACAAATTAAAGAACAAAACATGAGAAATTCAAGGAACTTAATAGTTTCAGAGCAGTCAAAAAAGCAAAAGGAGTCAAGCAGGGTTGAACCCAATGCTGGGTTCAACAAGGAGATGAAGGAAATCTCAGTTCTAATTCTATTTATGCCTTACAGTAAACACTAATTGGATTTTAAAGAAATTGACAGTAAAGCCTAGAACCTTTATTATTTCTCAGCTACTGACTGCCCTAACCACAAAGGTATCAAGTCAGAAGACTATATTTCTTCTTTAATCATTCCCTGGGCCTATAAGTCCCTGTGTCAAGGGATGAGCGAAGGATCTGCATGCACTAGCTTTGGTCTGATAAATAAGGAACTTTCACAGGATATAGGATATATAAATCAGATTCCCTGACATGGCTGTGTGAATTTACTAACCACTGGGCTAAATGGAAAAGTGTTTCCTGCAGCTGCATGTCAAAGGCAGACCTGTAACTCCTTGCTAGAACAGTCATTGGCATTTACACTTGGCAGAGGGCTCTGGGTGTTGAGGCCTTACACAGACTGCCACTACGACTTCACATCATGCAACAGGTAAGTGAGTCCAGGACAAAGGAGGAGAGTTAAACCCAATGTGAGGCACCTAATTCACCCCCTACAAGAATCCTAAGAATCTAACACTCATCTTCGGTTTCCTGTGTGCCTAGAAGTCTTTAAACTAACTCTGTCCCTGTCTAGTCTATGACTGAAAACAGCAATTCTCTACCCTACTGATTTCAATGGGAATAGCAGCAAGTGTTTTATAACTCACATCATAGGCTTTTTGATGGTTTTTCATCAGTTTCAACAATTTGGGTTCATTCCATCTAGAGCTTGACTTTAATGGAATATACAAGTCTGCGTAAGTCCCTCGTTGAACAAGGTACTGAAACACCTAAGTGGAAAACTTGTATGAAATATCCAAATAGCTGCACCACTGAAATGAAGCTCATGTTCTGTGTATTATGTTTGGTAGTAATAGGCAGTATTGTGAAAATACCTCTTAAAGATAGAAAAACAACAACAAAAAAAAAAGACTGGAAGAAAAAAAAAAGAAAAAAGAAAAAAGAAAAAAAGAAAAAAATAAAGCTTCGTATTTATTAATTTGAGAACAATGTATCATGAGCTATAGCTTTCATTGATTTTACCTGTAACATTTTCAATGCCACCACTAAGGACTTACTAAAGAGAAGAAGATTTCTTAAGAACTTAGGGCCAGATTCTAAATGGCTTTCTTTTCATAAAGTCATTTATATCTCTCCAAAGGGGATTAAAATGCTACCCAAATTTTAGAGATAATTTCTGATTATATTCCTTTAATATTACAAATACATCTGGTTATATAGGACACAAAATAAAGATTAGAGCAGTACTTCTCTCACTTTTCACAATTCAAGTGGTATTGTTAAACAGATTATTTCAGAATTCTATTTGAAGTTCATAAAAAATAATTTAATGAAACTAGATCCTTTCTATCTATTAAGTGATATTTTTTTTTCCACCAGAGGAAACAATTTCTCATTAGGGAGCTAAGTCATCAACAGTGTCCAGATTAAGAGAAAATAGTGTAAAAAGTTTTCTGCATTTCTCATTTCATCTCTTTCAGTTTTCTGCTGGTAATTTTAGTTTAAAGACACTTTGTGATACATCATGGGGCAAACAATCTCAGAGCTGAAAACCAGCAAGAGATATTAATGGGCCTGCTATTTAGTAACAGCAAGAATGTACTATTCTATAAATGTTTTTTTCCACACCTTGTAAATTGAGCCCTCAGTATGTCCTTGATAAATCAAAAACACCTCTGGCATGAGGAGACCAACAGGCAGCCCCTCAGATATTTTGAATTATAATCGCCGCAGCAGGCCTTTTTGCAACAGAATGATGACCAAAATCTGAAAACAGTCTTATAAACAAAACTTTATAAGGGTATTTGACAACTTCTTTTTTTTTTAACACTTCAGAAGAATCATTTACCTTTATTAGATGGCTGCCTCCATGGGGGAAAAAAGGAAAGTCTAGGTCTACAGCTCCATCATTCTTCTTTTGAAGCCATTTTAGATTAATAGGACCCTGGTGATTTCAAATAATTTACCAGCCAGCACTGGTAACTTCATAAGAATTTTTCACTGAGGGACTGCAGGATGCTGAACTGCTGAGTCTGAGCACTGGCACTACATTGCTAAGTGGATGAAAGTGGTAGAATTAGATGAGAGCATTTTCAACACCATTTGGTCCTTGCTGTTTTGCAACAAGAATCCCTGTTGTGCCCAGTGTGTGAGATCATGGAGAGAGAAGATACGTATTTACAGAGTTACCTACTCATTCATGAGCCAGTGTGACTGCCTGCATTTAAACCTGAAGAAAAAGCACTCATCAACTACGACTTTTTAGGCATGTAAAAGCTTGCAGAAGTGATGAAAAGGCAAGATGGATTTTAACCTTCTGACTTTCATGGCAGGGAAGATTGGGGGAAAAAAAAAAAAAGAATGAGAAATTGTTCTAACAAATGTGCATCTATAGGTCTATGAATATAATAATTCAGAAGAAAATTGGATGTATTTAGTATGAAGTAGTGGGCATTTCAAGGAGAATCATGTGTGATCCTTGAGATTAATTCTTTTTTAAAATGCCATTTATTGTTTGAATTGCAGCAAGAAAAAGCTTAGATATATCATCAATTTAATATGCAGTCTTCTATCAGAACGCAATCAAGTAGCACTTGTAATGAGGGAAATTCTCTTGGGTTTTAAGGTCCCCTCCCCATCCCCTTTCAGTTTAGTTTAAAGGCTGCCATTATTTTTATGTCATAGCAAAAGCAGACGTATACCTCTTTATTTGAGTTCAGAATGCAATGTCAGACATGCTGTCATGTACAGTAAGAAGGAATCATTGAGTGTTCATGTATTTCATAAAATATAATCCCAACCCAAATAAAATAGCACAGTGTTTTTAAACCTGTTCAATTAATAAAACATCACCTTTGGAACTTGATATCAAAATAATCTATTGGAATCCTTACCATTCTAATGCAGAGCCATTATCTTCAATGCATAGCAACTGCTGAAGAAGTCGCAGTAGACATGTTTTAAATGTTCATAAATTCTAGAAAACACTGACCATTTGCAAATGTTATAAATAATATTTGAAAAAATAAAGCTTCAAAGAAGATCCCTATTCCTTCTCTGTCAGAAGTACAATGTAGGTGAGTCTTCCATCCCTTATAAACTTTAATAGTATGTACAAAAAGACAAAAGAAACCTGTTCTTTAAGCAACAGTGACAAATTATTGAATGTGGCTTTATTCTAACTATTTTCTGTGAGCTATATCATTGATCTCAGTCATTAGGATCTAGACTTGTAAATGTTAATTATATTATTACTGTGAAGTAAATACCCACAGGTCAAGGTTTTTAAATGTGACTTCCTTAAATTGGGATCCTTTATCTTTATTTGGGGTCTACAAATTTTCAAAACTCTTACTGAAGTCTCAATGGCTATATTATATCACCACTGCAGTCCTACATCATTTTTCTCATTAATGTTTCCCATTCCTTGTTACCACTAAAATGATCCACACTGCTATTTGATTGGGATTTTTGTTCAGCATCTGTGGTGCAAATTCTACAGCATGTGACCTTTTATTTTTTAATCTTATGTCTGTGCCAGGTTAATGTTGGAAGTCCCTGAAGTAGGACAAAGAAGAGCTTGTGTGGAACACATGATGTAAGTACATGCAGGTTAGAAATGGAAACAAGTTCACATGATCTTATTGACCAGAAGTCTCTGCCACCATGATTTATAGCTTTAGAATTGAACTCTATAGATCATCTCAATTTCTGTAGCTGTGCAGTTCAAAGTTTTGCAGGTCTCTTGTGGAAAGAAAGACATAACCCCTTAGGTCTGTGTAGCTGAGACATTGATATGCTTCTCATTAAGACAAATGACCCTTGGATACAAATGAAAATGAGATGTAACTGCTCATCTCAAGAGGTTATCCCAATGCCTACAACGTGAAATAGCATTTTAAAAAGATTTGTTCCACTAAAAAATAACAACAAATTAATCAGTGGACATACTTTAATCAATTCATATCATATGCAAAACAATTCTATTAAAAACAATGCTGAAGGTCAAAGTGATGGAAGGAGCCTTCTCATTCAGGCTAGGGGATAAAACAGCCATGACATTGCCCTTCAAAAGCCTTATCACAACTCCAGTGTCACAAGCTCATCTAGGACCTGAAACAATGTGATTGTATACTGGAGCTGACCTCAGTAAGCTGCCATAACTGGAATATTCAGGATTTCCTAAATTATTCCAAAGGCTCTCCAGGCTCCAAGAAACCAAAAGTTGGGAAGGCGGACCATTAGCTAGGGCTGCTTTAAATGTCTGTCCTTCCAGATGCAAGTTCTGTGATGTACCTTTAAAAAGCTGAAGCAAGGCACTCTGAAGATGTCAATAAAGAATGGTATCTTGCTAAGGTGATTAAAGTCATTACCACTTGCAGCTACTGATATGTCATGCTGTCCTGTGAGCAGAAGGGAGTGTATTGCACAATCTTGGCCACCCCAGCTCATTTTCTGCTGTCTTAGCTCAATTCCTCAGTCAACAACATTGTAAACTATAGTAATACAGCTAAAAAACATCTTTGTGTCTGCATAGAAATGACTTGTAATCAACAGTCTCCAAATAATAGGAATTTGAGAGTTGCTCACATACTTTATTGTTAGACTATTACCCAACACATTTTTAGAACTAGTCTTCATTTTTGGTGTTTTCTTCTTTTAATAAAGATACAAAGAACTATGAAGAACTAATCTCTGTGATACATCAATCCATATATGTGAGTTATAGGGATATTTTTTACTATTGAGAAAATACTTGTTTTGTCTGATTGGCCTCAGTAAGATAACATAAAGTTTTCTGATATTACCTTTCATTTGGATATCATAAATATGATAAATTCTATTTATTCATTTGCTTTCCGTAGTTGCCATGTTTCAGGTAAGGATCCAGGAGTGCCATGGTTTACATGCATGCTCTAATTTCTGCATAGTGACTTTCATTAGAATTATTAACTCAAACCCAATGCTAAGAAGGATAGAGTAGCTTTCCCCTGTATGTGGTCTTTGGACCAGTCCTACTCGCACTAATATCAATGTCAAAACTCCTGTTGATTTTCCTGGGAGAAAAATGGGCCCCATTTACGGCATACTCAAGACCCTAAAGGCTCTTTTAAAGCCTGCAATAAACCAAGCCCCTGTTGTACTGTGGCTGATTAATTCTGTTGGAATTATTCCCTGAGTAGCACTACATCGCAAAACATTTTTTTTTTCATTTCAATTTCTTTTCTTCATACCATTTTACTGCTTTTAAACTATTCCCTTTTCTTTATCTTTCATAATCAGCTTCAATGTCTTCTTAGGCTAGCACACAAATTTAATGAGAGGGCAAGCAACAGACAATGAAACAAGGGCAAACAGAGGAGTAGAAAATGGGAATTGTTGGAAAAGGAGATGCTATTTCAAATAGTTTTAAGAAGTCATTCAAATGCCTCTACTTTCATTTTTATAAGGCTCTTGACACTAAATACTTCAGCTAGCTGAATCTTATGGTTACCTCAGCTTTCAGTAGCTTAATACTTCTTAAAGTTGATATTATTTCCCATGAGAGGTACAAACCAAAAAACCTAGAGATAAATCATTGAAGTTTGAAATGAATTATAATTTTTAATTCTTTCAGCAAACAGAACTAATCTGCAAATACACACATTTATTTTTTGGTTTGCATTTTCAGAAATTTTAATACTTTTATTAAATTTTCTGTTCTAACTCCATCTCAAAACAGAAAATGAGAAAGGGTTGCTTCAAAAGACATTGAAAAAAACTATTACAGCATTTCCAAATACAAAATTATTCTTCGTCTTTCCCCAATATAAAGGTATTCATTAGAATAATCCAAATTCAAAAAGTGTTTTACTCTACATAGAAATCCATATTTAAACTACTTTTATATTAGCCAAAACATATTTCCTCAGCTATACTGATTAGCATCAAAGATAACAAAGAACTCATATACACACAGGCACATAACTGTATATACACAGATGTGCATTTGTGGGACCACAACTGTGTTGTGTATGTATTTACCTTCCATCCCCCCCTAATGTTCTTTCCTTTGCAGTTCATAGCACCATCTGTAAATTGTCCTCCAAATATACAGTATGTAACATGACATAACTGTCAATTCACTTTTCCAGATGCTCTGAAAAGGGCAACGAATACTGGAGAGAGAGTTGACTTCAAATGCCTAAATTCCTTTGAAGGAAAGCAACTGAAAGGAATTGACAGTACGTTCCTGATTAGACCTCTTCACCTGAACCTATTTTTCATTCTTTCTGTTGGCATCACCTTTTATTGTAAGGGGATAGGTTTGCGCAAGCTGCTTTGTAGAGCCAGTGAGTAACTAAGGCAAGCTGTGCAGCTACTGTGAAGTGTACAAAATTATACTCTATTAATGAAATCAAACTATGTCTCCTTATGGGATTAGCTGGGTGATAATTAAGCCCTCCCTGCTTCTAAATGACACAAACCTGTCAGCAGCTCCAGTTCGCCATTTTTAAAGCAATGGTGTTTGTAGCATGTAGAGTTGCAGAGCTTGATTCTTTTGTGACACACATTGGTTTCCTGTCTGTATCAGCAGTCAGGGACCTGGATCACTTACTCTGAAATGCACACTGTATCGACACTTGCAATAATTTTTCCAGAGACAGGATAAGACCTGGGAGAGATGGTTACTAAAAGAGAGCACAAAACAAAGCCACACAGCAACAAAGCACTCCACAACTGCATGAAATACAGCTGTGCTTATAATGATGCTGTCTGGCAGGACGACACTGCATGTTACAGTGGGAGTATTTCAGAAGGCTTATATCAGTTCTGTGTTCTTAGATCATCTGCACTTGCTCGTGCACTGTGCTCCATTAAAACATGCTCCAAAAGGGGAGCCAAAGCTTTTTCAAACACAGTTTAACTACAAATGCAGGGAATGGTAATTACCTGTGTGCCACTGCTCCAGCTGAGACACTTAACTTGAAACCACTGTGACCGACAAGAGGTGAAACTACCACGGCAAAATCCTCCAAAAGATTCACCCAGCACTGAAATCTGTCACTGCCACAAACTAATGCATAGAATCATAGAATCATAGAATCATTAAGGTTGGAAGAGACCTCCAAGATCATCGAGTCCAACCGTCAACCCAACACCACCATGCCTACTAAACCATGTCCCTAAGCGCCTCATCTACCCGTCTTTTAAATACTTCCAGGGATGGGGACTCAACAACTTCCCTGGGCAGCTTGTTCCAATGTTTAACTACTCTTTCAGTAAAGAAAATTTTCCTCACATCCAATCTAAACCTCCCCTGGTGCAACTTGAGGCCATTTCCTCTCGTCCCACCACTAGTTACTTGGGAGAAGAGACCAACACCCACCTCGCTACAACCTCCTTTCAGGTAGTTGTAGAGAGCGATGAGGTCTCCCCTCAGCCTCCTTTTCTCCAGGCTAAACAACCCCAGTTCCCTCAGCCGCTCCTCATAAGACTTCTTCTCCAGACCCTTCACCAGCCTCGTTGCCCTTCTCTGGACACGCTCCAACATCTCAACATCCTTCTTGTAGTGAGGGGCCCAAAACTGAACACAGTATTCGAGCCTGTGCGGCCTCACCAGTGCCGAGTACAGGGGCACGATTGCTTCCCTCCTCCTGCTGGCCACACAATTTCTGATACAGGCCAGGATGCCATTGGCCTTCTTGGCCACCTGGGCACACTGCCGGCTCATGTTCAGCCGGCTGTCAACCAGCACCCCCAGGTCCTTTTC
>NW_008824659.1:18790-34931 GCF_000699105.1 Pygoscelis adeliae
GGCTTGGCGAGCTCCTCCGCCAGCTCTCTCAGCACCCTCGGGTGGATCCCATCTGGCCCCATAGACTTGTGAGCATCCAGATGGCGTAGCAGGTCATTGACCGCTTCCTCTTGGATTATGGGGGGTTCATCCTGCTCGCCATCCCTGTCTTCCAGCTCAGGGGGAGCATTAGCCAATGGCTTAATTTTGTTAAGTTCATGAGCAACAGAAGCCATTGCTTTGAATCTTTTCATTGACTTTACTGGATGTTAGATTAGGCCCCTAAGGAGCTGAAAGGTTGATAGTTTCAGCTGTCATAAGTTTTAGTAATGCCTTAAGAAGAGTTAAAATGTTAATAGCAGCTGGAGTATTTTAGGTATTTTTTGTTCTTCAAAACATTTTATTTTCTTGAAATGTCCACTAAAAGACCTAGTAAGCTTTTTTTTTTTTTCTTTATTGCATCTGGTTGCAATTCAAATTAATTTATTCTTTAAAGGAAAAGGTTTCTTAAGAATAAATCATATTTTATGAAATAAACCCTGATATCACTCATTTATGTCACTTAGCAAAGTCATATGCAATTGGATTCACTGGGCCTGAGAGGAAAAAATCTAGTCAATGTCAATTATTTCCTTTTCATCATCAGGCTGCAAGAATTTTCCAAGTTTCTGTAAATACAAAACTGTCTTGCACTTCCTCATGTAATATCCATGTATTATCTTCAAAGATTAAGAACAAAATGTTCTGAAACTACCAGTAACCTACACAGAGCACCATCACCATGTACAGGTGTATTTCATATGATCACATGATGGGGTCAGTAACCAGGTTGGACAGTTATATCACAGTTCACATAAATATTTTCACCTAATGTAACTTCTCTAAATGCCTTGAATATTTGAAAGCTCATTGAGGTTACATGCAAGGAACAAATTAACAAATCTACTTTGGATCTCTAAAATCTCAAGGAGTAATTATCTTATTTTTTATTGTGATTTTTATTTTAAAATTTTTTATAAGAAAGGAACAGTAAAGCAAGCTGTTGTTGCAAAGCAGGTGAAAACACAAGGTAAAAAATAATGTGACACTTCTTTTGGGATTGATCTGATAATAATTGCACTCACACAAGTTTAATTTTGGGAATCCTTTTGGTCATTACAATTCACTTTCCTTAATCAGTTAGTGCATTCAGTCTTCAAGATTCCAGAGCTTGATGTTCTGTGATTAGCACTGCTTCCTTGCACGTGTAAAGGGTCTGAACACACAAATCATTTGTAGCAGGCTACAAGACTATTGACATATGCATTAATTGTTACCCATGACAGGATGGGCCCTAGAGGGGGTGATCCACAGTACGCAGCACACTACAGCACTGAATAACATAAACCTCACTAAATTGAAAATAGTGCTAGAATTCAAATCAATTTAATGCAATAAAATACAGCTGTGCTATAAACTGTACATAGCCCATCTTTTGGGAGACTCATCAGCAACAAACAAAATTACAGTGATCATGCTTATTATTTAACCTTTGATCTGTCAGTATTCATACTAGGGCTTAGTGACGTATGTCCAAAATAGATGTTAAGCTCTGACTTGCCAAGAACACCTCAGGGAAGTTGAAAACTATGTGTTGTTTTTTGCAATATATGTAACCGCTATTAAAGTGCTGCTTCAGACTGTGTGAATGCTCAAACTGTATTTCAGGGTTGTTTCTTACAAGCTACAGAACCTAAAAAATGGGAATGCCTCACTGTGGAGAGAGAGAGAGAGGAAGGAACGGACAATTTTTCTCTTCTCCTCTATCAGAAATGTTCCTGTCTACCCATGACAACTATGTGCATTATGGAGAAATCCATAGCACATGACCCGGCCCCAGATGTTGCAGTCAAATAGAATTCAGTATTATATTCCCATCATTGACCTTAACAGAAGGTACATCCATGGGTATGCAGTATGACATTGATGGTAGTGCTAGGGAATGGTGAGTCTTAAAAAGATTTGTTAAGATGATTTGGTCATGCTTGTCAAATCTCATCTCCGACTCATTTCATTCTTTTCATATTTTTACATTGAATGCTAGGATGTTTTATATTGAATGTTAGGATGGAAGACTGAATACTAGTATCCCAATTTAACCTTGTGCAAGATGGCGCAGCCCTGTGGAGGTTGGCAATATCTACTGAACAATGAATATGTATGTGTGATTAGTGCACACTTTGCCTCACTTTGCCGTCAGCTCTTCTCCAATGCTGGTCAAGTCTGACTGCAAAACCTGTTCTAAAATTTTGCAGAACTAATCTGTTCAGGCACAAAATTATGTGGAAAACCAAGAACTAAGCATAATTGTAATCCCTTGGAACATTGCCACAAGGAACAGATCTTTGGTAACTCATATGAGGATAGCAACTTTTTGTTTTGGCAGCTAATTTGTGTGGTAATAGGAGAAATTGCATTCAATATCTTCCAAGTTATTGTCTGTTGAAACAGGAATTCTTCCACACATCAATGTTTTTAGATGCTATCAAAAATTAACAGTTTAATAACACAAGGTAAAAAGAAAATGTTGAATCCATTTAGTATAAACTTTAGTTTACTAATTCAACAGAATTTTCATCAGCCAGTCTTTCCAACAGAAAAAAATCCTGCCACATATAAGCAGTATAGGGGAAGATATGACTATGCTCATACAGAAATGATTTTCACATACTCATCTTTAACGTATATTAGCTTTCCCCATGAGCCTCTCTTTATTACAGCAAGATAGATATAAACAGACACCCTTTCAGCCTTACTAAAAAATTATAAAAAATTGTTTTAATCAAAATCAACCTTCCATTACTACAGAAGGAATATGAATGATTGTGGTCGATTAACCTTGGCTGGCTGCCAGGTGCCTACCCAGTCATTCTCACACTCCCCCTCCTCAGCAGGACAGGAGGAGACAAAAAGGTGAAAAAGCTCATGGGTTAAGATAAGGATTTGAGATAACTCACAAATTACTATCACAGGCAAAACAGACAACTTGGGGAAATAAATTTAATTTGTTGTCAGTTAAAAATAGAATAGGATAGTGAGAAACAAAGACAAAATTAAAAACACCTACTCCCGACCCGCTCTTCTGCCCAAACTCAACTTTAATCCTAACTCTTCTACCTCCTCCCCCCGAGAGGCACAGTGGGTGGTGAGTGGGGGTTATGGTCAGTTCATAACCCTTTGTTTCTGCTGTTCCTTCCTCCTCACACTCTTCCCCTGCTCCAGTGTGGGGTCCCCACCCACAGGATACAGTCCTTCATGAACTTCTCCAACGTGGATCCTTCCCACGGGCTGCAGTTCTTCATGAACTGCTCCAGCAGGGGTTCTTTCCACAGTGTACAGTTCTTCAGGAACAGCATAGGTCCCCCATAGGGCCACAGCTCCTGCCAGAAAACCTGCTTCTGTGTGGGGTCCTCCATGGGCTGCAGGGGACAACCTGCTTCACTATGGTCTTCTCCACGGGTTGCAGGGGAATCTCTGCTCCGGCATCTGGAGCACCTCCTCCCCTCCCTCTTCACTGACCTTGGTGTCTGTAGGGCTGTTTCTCTCACTTTTTTCTCACTCCTCTCTCTTGTTACCAAAACCTTGCCATGTCAACCCAATACAATGAGCTTAACAGTTAAAGACAATACGAGGTGTTTGACTCTGACCTTCTACAAGTTTTTCCACACTGCAAGTTTAGACCTTTGATGTAAAGCGTCAGTAAAACTGGCAGTAGTAACAGCAGCAGCCAATTTTTCTGTGGAGAAGATTGTCTAAGATGCTATTAGTAAAATCAAGATTATTATTCTGAAAGTATTTCCTTAATTTATGTTCTTTAGAAAGAAAGAAAAACATAAAGCAGGACATGACAAAATGATTTAAATTGCTTTTATTGTATTAGCTAGGAGCATGCATCACATCTTGTAGGCTTTTACTTCCCTTGCAAAAAAATATGGAAAACTCATTGTCAAAAAAAGTCACAACCAGAAATCTGAGTTACGAATAAAGAACGAAAGCCTGTCTTACACACCAGACAATGGATATAAAAGAACCATCCACTTAATATAAATGCTCTTTTAATAAGAGAGTGTTCAGCATCTTTGGGGAACACTTTGGAGTAGGTATTTAAAGATAAAAGATTGTAAAAAAGAAGGATGTTTTGTCAGATTTCACAGGAGCACAGATACACAACCAATATTTATCTGAATACTAAAGAAATACTCAAAACTGTTGCTTACATTTCTGCTTCCCTTCAGTAACTGATAGTCCTGATGTTGCCCCTAGCAAACAATAACTTGCCTGAGGTAATTCACCATCCCAGTAAGGGATGTAAATGCACCATCCCTTACTACAAAAGTATTCATATGACTTAAAATTGTATTGTTGTAAAACAACTTATCTATGAAGAATGACTTATTGAGTTCACAGCAAAGGGGCTATTGTTCAGTTTTCCTGTCACCCAGAGCAGCCATATGATTTTAATAAAAAAATTAGCAGTCATTTACTTTAGATTAAGAAACAGTAAGAACACAAATTTTCCATCAGAAACATGTATCTACTCTGGAAATACCAATTTTAGAGGTGCTTTGAGAGCAAAAAGGCCATTACTTGCTGAAACATCAAATTCTGTTTGTTTTTGAGTCAGTGAGAGTAAAGGCTGACTTCCACACTGCAATTTTAGTTGCAAAAATGACATTACTGTATGAAATTTTACAAATACTCTGAAATTTTGCCTCTAAAAAATACACCAGACATAGAAACCTGCCTTCTTTCTCTTGCAGAATAAAAATTCAGGGTAGAGCATCCGAAAGTGCTGTTAAACAAATATTTGGGTAACATTGGACAGTATGAAACCATACCTACGGATAATTTTCAGGGATATGCAGATATAAGGCCACTTCTGTAAACCTAGTGAAACCTCCCTGGATTCTACCTGTGCAGATCTCATTAGCAAGGTGTGTGCCTTCAACAGATGGTAGGACATAATTTCGCATATAGCCTCCAATGCTGTTCTCATGCAACATCAAATAGAGTAGAGAAGCACACTCAAAGGATGAGAGAGAAAAGTTACTGTCAAAGCTGTCATTGTCAAACTAAACAAAATAATAACAAAGAGTATGAAGTGAAAAATCTCTGTGGCAGACATTGCACATAGCTGCATCCAACAGAAAGTTGGTGGCAGACATGGAAGCAAAGAGATGATAATTATGACATAAGTTTCACTGGTTTATACTCAGTTGCAACTACATTTTTTTCTCTTTTTGCTTTATAATTCTTCCTTGACAAAGAGGTAAAATGGGAGAGAGGATAAGAAAAGGAGAGAGAAAAAATATATTTCTACTTTATTTCTTGCACTTCTTAATTTCTCTTCCTTCACTTCTTGCTGTTTGGTATAGATATTCAGCTGGTGATACATCCTAGTTTCATTAAGGTCAGGAGATCAACACCACCTTACACGAGTTTTGAATCTGCCCTGTCATATAATATGTCATGTAAAACATCCCAGCCTGACTTATTCATTTCTTTCTCCATTTTAGCAATTAAATGGGCATTGAGTAATCCAAACAATATTTAGCTGCTTACAGCCATATATTGTATTCTCTCTCCTGCTCCTTGTCTGAAAGAAGACAAATGTTATTTTGAAAGCCTTCATAAAAGTAGAATATAAAATGATCTGATACTAGAGAGATCAAGGAGAAAATGGAGAAAAAATCCTTCCTGAAAATATTTTAATTGATGAAATTAACAGTGAATGAGCATCGCTATGTTTCTCACAATACACTTTAATGCTTGTTGGTTTTCAGAGGGATGAGAAAGTTTGTGTGTTTGATACGAATTTAAATGTGATGTCTTTGTCAATGAACTGCACAGGTAATAAGCTCCCTTGGCCAATAGTGTCTGTGAAAAGGTCATGTGATACGTAACAAGGTCAAGTATTGTTTCTAAAGCAGACATTATTTTAAAGAATTGTAGTATTTACTCAGCCATTCTTCCTAACAACAGAATCCGTTTCAATGGTAGGAGCTTCAGTTCAGGGAGCTAGGCAGTATGAAAGCAAGCAACTCAAAGAATCCTGTCTTTTAAATCTGTGCAAGATATAATTCTTATATGTTACAGTATAAAATGGTGGAAGATTCTACTATGAAAGCTAAGTGATTTATTACATCGATATGGAACACAGGTGAACATATTTCTTCCTTTTTCACTGATACCATTAAGGAGTATTGCTTCATTTATCTTATATATTCCATCTTCATTTTTCTTATATATTTTACCTTCAACACTGGTTAGCAGGCTGCAGTACAAACTTTTAAAAGAAACTTTTGATACTCAAATAATGAGAATCCTTTGTACAAAATACAGTTCAGAAGGCTTTGGAACGTCCTTCTTTTCACTCCTGTAGGGAGAATATTAAAAATAAATTAGTGAACAATCTTGAAAGAACAGAAACATTAAGCCCCATCTTACTTACTAACTGTCCTCCCTTTTTATGTGTAAACAAACTTAAAACCTTTTTATATGTAAAAAAAACTTAAAATGTTCTTAGTTGGCAAGCATGTGATAGCAGATGAATATACTTCATACTTCAACGTCTATGCCATTGAATGATGAATTACGTTAGTTCTTGACTCTTACGGTGAATAAATCAATGAGAGGATTGGTAATACAATTAAGCCATGGGGAAAAAATAATATCAAGAACATCAAAATGAGCGATAATGGGGTACATTTGAGAAAGTATCACAAACAAACATGTTTTTAAATGAGAAAGCAAATCATTCTCCCCTTGCCTCTCCCATGATGTCAAGAGCTGCAGCCAAGCTCCTTGGGGCAAAACTTCAAAAATCAGCAGAGATTGGGTTACATAAGATAAGTGTTTACCAGGCTGGAAGACATTCTCTGTGCAAATTGCTATGAATGGCTTTTAATGAAGTTGCAGTAATAGCATACATGGGAGATACATGGAGCTAAGAAATCCAAGGGAAAAAAAAAAAAGAAAAATACGTATTAGCTAATGCAAAGTCTAGTAATTGAAACAAAATAAATTATAAGATCTGCCTTCTTTTTCTAGTTTTCTCACTGGACTCATCACAAGACATGCAAATTAATTAAAATCTAATTGTTTCTGCTATTGAAGACAAAGTCCCAAAAGCCAAAAATGTCTTTTCAATCAAAAAATGTTTCTCTGGCCATCTTTCTGTGTTGCTTCTGACATTTTAGCAATCCTGACTGTCACTGTGCTTCTAGGTATTCCTGATAGTTCCAGCCAACAACATTCTGTATGTCTAACAAAACGTTTCTGCTTTATTAAAGAGTTGTCACACAATTAAGATTGCTCTGAGGAATCAGCTTTTCTCTGAACCATCTCTCATACATTTTTTACCCTTTTAGAAAAGCAAGTTTGAATAAACAATATACTTTTCTTTTTATTTGGATGTGTCACGTAACTTAAGATGACATAAAAAATTTACTATGATGAAAATCATATTAGTAACAAATTTTGTTTTTCAAACAGTTAACTGATTCCAAATAAATGGTGGCCACGCTTCTCCTATGGTTAGGACACTTTCCAGGAGTTGCTCTTCAAGGTTTACTTTCATTTTGGCCCTGAGAAAGTTGTTTATATGCAGCTAGTCCAGGACTAGAGAGAATAGCTTTATTCAGTTTAGTTTTGTAGTTGCAAGAAACCTGGTGCACATTTATAATTTCAATTTTCATTTTCATTTCACTTTTAATTTTAAATGTTTCATGTATTCACACACATATTAGGAGACACAACATCCCCATACTTTAAAAAAAAAGAACCATCATACTAGAAGGACAAGAGATATAAGCATACACATAGTTTACCCCATAGAGAAAGCTCAAGGGTATCACCAAGGCCTCTGCTATAGCAGTAAAACTAATACGTACAAAACTCCCTAGTGACCCCAGCAAGTGGACCACGCCCTCTGCTACAGAGAAAAGCAGAAAATCCTGAAAACAGCACAAAACCCAGTTTATCAGAGCATGAGGGAGATTTATTCCTCTGATTCAAAATCTAACAACTGTTTTAAACCTAGGAGTGTGAGCAAGGTATACCAAGATAAAACAAAAAGAAAGTAAAAATATTTTTATACAACTGGAAACACAACTGTACTTTGGCTAATATCCTAAATCAGTGGTACAGAACCTTCCTTCATCCATTCATTTCTCAGGATTAATCTTGAAACAATTTGGGATCTCTGCCCCACTACCTTGTTGCAAAAGCCATTCTAGAATTTCATTTATTAAGAATCTATTGACTCATAAAAAAGCAAAGATGTTAACACAGCACAAGCCTAGATATTTTTCATAGTGTTGTTATATTTTCAGCCAATTTTACTTTTATAATGCAGTTTCTTGTAACTTCCCTCTAAAACTAATTTGGAATCTAATTATGAGCCTTTGGCTACCTGGATCATGTGGATAATTTTTTTCTTCTTTTTTTTAGTATGTATATATAATTTAGGTGGAAGATACTCATCTCTAGTTGCTGCGGAGGCTCACATAATCAAATTAGGCAGGTGATAGATTCAAAAATAGACTTTATTTTAACCAAAATTATTTAGCAGAAAACTAACTAGAAATGAGGCATCCACACTCCGACAACATCAGTAAACCAGGATGGTGTACGAGGGGTTAATACTGCACAGCTGGCTTTAGAAATGAGGATCCAAAATGTGCACAATCACTCACCTATAAGATGAGGGCTCTCAATCTTTGAGTTGAGTTTCTTTGGGCAGTGTCCCAACTCAAGGGGATAGTCCCTGACTAGCAGACCCGCTGCTCCGAGGAGGACTGACTCAACTTGCCCTCTGGCAGGGCTCCATTTCTACCCTAGTCGAATCTGATCTGTGGTCAATTCTGATTGGCTGAGGGCCTTAACTTTCTTACTCCTCACCCCGAGATGTATATGTGACCATAATTACTGGCCCAAGGTGTGTACATGACAGTCAGCACTTGCCACCTTAAAGGCATGAAACTAAGGGCGCGAAAAATAAGGACGCAGCAGTCTTAATGCCCCCAGTCTTTGTCAGGGCGGGTGCACCTGCCACACTAGCCATTGAAAACCTTCAGTACCTAGGTTCTGGAGAAAAATACCTTCTTACAGATGTAAAATCTCATCAGTGGTTTTAATTTCATAATAAGCAATTGAATTTTTGTGTTTATGTTGGATATTATCACTCCCATTGTTCTATCCTCAGTTCTCAGTTCTGTCCTCCGAAACATCATTATCCTCATAAAAAAATGAGAAAAAATAATTATTGATCTACATCTAACTAGCCAAGATTCAGTTTGTAAAGACTCCATTTCTCCATTCTTGTTTTCTTTTTCGTGTTGATTAAGATTTTTTTGCAATGTTTTTTGGCTGGCGTTTTTTAATGTGTGGTTTTTTGTTGTTGTTGTTTGTTTAGGCTTTGTTTTGTTGTGGGGTATTTTTGGGGGGTGGGGGGCTGGTGTGTATGTCAGACTTACCTAGTCTTAGCTATGTTTAGTCTTAGCTACTCTTAGTGATATAGAAACGAGCAACTAGTGGTGTACCCCACGGGCAAATAGTGGGTCCACTCCTGTTTAACATCTTCATTGGTGGTCTGGATGATGGGGCAGAGTGTACCCTCAGCAAGTTTGCTGCTGACACAAAACTGTGAGGAGTGGCTAATACACCAGAGGGTCCTGCTGCCATCCAGAGGGACCTCAACTGGAGGAATGGTCTGACAGAAACCTCATGCAGCTCAACAAGGGGAAGTGCAAAGTCCTGCGCCTGGGGAGAAACAACCACATGCACCAGTACATGCTGGGGGCCACCCAACTGGAAAGCAGCTTGGCAGAAAAGGACCTAGGGGTCCTGGTGGACACAAAGTCAAACATGAGCCAACAATGTGCCCTGGCTGCAAAGAAGGTTAATGGTATACTTGGCTGCATTAGGAAGAGGGTTGCCAGCAGATCGAGGGAGGTGATCCTTCCCCTCTATTCAGCACTGGTGAGGCCACACCTGGAGTACCGTGTCCAGTTCTAGGCTCCTCAGTACAAAAGAGACATGGACATACAGGAGAGAGTTCAACAAAGGGCCACAAAGATGATGAAGGGACTGGAGCATCTCTCCTATGAGGAAAAGCTGATGGAGCTGGGACTGTTCAGCCTGGAGAAGAGAAGGCTCAGGGGGATTTTACCAATGAGTATAAATACCTCATGCCGGGTGTAAAGAAGACAGAACTAGACTCTTCTCAGTGCTGTCCAGTGACAGGACAAGAGGCAATGGGCACAAACTGAAACACAAGAGGTCTGTCTGAACATCAGGAAACACTTTTTCACTGTGAGATTGACTGAGCACTGGCACAGGTTGCCCAGAGAAGTTGTGGAGTCTCCATCCTTGGAGATGTTCAAAAGTCATATGGACATGGTCCTGGGCAACTGGCTGTAGGTATCCCTGCTTGAGTAGAGTGTTGGATGGGGTGACCTCCGGAGGTCCCTTCCAACCTCAACCATTCTGTGATTCTGCAATTCTGTGATTTTTGGCCACTCTCACTTGATTTCTGAGCTTTCCCAATTTTCAAGACACAGTTCTTATTAAAACTTTTACATATCTTGTGGGTTTAATCTTTTAATATCCTGTCTAAGAAATTTGAGATATTTTTTTCTGTAGTAGGCTTATTAGTTGGGACTAGCTATAACTCTTCTCTGTCATTTTTTTTTAATTGAGCTCAAGATGCCACCTCCAAAGAAGACTTCCATCGTGACTTATAATAACGTGACATCTCTACCTAGATTCAGATCTGGAGATCATCTTGAGCTCATTTGTCTGGTTAGTCTAATTTCCTTTTTATTTTAAAGCTTACCCTTCTGAAAAATCAAAGCAACTCAAACACATGGAGGTTTCTCATTTGTTTCTTTTTATGATCAGCTTGCCTGTATCATCCTTGTTGATCACTAAAGAGTCTAAAATACAATCACTGTCTTTGGTTCATGTCCTGGAGTGAAGCACTAGCTCTTATCTAGTATGACTCTTATCTAGTATGACTGTTCTAAATACTGTGCCTAGCTCCTCAAGTCTGGCTCAAATACATCTTTATTTTGACTGCTGCTTTTGGCAGAAGCATCTAGTTGTCTCGGAGCCAGCTCTTAAGTCTCCCAGCTCCTGATAGGGTCCAAGAGTGCATCTAGATTCCTTGATCTGCCTGTTGCCTGACTGAGGGTGTACATCATGTTATGGCAAGATCCTGCTTTCTGCAGAAGGAAACTAGCAGAAGAGATAGTTGTGTCACAGGGTAGCAAGGTGACACAACGGGCTGTGTCTAGGCATCTCTGAACATTTCTACAGGCAATCAGAGCCATTGAATTTATTGTTTTGCATGAATTGTGGAGGGAGTACCTAAGAAATACTAGATAATTCCACCCACCTAGGACGAAATTAGTTAACCTTTTTTTTAATGATAAGTAACTAATTAAATAGGCCTGACTGGGATTTTGTTTCCTTCCACTAGCTAATGATTAACGTACTTGGTAAGGGAGCCCCATATCCTAGATCTGCCTTACCTTGACTTGACTTAAACAAACATGTTCAGTTTCTCTTTCTGAAGTTGGACTCTCCTCTATGAAAACTGGCTATATTTTATATGAGATCACCAATAAATAAAAACAATAAAAACTCTGGGAACAGGAACCAGCATCCCATTCTACATACTGCAACCTAGTAGGGTTTACATGGCCAAGCTACAGCAAAAGTGGAGAATAATTCTACCCAGCATACACCACAACACTGTGGTTTCAGTTCCCTGTCAGGAATTTAGAGCTATTTTTCAATATCACTTCAAGTTAAGGGAGGACCCAAAACAGCCTTCACACTCTCTGAGTGGCTGTCATAGTTTCTCAGGAACCCATGACTCTTCTAGTAGCAATAAATGTGGGAGTTTAATATAAAAGGTAGGCACCAGCTCAGTGACAAATTGGAACATTAAAGACCATAAATTATAGATTAGATTCAGAGACATAAGCAAAATATTGTCCCTGGGGGCTGGAGAGATGGGAGTTGAAACTGAGCACAGGCCTGTGCCACTACCCCTGAGCAAGGGAGCAGGGCAGGCTTGGGAGGGGGCAAGTCCAGTCACCAGATCGTCAGGCAAGTTTGTGGTGATGAGGTGGACCTGAGATCGAGCCAGGAACATGGGTCAGGATCTGGCCTGGTGAGGGTACCCAGGGATAGACACAGCCCTGGAATGGCCAGGCAGGGCTGTGGGCATGTTTTAATTGCAGGTTTCTGGGATCTTCTCCACCTAGAATTGTATAAGGTAGTTCTTCAGTTATAAATAACTTTCTTTACTGATGAAGTATCTAGACTGATGTACTATCCACAGCTTCTGCATACAATTCACTTCGGTATCTGCATCACACTCTACACTTAGCCTGTGTTACAATCATAGCTGTCCTCTCCATCTTCCCCTATAGAAAAGCAAGCAAAACTCCTCCAAAACCAGAACTTCACCTTCAAACTGCTATCTGCTCATGTTGGCTTCCTTTGCTGATGGCTCTCCCTTGCTAGGCTCTGGGGATCATGTGGCTCTCCCCCACCACTAGGCTCAGATTTCATCCAGGAAGAGGAGCAGACCCCAAGGCACTTGGGAACACATTCTCAAGAGCAAGCAAGCCTAATACATAGAAAAAAATCTATGGACTTCTTAGGTGTTGATATATATATTAGGGAGTGGAAGAAAAATAAGAGCTTATGGCTAAATGGGCTACAGTCTCTTCATTTTACAGTCTAGTGTGCATATGTGTGCTCCTGGTTACACAGTCCATTTAGACTAATGTCATTGGTCAAGGCCACGTTCAGTCTTGCCTTGCTGCAAACCAAGCAAGGCCACTGAATGGAGAAACAGTTTTGTTGATTCCTCAGCCAGAGATACAGACATGAAGAAGTCAAGGAGTTCTCATCAGCTTTCCATAAGTGTTATACAGGATAAGGAACTCAGCTGAGCAGGAACAGGGTTACAGAATCTGATCATGTGTGTTCTATGTACTTGCAAGAAAAAGAAGAAAAGAAAATATCATAGAATTAGTTCAGCACAGGAAAAAATTCTTGGCTTTCAAATTCTAGTTTAATAAGTGTTCCCCTTAACTGAGGAATGAGTTCTGTTCTATAGTGACTTCTAAATGTCACCCATTAAGAAGGTTTTATTTTATTAATGAAGCATAGTTTGGTTACTAGATTGATCTTTCATATACAAATATACATATTTAAAAAATAGACATTGTCACACATTGGCAATGAATTCAGGTTTTTGAAGTAGAGGTAACATTAATTTCCCAAATACCAGCTACAAAATTTAGAACTAAATGTAGGGCAAAGAATATCTATTGGAAAATCAATTAAAAGAAATCTGACATTTCTTTATTACAGACAAAACTAAGGAGAACAGTTGTATAAAATACAGTAGAAATGTCCCCCACGTCATGAATTTAATGCAGGTCTGGGACTACATAGATAAGTAACCTCTACACTGCCATTACTGAGGAACTGTGGCTGTGCTGCAGTTGACTGCAGGGTTGTGTATTTGTCTGTGTAAAAGAGAGCTAGGAAAAGAGTATTAAAAATATGTATCACCTATTAGTTGTTTAAATCTATAGTTGCTGAAAATACATTTTAATTTCATAGGTAAGAGCAATTGACTGTACTTATTATTTCTAAATCACTCCAAGTTTGCTAAGGGCTTTAATTCAGATGGTATTTAAGCTCATTTCTTTTCTGATGACTGTACAATAGTTTGCCTGACCAATTTAAAGTTCTAAGTGCTCACAAACTTACTCACAAAGTTATTTCTAATGACATTGTTGGAATTATGTATGCATAAACAAAAAGTCAGAGGAAATGTTTTCAGAAATAGGTCAGGACAAAAACATGTATTTTTTCAAACTGGATATTTTGTGTAAATGTACATTTTATATAAACTTACATAACTGTGAATTTTCTTGAGACATACATACAGTCTTCCTGTCTGCATTCCACATATCATCCTAGGTAATATAAAAAAGAATTTTTCCTTTTTTATTATGGTTTTCATTTTCTATAAATGATTTTCTCACTCAGGTTCTTCAGGGAAACTGTTGAAAAAGTTTGAAAAAATGAGCATCAAGTGGGTGCACACTTTACAAGGATTGTACTGAGCAGACACAGAGCAGAATACATACAGGCATATCATACTTGCATTCATGTTCTAGTGCTTGCACATCCAGCTTTAAGCTTTTGGGAATTCTAAGGCTGTAGTCTTTATTCTGTTCATTATATAGTGTAGGAAATTAATGTAGTAAAACTCAGTGCCTTTAAGGAAGGGAAAGCAATACTGATTTTAAATAAAATTCATTTTAGTCACCTGATACCATTTTTTCACGGAATTCATTCACTTATACTCTCACACTCAGATACGCTAACAAGCATCAAGATGCATAGAATCATAGAATATCTCAAGTTGGAAGGGATCCATAAGGATCATTGAGTCTAACTCCCTGCTCCTTGCAGGACTGCCTAAAAGTAAACCATGTGTCAAAAGTGCCATGACCACTTCCCTGGGGAGCCTGTTCCAGTGACCGACCACCCCCTCAGTGAAGAACCTTTTCCTAATGTCCAGTTTGAACTTCCCCTGACGCAGCTTCATTCCATTTCCTCGTGTCCTGTGGCTGGTCACCAGAGAGACATCAGCACCTCCCCCTCTGCTGCCCCCCTTGAGGAAGTTGTAGACTGCCATGAGGTCACTCCTCAGCCTTCTCTTCTCCAAGATGAACAAGCCAAGTGACCTCAGCTGCTCCTTGTGAGTCTTTCCCTTGAGACCTTTCACCATCTTGGTCACCCTCCTCTGCACACACTCTAATAGTCTGATGTCCTTCTTGTATTGAGGCACCCAAAACTGCACACAGTACTCCAGGTGGGGCTGCACCAGTGCAGTGTAGAGTGGGACAATCACCTCCCTCGACCAGCTAGCTGTGCTGTGCTTGATGCACCCCAGGACACAGTTGGCCCTTTTGGCTGTCAGGGCACACTGTTGACTCATATTCAACTTGCCATCAACCCCAAACTCCCAGATCTCTTTCTGTGGGGCTGCCCTCCAGCCTCTTGTCCCCCAGTTGGTACGTGTAACCAGGATTACCCCATCCCAAGTGGAGAACCCAGCACTTGCTCTTGTTAAATTTCATACAGCTGGTGACTGCCCAGCTCTCCAGTCTATCCAGATCTCTCTGTAAGGCCTCTCTACCCTCAAGGGAGTCCACAGCTCCTCCCACTTTAGTATCATCAGCAAACTTACTTAATGTACTTTTGATTCCTGCATCCAGATCATTTATAAAAACATTAAAGAGCACTGGCCCTAAAATTGAGCCCTGGGGACCCCCACTGGTGACTGGCCGCCAGCCTGATGTAACCCCATTTACTACAACCCTTTGAGCCCAACCCGTCAGCCAATTGTTCACCCAATGTATTATGGACTCGTCTAGCTGTGTGCTGGACACTTTATCCAGAAGGATAGTGTGAGAGACAGTATCAAAAACTTTGCTAAAATCCAAACCCACCACATCTACTGGCTTCCCTTGGTCAACTAGGTGGGTGACCTTGTCATAAAAGGAAATTAAGTTGGTTAAGCAGGACTTTCCCCTCATGAACCCGTGCTGGCTATGACCAATGACTGCATTGTCTCTCAAGTGTTTTTCAATAACTCTCAGAATAACCTTCTCCATAATATTACCAGGCACTGAAGTGGCTGGTAAACTGGCTGGTAGACTGACAGACCTGTAATTACCAGGATCTTCCTTCTTACCCTTCTTGAAAATTGGGACAACATTTGCCATCTTCCAGATGACTGGGGCCTCTCCAGACCCCCAAGACCATTGAAAAATAATGGAGAGAAGTCCGGCAATAACATCGGCCAGCTCTTCCAGTATCCTGGGACAAATCCCATCAGGTCCCATAGATTTATGCGTATCCAGCTGGAGCAGCAAGTCTCAAACAAGTTCAGAGTTAGCTGGGAGTTTATCATTCCTCCAGTCATGGCCTTCCAACACAGGGCTCCAGGGGTCCCAGGGCCCATCATCGGTGTTGAAGACAGAGGCGAAGAAAGCATTAAACATCTCTGCTTTGTCTA
>NW_008824659.1:34993-51402 GCF_000699105.1 Pygoscelis adeliae
TGAACATGAGCCGGCAGCGTGCCCAGGTGGCCAAGAAGGCCAATGGCATCCTGGCCTGTATCAGAAATCGTGTGGCCAGCAGGAGGAGGGAAGTGATCATGCCCCTGTACTCGGCACTGGTGAGGCCGCACAGGCTCAAATACTGTGTTCAGTTTTGGGCCCCTCACTACAAGAAGGATGTTGAGATGTTGGAACGTGTCCAGAGAAAGGCAACGAGGCTGGTGAAGGGTCTGGAGAAGAAGTCGTATGAGGAGTTGATGAGGGAACTGGGGTTGTTTAGCCTGGAGAAAAGGAAGGTGAGGGGAGACCTTTTTGCGCTCTACAACTGCCTGAAAGGAGGTTGTAGCGAGGTGGGGTTGGTCTCTTCTCCCAAGTAACTAGTGGTGGGATGAGAGGAAATGGCCTCAAGTTGCATCAGGGGAGGTTTAGATTGGACGTGAGGAAAAATTTGTTTACTGAAAGAGTGGTTAAACATTGGAACAGGCTGTCCAGGGAAGTGGTGGAGTCCCCATCCCTGGAAGTATTTAAAAGATGTGTAGATGAGGTGCTTAGGGACATGGTTTCATGGGTATGGTGGTGTTGGGTTGACGGTTGGACTCAATGATCTTAGAGGTCTCTTCCAACCTTAATGATTCTATGATTCTATGATCCCAACATTCCAGTCATAGGAGCCATCCCACTACAACTCCATGATGCCAATAAGGTCATAGCCCTGCAGGCGTGCGCATGTCTCTAACTCCTCTTTTTTAATCCCCATGCTACGTGCATTTGCATAGAGGCATTTAAGTTGGGCTCATGATGAAGCTGTCTTACTGGCTGGATTTCCTTTGTTCCTTTTGTGTTCCTTTCATCTCTTTAAAATGTGTGCTTTGACTACCCAGTTTAGCAAGTACCAAAGTATATCCTGGGTTGCACAAAAAGAAGCGTGGCCAGCAGGTTGAGGGAGGTGATTCTGCCCCTCTACTCTGCTCTGGTGAGACCTCACCTGCAGAACTGTGTCCAGCTATGGAGTTCTCAGCGTAAGAAAGACACAGAGCTGTTGGAGTGGGTCCAGAAGAGGGCCACAAAAATCATCAGGGGATGGAACGCCTCTCTTATGAGGAAAGGCTGAGAGAACTGGGGTTATTCAGGCTGGAGAGGGGAAGGCTTTGGGGAGACCTTATTGCAGCCTTTCAGTACTTAAAGAGGGCTTATAAGAAAGATGGTGGCAAACTTTTTAGCAGGGCCTGTTGCCACAGGACAAGGGGGAATGGCTTTAAATTAAAGGGGGTAGATTTAGACTATCTATAAGGAAGAAATTTTTTATGTTGAGGGTGGTGAAACGCTGGCACAGGTTTCCCAGAGAGGTGGTGGATGCCCCATCCCTGGAAACATTCAAGGTCATGTTGGAGGGGGCTCTGAGCAACATGATCTAGTTGAAGATGTCCCTGCCCATGGCAGGGGGGTTGGACTAGATGATCTTTAAAGGTCCCTTCCAACCCAAACTGTTCTATGATTCTATGATTCTATCATCTTCAACGTACTTCAGGAATTTCCTGGACCTGTTTGTGTCCTGTTTGTGTCCACTGCATGATATTCCCAGTTGACGTCTGGGAAGTTAAAATCACCCATAAGGACAAGGGCAGCTGATCTAGAGATATCCCTTAATTCCTTGTAGAATAATTCATCCATGTTGTCATCCTGGCTGGGTGGTCAATTGTAGACTCCTACAACAACATCTGCTTTATTTTCTTTCCCCTTAATCCTTGTACAGAGGCTCTCAGCTGTGTTGTCACCAACTGTAAGTGCCATACAATCTAAACTCTCCCCCTCCCCTCCCAGATAGTCTGACTAGGGTTACTTGTATGTGACACAAGGGAAAAGGGGCACTAGCAATCAAGTTCCCAGTGTCTCCTGGGTTTCTTTTGATCAACAATGACTAACTGGGGTTTGGGCAGGTCTTTTGTACACTGCACATATAAAAATATTTAAAACATTCATATTTAACATCCATTTTGAAAATATTCTAGGTGGATTCATATTCTACATGGATTCAGAACCTACAACATCTTCTAGGTCATACTCATGTAAGGACAGACCGTAAGATTGGAATATTACCCTACAAGACCTCTAGTGCAAAATTCAAAACAAGCTGCTCCATTTGATTTATCCACATACAAGACAGCAATTTCAGTTATTATTATACATCTATTCCCACCACTCACCTTTCCCTTAATGCCTTCAGAGAATGCAATAACAGTTCTGTTGACCAACTTAACTTTACGACATTTCCAACAGTTATGAACACAAGACAGCTTTTATCAGTTCTGTAGATGATCATGAGGTAAAATAGCCACATATGTGTTACCACGGCCAAATCAGAGCCTCTGACAGAGATTTCCAAAGGGAGTAAGTGGGCTGATCTTTTCTGAACTTTACACACTGGCATTTCTAGGTTGTTTCACCTCCTGTCCTAAAATCTTAGGACACATTATTACTTTCACATTCTTCCTACACTGGGATCAATTCATCAGTTTGCCTTTGATACAACTGTTTTCTGGGACAGAGAGCAAATTGCTCAAATCTAATCACATAACCGAGAGCTTTACTGAATCAGAGCTCTAGACTTATTTTCCTTTTGCATCAGAAAATGCATGGATTTAAATTTATTTTCCACTCAGAAAACTTCTGCTTCCATTACATGGGAATTCAAATAGTTGATTATTAGTAAAACAGTAAAGCTGTCACTGCCTGTTACAACTATTTGTTTCCAACTTCTGCAGTACATGACCATGAGTAGCAGCTATTCTTTTCTGCCAGAGGTCAGTGGAAAACAAACAAAAAACCAAGGTATTTCCACTCCTCTTTATGAAAATCAGCCTGAATGTTTATAGAGTTAAACCTCTCACTGTGGAAATTTAAGATCTTGTCTCACTGTAAATGTGGAAACGCTCCAGAAGTTAACATGCTCTTTGGAGGTGAACCCTTCAAGCCGTGCTCCTTGGTATTGATTGTGACATTATCTTGTCAGCATGAACATCCAATATCCAACTTAGGCAATATTTCTCATTAAGTTGCATAGACTATGGACAGCATAAACTTAAACAAATGTGCAGTGTCAGAGGACAGGCAAAGTGCAGCACCTAGTTTTAATAAACTGAAAACAATCCATCTGACAATCTCTTCTAATTTTACCTCTGACTCAGTTTATGCTTTATTCCATCCAGCATCCCTCTTTTTATCATTACTCTAGCTTCTTTTTTTTTTTTCCCAAGTGAGTGGCTTCATAGAGGACTTGATACTGCTTCAATGATTTCAGCAGTAATATTCTCATTGATAACAATGGTCCAGTATGAAACTCATCTCTAGCAAAGTAAAATTTTTATTGCCACTGCTCTAAACTGTTGAGTTGAATACTCTAGCTGTATATTTCATGTATTAATTCTTCACTAAACTCACAGATTTTAAAGCATGAAGAAATCAATTTAATCAGCTAATCTAGTATCTTGCATAGTGTAGAGTGTATTAATTTCACCTCATTCTTGTGATGCATTCATTACTTTCAGCTATACCACTTCCTTCCAAAATTCATGTTCCCTTGAATGAATGACATCATATAAGGCAGAACCTGTTGTGACCTTTGATAAGTTGTTCCAATGGCTCATTAAATCACTAAACAGTTACATTTCAATTTTCAGTATGTTTTGTTTATGATGAAGTCACCTCTTAAACTTCTTTCGTATAAACCAAAAAGCATGTCTGTTAAGGCACACTGTCAAGCCTTGAATACTTTCATATCTCTTTTCTGAAGCTGTTCCAGTCTGTCATTTTTGCTCTAAAGAGCTTCACACGGTCAGTATTCAGGTAATGACCTCACTAATACATTATACTGTGGTAATACAATCTCACTCTTTCTACTCAATAGTTTCTTGCTTATTGAGACTCAATAGTCTCAAGCTATTGCCTGCCATGGGAAGTTCAAAGTGCTTTCTGATTACTCACTTTTCAAAAATATTGGTGTTTTCCTATGATTTTTGGTTGGCTGGTTAGTTGGTTTTACATTTAACTGTCTTAAAGGGCAAGTGAGTTTGGTTGCTGAGTAGAACAGTTGTCTGTATGACAACCAATTTTTGTGTCATCCATTGACTTCACTAGTAATGACTTTGTATTTTCTTCTGCAGACCTTCCAACGACTTGAGTGATGTCTCAGAAGTTTCTGAAACTGTGTAAAACAGGTGGGGTTTTTTAGTTTGATTAGTGAATACAGAAAAAAAAAATAATCCACTAAGATGTCTTCTTACAGAACAATCTCCAATTTCCTTTAATAGAACTCCAACTAGAAAACAAAGAAGCAAACAAACAAAAACAGAGGTACTGTGGAAGCAGTTAAGAGTCAAAGAGACCAAGTGCAGGAATTTGCAATTACACTGTCATTTTTTAGCATCTTGTATTCAGAGTCTCTGTGTTCAAATGGAGTCTGTATGTTTCAAAAAATTATTGTCTTGTCTTTTGAATTTTTTATCTAACTTTGTGTCGTGGTTTAACCCCAGTTGGCAACTGAGCACCCCGCAGCCGCTCGCTCATTCCCTCCCCCCCCAGTGGGATGGGGGAGAGAATCGGAAGGGTAAAAGTGAGAAAACTCGTGGGTTGAGATAAAAACAGTTTAATAGGTAGAGCAACAGTCGTGCACGCAAGCAAAGCAAAACAAAGGAATTAATTCACTACTTCCCATCGGCAGGCAGGGGTTCAGCCATCTCCAGGAAAGCAGGGCTCCATCACGTGTAACAGTTACTTGGGAAGACAAACGCCACCCCTCCAAACGTCCCCCCCTTCCTTCTTCTTCCCCCAGCTTTATATGCTGAGCATGACGTCACATGGTATGGAATATCCCGTTGGCCAGTTTGGGTCAGCTCTCCTGGCTGTGCCCCCTCCCAGCTTCTTGTGCCCCTCCAGCCTTCTCAGTCGGTAGAGCATGGGAAGTTGGAAAGTCCTTGACTAGTATAAACACTACCTAGCAACAACTAAAACATGGGTGCGTTATCAACTTTGTTCTCATCCTAAATCCAAAACACAGCACTGTACCAGCTACTAGGAAGGAAATTAACTCTATCCCTGCCGAAACCAGGACACTTTGGTAACAAAGGTACCAGATTATACCTTGCAGAAAGCATGACATAATCCATTTTACTTGTAAGTTTTGAGCTACTAAAGAGAACCAAATTTCAGGAATCCTGTGTATTCCTCGTACTGAGTTCATCTGCCGTTTCAAACACACAGTAGATTAGGCATTTAATCGTGGTTTACCTAAGAAAGTCAGAGCCATAGGATTATTTTCAAAACCTTAGGTAAATTCCCCAAAGCCCAGAAGACTATATTCAGTGTATGTATATAAAATGAGCATCTCTCTGTAGCTGTAAAAGATATGAAAAAAAAAAAGAAAGGTATAGAAATTCACATAAATCAGAAATAGGAAATAGGAAGATGAGTAGAAGTAAAATGTTAGAAGGGAAAAACTAGAAAATAGAGAAGTAGTTTTGAATTATAGCATTAGGAATGATGGAATATCTCTATGGTTTTGTGAAAAAGCTAGACATTGTAGTTGCATGAGATTTAAATTGTAAAAGGCTTTCCATTGTAATGGGAAATAATGAGGTTGCTAAATAACAGTATGATAGACATTGTTAAATCAGCGGGTCAGGATAATTTTGCCTCCAAGTGCTGTAAAGAGTCAGCTGAGGAGATCTCTTGATCATCAGTGATGATTTTCAATATGTCTTGGAGCATTGGAGCATTTCCAAAGGGCTGGAATGAAGCTAATGTTATGCCAATATTTTAAAAGTATAAATGGGACATCTAATTATAGACCTGTCATCCTGACATTGATCCCAGACAAATTATGGAACAAGAGATATGGGATTTGATGAATAACCTATTAAAAGAGGATAATATAATTAATGGCAATCAGCATGGGCTTATAGGAAAGACATACTTTTGAACTTCCTTGTAAGTTGATCAGGAAAAGATATCATTGGACTGATACAGATGATGCTGATGGTCTTGTTTTACTTCTATAGGTCATATAGTTTCATAGTGAATATGCTGATTAACAAAGAAGAAGTTGCAAACACCAACTTTATATGTATTAAACTGAATAAAAGCTTCTAACATGTAGGTTTTAATATACAACTGTATTTAAAGGACCATCGATGAACATGTGTTTTTCTAATAAAATGCCATAGGGATTATTTTTGGCCTTATTTGCAGCCTCAGTAAAACACAACATTATTACTGAAAAAATTGTGGATAACACAGCAACTGGAGGAGCAGTAAATGAGGAAAAGGAAAGGTTGCTGACAAGCAATTGGCATCCACCAGACATCAGGGATACAATTTATTTTATTATAGACAAAAAAAATTATGTATCTAGGGACAACAGTGTAAAGAACACTTAGGGAATGGGGACTCTATCCTGAGAATTAAAACTCTTAAACCTTGAGGATGACAAGCAGTAACATACTACAGCTGGAAAAACCTGATGTAATCCTGACCTGTACAAGATTCATCTCTCTTGGAATATGAAGTCTATCTCTGTACTTCTCAATTAAAGGACACTGATATATTGAAAAACAAGTATAAAGAAACATTACAAAATTATTAAAAATTAAGAAAATAAATCTTACACTTAAGGTACTGCTTTAAATTTTTTGATGCAGCAGTTTCTTTCACCTCTTTTAGCATAGAGAGCATAGCAACAATACTGATAGGAAGAAGTCAACGTTCATGACTATCCCCAAGGAGTTCAATCTGCTTAAGAATTACAAAAGAAAGTGAAAGATTCATTTGACCATAAGCTGTTTGTACTTACATTCAGAACAGAAATATGGCTGCGGAAAAATGTGATAACCAGAATCCATTCACCAGAGTGTGAAGCTTCATTTATTTTTTTCCACCAAAAATCAGACACTAATTCTAACAGAAAGTGTAATTAAATCATTAGCTATGAGTCTGTTTGACTGCAATCATTTCCCCTACTAACTGACTTCCACGAGTCAGCACTGATACATTATTCCCACAGACTTTGCTCTTGTTATGTACTGTCCTTCATGGGTCCTACTTAATTCAACAGCATTTATGAGATTTATGGTTGATTCCCCATCCACAAAAGAGTTCTAACTGAGATGAAATTATTTTCCAAAAATTAGTTTAAAGAAGAAAATTAATTCAGGAAAATGTTGTGCCTTGTGTTACACAAGATATCAAATGAAATGGTGACCTCACATCATTTATGATTTAGCAGCCTCCTGAAACAATGACCTCTGATTAGACTGAGAGATCGCTAACTTTTGTTAGGCCATGCAAGTTCTGACAGAAGACAAAGAAATGGCTTTGAAGAAGGTAAGAAAGCAGGTAGAAAGTTCACAGATTTACAAGATACCAGCAGTCTAATTTTACTGATGTCCTCAAGTTAGGTAATTTGCCCCAAATTGCACAAGACAGCATTTTGTGTCTGTCGGCCTGAGTACTCAGGGGAGTAAGAGAATGCACACAGTTCTCTCACATTTCTGCACGGTTAGAGATGTACATTCAAGTTCTCTGCTATAGCCCCATCCCATAAAGGTGTATAGCAATAGACAGGGAATAGATGGAATTCCATAAATTATTTCCCTGCCCTTGTTACCACCTTACTCACCAAAAACGGCAAAAAAAGCCCCACCAAAAATCTACAGAATAATCTGTAGCCAGCAGCAAAAGTAGCAGCACAGATTACTTCTTTGGCCAGCAGAAAGTAAGACTGCAATGTGTAAAGTCATAGTTTGCTTCTCAGTTTAGCTGGTTTTCATTCAGCTTGCAACAAATTTTCCTTTCTTTGGAACAGAATACAAGAACAATTTATATTCCAAATGTTTGTTTTGATTTCTAGAGAATGCCACATATTTCTGTATTTTGAGAAATAAAGAATACGTGGGAGTTTTTTAAGACTAGAAAGTCATGCTTTGAAATGCTTCAGTTTCACTTGGCTGTTTATACAGCAACCTGTTTTGAACTTCTACTGCTTCTCTAAGACTTCAGGTCTTCTAGTGTACATTAAAATACACAATGGTTTGACAGAAGTCCCAGCTTATTCTAAGGAACATCTGTGAATCAAAATTGAGATATTATAACCATAGAATTTTACTTTACTGGATGTTGTCCATATCAGTTTCCACTGAATTCAACATGATACTAACTAAAGCTCTCAAGCAACAATGTCAAGGAGAGACATGATTCCATAATGCTGACGAATTCAGGACTGTCCTGCATAGCAGACAAAAGAGTAGTTGAAGAAATAGCTGCTTCTTTCAGTGTTGAGTGTTCAGCTGCTGTCCTTTGATTATGAAAATAGCAATCTAACATCCAAACTGAAGAAGTCTTGAAAAATAAAGATATATTGAAAATCAAGCTTAGTACAAAACTTTGAGTTGGCTTTGCAGCTCCAATGCTCCTATATGGTACCAACAATTTAAAGCAAAGTGAAGCCCATGTAAATATCGAGAGGCTTTCCAAATAAGGAATGCTATTTTTGAAAGAGAGTAATTAACAAAAGTCTTATTTTATTAAATACTGCATAAAACTCCTTAAGTACTGCTATTGAAATCTGGTAGAGCAGTTTTTCCCCAAAGAACAGAAACACATATAATACAACAACTTTCCAAAGATGCAATGGCAGAGTTAAATTTTCACTGAAGAATGAATTTCTAACAAATTAAAATGCTTTATCCTGCTATTGACTATTGACAAAAAGCTGCAAAATCACTGTGAATGTAAAAAATTATCTGGTTCCTAGGTATTTCACAGACACACACTGTCAAGGTACTGGAGTGTGAAATTAGTGAAATACTTGTGCAATATATAGGCATTGTGGATACGATTATACCTAAGAGATGATCCTCGTAATGATAACTTGAAGCTCACTCTAGAACAATTACTCATTTACATCAGGTGATAAGGGTAACAATTTTAATGTTAAAAGTCTCTATTTTGATCCCTCCAGGCTAACAGTATCTGTATGGATATAGCCAATATAGCCATCCAGTAGTGTGGAAACAATTTATTTTCTGTTAAGAGGGTTGAGGTTGAGATTGGAATTTTTTTTTTTTTTTAAATATAAGACTTATCTCAGTTCTGTGTGGTGAATGTATGGCTAAAGGAATTTCAGTCTGGCACACAGTCAGAACACTAAGCCATGGAATACACTTAAAGAATAGCATAGCATAGCAGAGCAGAGCAGAGCATAGGTTTAGTTCAATTGGAAGGGACCTGCAACGATCATCTGGTCCAACTGCAATATTTTGGTCATATATTTTACAGGCCTAAAGCCTGTTATTATGCTCATATGTTGACTGCAAAATTATAAGGTGGGTCAATATTATGCATGCTCTGAAATGCACAGTAAAAACTATGAAATAGGAAAAAACATCTAAGGCTAAGGCTAGGTACTGATCACAAAGTATCTGGATACTTAGGGTCAGCTGCTCAGGAATGTAGACAGATTGTACTCATATTTCAATTCAAGGAAATGTCAATGGTGATTAGTAGTAAATGAAAAACAGTGACATTTCTTACAGGAAGAACTTCAGTTAAGTTTCTTTTTCTTTTTTAAGGTGATCATTCTGGTAGATGCAGGTTCTCCACCCTGTCAGCAAGAGCGCAGCAAGAATAACTTGACCTTCACAGACTACCCAGTGAAGTTATCTTCTCATCAGGCTAGGAAAATCAATGTATCTATACCTGTCCTAGGAGGCTTGCATCATGGGCCGAGCTTTTGACTTAAACTGAATTCCCCTATGTTCAGGAAACAATGGTAGTTACCTCCATCCCTTCAGCATGCCAGGGTTGCTAGGACAACCTCCTTCTTGCTGTGTCCCTGATAGCATGTGCCCAGAACCAGGAAGAATAAGGTCTGTGAGAAGGCTGAGATACCAGGTAGGTAAATGAGTAAGCTCTAGGTAGTTTAGATTAGGCAGCCTGGTTGTTCTTCATGAACCGAAGGAGTCCCATTGACGACCAGTTGAAAACCTCCCTACCTATGGAAACAGCATCCATAATGCTGTCCATTTTATTGGCCAGTCCATCAGGAGCTTAAATGAGAGGATAATAAGGTCCCAGATGTATCACATGCAGAAGTTCTTGATTTTTTTTTTTTCTTACTGACATTTGGAAAAGAGTTTTTTTTTTTTTTTTCTATTTCACTAATGTTATACACAAAGAAGCGCACGTAACAATATCTTGAATAAAACTTACATGGACAAGAGAATAGGATGAATTGAGACATAGATTAAAAAACAACAGTCCAGGTGTGAAGATATATCTTAAATTGTGCAAAAGCATTTGGACCTTTATTACAAGCTCTAGTATATCTCTAATCAGCTTTTACAAGAGTGTGTATTCAGCGTGAACTGACAGTTGCCTGTGTAGCTGAACATAACATCAACCATTCCTAGAGCTCCAGCAGACAAAATCTAAGCTTTAAAAGCATCCCATTCTCTTGAAAACTATAAATTATGAGATGGCAGAAGCCCAGTATTTAAAGTTGTTTTTATACAGCCAGCTGAGTTGAAATAATCTCTTGTTCTGTCACTGAAGCCAATTTGCACTGAGCTTCTCAAGCGCTGATGTTTGAAAGGAAAAAAACCCAAACATTCTTTTGAATGTGGGCCAGAAAATACCTCATTCTTCAGGCAACTGCAATCACAAATACATGAAGGTGGTTGTCCTAGGCATCTTTAACTTTCTACTGCTTTGTATTGATGTCCTCAAGCAAGAATTCTTAATTCCATTTTTGAACATATGACCTACTGAATTATAAATCTAGAAACACTGACAACTAGCCTGAAGTAAATTAATTTTAATATAATCTAAAATTTTTATTTGGATCTTATCTTCCTCCTATGGCAGTATAATCACCAAGATAATTTGCATGATTAGCTGGAAAACTCTTTCTTAATACTAAAGATGCATGCATGAAAACCCATGCTGGTTTATTTTCTGATGTATTTCAAAATGAAACTGAACACAGTGCTTTCTTGTTGAACCTAAGATTCAGGAGTCTACAGAATAAGTACATTTGTAATATTTGAGGGAGCAGAGGGTTCAAGTATTCCTATTGAGATTATAGCTTTTATCTTTCCTCAAAATCTTAATATTAAACATGGGTGGAATCAATAATGGTCTCATTCCAACAACTTGTTTTATCATGAGCCACAGAATTAATATCTGAGAGGGTGACAAATTATTTCACTCTAAGGTGCCCATTAGCTAATACAGTTGTTGTCAGTGTTATGTACCATTTTGTAGATAATAGTCCTTTTCAGCTTCCAGTGTGATGGAGACAATATTCATGGACACTGATATTTTCTGTAAGAAGTTATTGTAGGAACAATAGCAGCACCACTTATTATGCAACTTAGTCAAGCAATTTTTGTTTCTTTGTAATAGTTTATCCATCCTGTCTGAATTTCTCTCACAACACCTCAACCATTTCTAAGAAGGAGACAGAGATTACTTTTTTCCTCAGATTGAAAACTTGCTGGTGAAATCTTCCTTTGAAAGTTCTTATGTCTATAAAGTCTGTAGCAGCAAATTCAGTTTTGCAACATATGATACTTGTGTCAAGAATCTGCCCTCTTCATTGAAATTTTCTTAAATTAATCTGAGCTTTGAAAAAGCTAGCAGTTCTCACAGACCTTCATGGAGCTTGCCTTAGCTCTCCTAGCACCTCAAGCTGACCAGAGTGGTTATTCATAATGCTACTGCATTATATTCACTTTCTATCACAACATCTTTGTATAGTGGACTTGTTCTTGCCTTTCCCCACACCTCAGTTCCTCCTGGTTCAACCAGCGTTGTCATGGGAAAATCATTTTCCCTCTAATACTGCTTCTGTCTAGTCTGAGCTGAGTTCCGCCTCTTTCCTGAAATGAGAAAACCTGTGTTTTCTGGGTTTGCAGTGACATATATCTCTGCTGCATCCAAATAGCACTGAAGAGGGAGCCACCCAAATCAGAGACAGATGTGATTCTCATAGGATAGCAGAGGGGAGTAGCCCAAGAAACAAAATATGTAGCCCGAGACTATCAAAAGGCAAGGGAGGGGAGTCTGGCTGAGCAAAGCTAATAGATCTTGAGAAACAGATACTAAAGATGGGGTCTAAGGAATTAGGGGGCTTGCTTGGGAGCATGAGGGATCTGAGGAAAGAGCTGGGAAAAGCCTGGGCCTAGCCTTGCAAGATGACTGCAAAGAGCAGTGGTGAAGGAGGACATAAGATGGGGACCAGGGACCACTGTGACAAGGAACAGTGTAAGACGGAACCAGGACTGGCTGAATAAAAAACTGGGATAAAAAGAAAATGAGATTAGGTGATAAACTTAAGTATGAAGAATAAAAGACAACTCTAGTGGAGATAGAAAACCTTAAAGTGGCAATTGGAGCCTCAGCAGAAGAGGTGGAGAAGGGACACTAAGAAGGAAAATTTAAAAAGCATATGAATAAAGAGCAGAGCAAAAACTGATGGGAGACTCTTGAAAGAATATTTGTCCAGGTATCAGAAGCCCATTTTAGAACAGGAACAATACAGGAAAACAAACAAACAAAGTTACACAACAAACAAACAAACAAACAAAAACAAAAAAAAAGGACAGAATGGTCACATGGAGAAACGTCAGAAAAAAACTGTCACCACTAGCAGCACATGACTGTTCCCTGTTTATTTGCCAGTTGGAAATACCTGTACAGTACCTGTACATAGGGATAGTGAAGAATGCAACAATTTTCATTTAAAAAACATTATAGAGGAAAGGCAAATAAAGGGAAGCAGTATTAGTACGAGCAATTAGTTCTTATCATTCAGTTTGCAAAATGGACAAAGATTCATGGCTTTCATGACATGTCACTGAAACCTTCTTTCTTCATCCACGTAATAGCTCAAACCAGGGATTTCACTTTACTCCATCACCCATACTAGAAGAGGTCCAGCTGATGGAACTGAAGATCCTTCTCATCCAGTTGAAGACTTGGGTAGAAATGCAAATTGTATCATATATTGGAATTTTTTTAGTTTCTTCAGCTTGCTTTTACAAGAGTTAGGAAGATGTGTGTAAAAATCCACATCACATCTACAAAGGCAACATTCAGATTTCCAGATATGCTCACTGATCTCACGTAGGAGGTGTAATAATCTGTCACAAGACATTAAACAAGGCAGAAGCAGTGAAATAAAATGTTCTCCAAAAAAAAAGACTTGTAGGTCAGGTGCTGGGCTTGCCCTCAGGAGACCATTATTCATTTCCTGACTCAGTAACAGATTCATTATATAACATTGAGCAGATCTGTGTCTCTGCCTCCCATTTACAGAGTATAAGATAATGATATTTAACAGACTCTCTAACCACAACATCCCCAAACTGCTATGAATTGCTGAAGGTTTCGGACAATCATATTTTCACAGCTTTATCTGTACAGCCTCTCTTAGGAAGAGGCTGAGGCATAGAAATAAGCAGGCATTTCCTTTCCCACCAAAAATTTTCTTCCCCTGTGATGAGCTGACCTGACTGGTTTTGTCACTGTCCAGCTAATATTGTATTGGCATTGTATTGGCCTGGGAGCCCATAGTCAAACTCCAAGTACGTTACCACTTTAGGGAGCCTTTCAGCTTCTGTATCACCTTGTTTATTCTTGCAACCAGCAAGAATCTCACCTTTTCTGCTTCTGTAAATTCTAGCTTCATGGAAAAGCAGGGATGTTGGCAAATTCCTATAGATACTTCCTTAGAAACAATTTGGAGCTGAACGCAAAGTTAAAAGCTTGATAGCAAAATGTGGACAAAACACTGTTTGGTGCTCAGCACCCAGTCCACCTTCCCCAGGTCATTCATAAGAAAACTGAGTTCTCGTTAATTATGTATTGCATCATGTGCCAGAATAACATGCCATATAAGGCTATGACCAGGAAAAAAAGAAATAACAGGAAGTGATATCTTAAAGCATAGAAGTAATTTTTGAAAAATATTGCTTCTGAAGAAAATATTTTTTTTTTAAACTTGCTAAAGCAACTCTGTGGAAATACCATCTCTACACTAAATTATCCCAGTTGGATGTCTAATGCATTAATTTTGGAAAAGTGATGCTCAAGTGACGCTATAAATTTCATACAAATCTTCCAGTTATTTACCAAGTGATTAAAACCAAATATATTATGGCTGTATTATGGATTTTTTTTTGCTGGAATCTTAAAAATGCTGCTTCAGACATGCCCTTTTGCTGTTATTTATCAATACTGATAATGTTTTATTCTCATTTGGTAACTTATTTCTTTATTTTTCCTAAGATTCACATTATAATTTTGCTCATAAAAATGTTTCAAAGTTGTATTCACTTTAATAATTTAACAATAATACTGTTTATGTAATGTTTGAAATACCAATTTCAAGGGATTTTAGACTTTTTATATTGCAGATTTTGGTTATGGAGTTTTCTGAGGTAGGGAGCTGAAATTTTTCCACTCAGGCTATTTTATATTCATAAATGAATTTATTTTCATAGAAAAATTTTCATTGCAGGCTGAACTCACAATGTCACATAATTAGTGTTGGATTCCTTCCTTCCTTTAGTTGGATAAGATCTCCAAAATTAACAAAGAAAATATGAATGCAATTCTTTTCTCCTGTCTCAGACACATGGCTTTGGGTAGAGGACTTTTCTTTGATAAGTACCTATCTTTCTCATTTGAATTTAGGGCTTATGTGAGGTGAAACGGACACCATTCTGAATGTTTTGAGTCATAAACTGGAGCCAGAAATTGTGAGTCCATAGCAGTGGCTACTTTTCTAAGTACTTTGTCTCTGAGGTACGCCCTCCCTTACTTGAGGACACAGACGGGGACATTTATTGTCCAATAATCTAAACAAATTAAGAATTCATACAATGGGACTTTGTTTATATTTGTGTATGTGAAATGCCTTGAAGAATCTGCCTTCTGCTGCTTGATCCAAACCAAATTCAGGGAAATGTGAGGCTTCCTATTTAATTCCAAAGCATAACTATCAAGCTGCTGTTTTCAGGTGGCACACAAGATCTCTCTTCTGAACTGACTATTAGCCTTAATACGCCATTCATGTATTTTACTCAGAAACATAGAAGATATTTTTCCCTGTTTCCAGAATGCTAATAATAATTTCCCAGTACTAAGCCAAGCCATCAGTTTCTTCTTAGTAATTTCCTTCTTTACTCACTCTTTTGGAATGTCAACACGTAAAAAAAGTTAAAATCAGAGGACACATTATTATATGCATCTTAAACAATACAACTACTGAGCTGGTAAGAAATGCATTACCTTTAAGAGAGGTTTGTCTTGCCATACTGTTGTCATTTCTTTACATCTGAATTACAGTCATTCTTAAATCCTAATCTTAATTTAGGCCAATAGTATATTCACAGGTATGACATTCTGAAAGTGTTTGTACTTGCTGCACATTGACTTTGCATTGAATGGACAAGAATAATAAATTATCCATGTAGGATTAAGTGACAAGCAATAGAGAGGAATATAAAAAGACCTGTGTATAACAATAGCTGCAAGGGGTGGGCAGGATTTTCAAAATTGTGTGGCACTTTGGTACATCCAGCAAATTTTACTGAAAGTCTCTAAAGCTGATCAAAGGTAAGGATACCTTGAAGATTACAGTTCAGATAATCTCAGTGCTAAGAACTGATCCAATCGAGAATTCTAGTTTGAACCTTCTTCTAATTAAACCTGCTAGTTAAACATCTGGGTTGATGGGGAGTGTCCTTATTGTTTTGCTGAAGTGTCATAGGTACCTTGAACTTTTCTTTATGGATCTTTTTCTCTAATTTGCTTAGGCTTTCAAAAAGCTGCATATTGCATTGCAATATTGGTCTCTACTGCATTAGAAGAAAGGCATTAACAAAAACAACAAAAAAGGCTTATACATTGAAAGTCTAAGCTTCAAATAGAAGAAATTTGTAAAAAGAATCTAGAACCGCTCAAGTCAAATAACATCTCAAATGATCCCTCTTTTCATGGCAAAAAAGTGTTAAAACCAGGCTACTCCACCCTAAACAATGCATAAGTATTTTTTTCTTGTAGGAGTGCTGACACACTGCACTACTTGTTAACCTGGTCCTTCCTAAGTCAGTTGGGCACAGCTTGATGTATAATCAGAAGATGGGAGTGTGGTGCAGAGAAGTCTACTATTATATGCTGGAGGCTGCTGAGAAGCCATCATTACTACTCACTACTGTCATCAAAGTAAGTATGTGTTGAGGTGCCTGATCACAAGGTGAAAGGAGAATTTTACTTTTTTTGTCCTCAGAGTCAGGGTGGTTTTATATTCTCCGCATATCTGAATAAAGCCAGTGTCCAGACAAACACATTTG
>NW_008824659.1:51423-53427 GCF_000699105.1 Pygoscelis adeliae
AAACTTAGTGCTTTACTCTGCGCCCAAGTGTAGCTTCCACTCATACTTGAGCTAGAGTGCAAGTCTTGTGCACTGAACAAAGGCTTATCGCATCAGGGCTTTTGCAAAAAGCAGGAAATTAATCTGAAGGATCCACATGTCAGCTGAAAATGCTGCTGCATGATAAACTACTATTTCTGTTCCTTTCAAACAAATGAAAAAAAGTATGTAATGGTATATAAAAAACAAACAACAGAGTTCCAAGTTGCAAGCCATGGAGATATTAAAAAAACCTAGGTAGATATCAAGAAAAATGTTCCCCCTTTATGTTAATTTGTTGCAACATAAAGTAAATACATGCTTTCATACTTTTTAAAAAATGTCTTATATATAACAGTATTTAGGTCAAATGATCTATGGATTTATTATTTCTCTTTGAAAAGTAATTTCAAGGCCAATACAAACACATAAGCTGTCTGTTGTATAGTATGCCAGAAATACCCAAGCAAAATTTACCTGTTGTGCTTTGCAATATTCCAGAACTTTCTTAATTAGAGGTGGATCAGAAATTAAATATTTTAAATTTTTTAGGGCTGATTGGAAAATGAAAATCTGCTATGGAAAATTATTGAAGTTTGCAATTTACTCAGTAACTGTACAAAATTAGATCCTTCAAATTTTACAAAGAAATGCATGTAAAGATATGTAGATTAATAAAAGGCACAGTCAAGCTTTTGTTCTAGCAGCTCTAACTGAAGCTATCAGATAGTTGCGGATTTGGGCTCTGTCTATAATTTTCATTTGTTTTGACCAGAAAATACTTTCTAAATAAAAAACTACCAAAATAAAACAAAAAAACTCCTTAGAATTGATATGTTCCCACTATTTTTTTTCAGTTTTAATAGATGTATTTTGACAAAATTTGTTTCATTACAAATTCCAACCTGTTCTTTCTCCACCATTCTCAAATTTTAGTGGTTTAGATAAAACTAGACACAGATCTAAATAATTTCCATTTCAAAACCTAATCCACATAAATCAGTGTTGGCCAAATTGAAAATAAAAGCAAGATACAGTTTCTTTAGTGCAGCTGTGATCATAATAGGCTTAATCACATCAGAATGCTGAACTCAGGATTGTACTTCTTGATTCCTAGAATTGCTGCATAGTCTAGAAACTGAAACTGGAACTTAATTATAAACCACTGCCACACATTCATAGAGATAAGACAAATGACACTAATAACAGCTATTGTTGCTTGATAGCCTGTTGAAGAGATTGCATCTGCCATCATGATTTGGCCATTGCCTCTTCTCTGAGTGAGAGAATAATAGATTTGTTTTATTTATGTTATATCTCACTTTTAAAATAGAGATGAAATCCATTTAATTTTAATAAAATAATAGCTCTGAATGGAAATGTATTTTCACAGAATCATAGAATCATATATTAGAATCATAGAATAGTTTGGGTTGGATGGGACCTTTAAAGGTCATTTAGTCCAACCCCCCTGCAGTGAACAGGGACATCTTCAACTAGATCACGTTGCTCAGAGCCCCCTCCAACCTGACCTTGAATGTTTCCAGGGATGGGGCATCCACCACCTCTCTGGGAAACCTGTGCCAGTGTTCCACCACCCTCAGCCTAAAAAATTTCTTCCTTATAGATAGTCTAAATCTACCCAATTCCCCCTTGTCCTGTGGCAACAGGCCCTGCTAAATGTTTGCCACCATCTTTCTTATAAGCCCTCTTTAAGTACTGAAAGGCTGCAATAAGGTCTCCCCAAAGCCTTCCCCTCTCCAGCCTGAATAACCCCTGTTCTCTCAGCCTTTCCTCATAAAAGAGGCTTATGAGGAAATCCCCTGATCATTTTCGTGGCCCTCCTCTGGACCTGCTCCAACAGGTCCGTGTCTTATGCTGAGGGCTCCAGAGCTGGACACAGGACTCCAGGTGGGGTCTCCCCAGAGCGGAGTAGAGGGGCAGAATCACCTCCCTCGACCTGCTGGCCACGCTTCTTTTGATGCA
>NW_008824659.1:54768-59840 GCF_000699105.1 Pygoscelis adeliae
GTCCCTGGCCAGATTTAATTCTATCAGGGCTTTAGCGTTTCTAACCTCGTCCCTGGCTGCTCGGACAATTTCTCTGCATTCCTCCCAGGCTACCTGTCCTTGCTTCCACCCTCTGTAGGCTTCCTTTTTGTGTTTGTGTTTGTCCAGGAGCTCCTTGTTCATCCACGCAGGCCTCCTGGCGTTTTTGCCTGACTTCCTCTTTGTTGGGATGCATCGCTCCTGAGCTTGGAGGAGGTGATCCTTGAATATTACCCAGCTTTCTTGGGCCCCTCTTCTCTCCAGGGCTTTGTCCCATGGCACTCTACCAAGCAGATCCCTGAAGAGGCCAAAGTCCGCTCTCCTGAAGTCCAGGGTAGTGAGCTTGCTGTGCGTCCTCCTCAGTGCCCTAAGGATCTTGAACTCCACCATTTTGTGGTCACTGCAGCCCAGGCTGCCCTTGAGCTTCACATTCCCCACCAGCCCCTCCTTGCTGGTCGGAACAAGGCCCAGCATAGCACCTCTCCTCCTTGGCTCCCCTATCGCTTGGAGAAGGAAGTTATCATTGACGCATTCCAGGAACCTCCCAGATTGCTTATGCCCTGCCGTGTTGTCCTTCCAACAGATATCGGGGTGGTTGAAGTCCCCCGTGAGGACTTTTTATATTGAGATATATATATATGGTGATATTTTTTATCACCATGTATCATTTGGTTGGTTCTGATATAAGAGGTAAAATGAGATATAAATCAAATATGATATGATTTGAAAAAAAAAATCACTTAGCAAGCAAAAATCATTTCTCACAGATGAGAATTTAATCAAGTAAACATACAGTTCCATATCAGTTACAGTTACCAATAAACTTTTCTTGGCAGAAAAAGATATAGAATAGCTACAGTCACGAGCCTGAAACACATAATCATTCAAAGATGAGCACAGGAAGCTTAAAATAATGCACAAATCTCAGAGGGTCAACCATAGACAGTCTGTTTCCAATTCTCCCACCCAAGTGATTCTAGGTTTTCTTTCAACATAGTGGCACGTGACACTTTTTTTTTTTTAAATGGAGATTTCGTCAAGTCCTTGCAATGAACTGATTCATCCAACTGTTTCTCTTAACATAATGTCACTTCGTGCTCAGAGAAGAAGTTTTCATCCCTGAATACCTTGCTTTAATAAACTCTTTCTTCACCATATGATAACTAAGAGATAAAATCACTTCATTTTTTAAAAATGTGGAATCTGGTACATATTCTAATTACTTCAACTGTACTTAGAAATAGGTCTCTCACTGCAATGATGTTGGGCATTCTCCCACTTTAGTAAAATATGAGAAAAATTGATATTTTATTGACTACTAGTATTTATTAAAGACTATTATAAACACATAAACCCCATCTTATAAGATTGAGAAAACCCAGAATGATTTAAAATTAACTTGTGTGCTGTTTGTTATCCAGTTCTTGTGAAAAAAATGGGTATTCTAAGAATATGTAGTTGAGCTCAAGTACATAAAAAATTACACCAGAATCAAAGTTTCAGAACTTGGGATATGTTCCTATAATAAACTGTTTGGAATGAGGGCAGCCTTTGTAAGATGTTTGATAACGTTCATGGCTATGGTCAAGATTTTGATCAGCACAATGAAAAGAAGAGTTGAAAAGAAGAGTTACACAACATAAGGAAATCTATAGAAATCTATGCCAGCTTATATGCAGGGTCGTAGTAGTTATCAGTGAAAGCTGGTGTGTTAACTGCAGGACCAATGAAATACTAGCTTAAGCTTAGCCTTAAATTTCAGTGTCATTTACAGTTCTGCAAGGTTGTGGTAACACACGGTTTGTGGATGAAATGGTGCAGAATTTGGATGTAGGCAGAAAGGACAATTCGCTCCATATAGTGAAGAATGACTTAGAATGACAATGGATATTGTGAGCAAGACAAAGCCAGGCATAAAGAAAAATTAAAAAAAAGAAAAGCAAACCAACAACAAAACCAGATTTGTAAGGTGAGATTATGCAGTGAATTTCTTTCTTTCTATGACCAGTGTCTGAATGTTCTACTCTAAAGATTTTGAATGTCCCATATGAAGCAAAGCTACCTCTGACTTCACCTATTGCAGCAGAGGAATATAATGGACTCTTGTTTTGGCAGTTGCAGATAAAAATACTTTCCGGAACAAATATCACTTATGGTCATAATAGGAATTTTGGCTGCATACATTAATCTCCATCTGCTATGGTACGCCTGTGCACACTCATTTGATGATGACTTCAGGAGGGCTAAGAGCCATCTAGGAATCATTTTGAAGAAGAATCTGCAGAATGTAGCTAGTTTTATTTCTTCTCTAAGGAACTTCTAGTTAGTGACAATGACCAATAAAACTTTCACACCTGTTCACATTTATATTCCAAATCAGAGTGGGATCTGATTGCCTGGATTTGATGATACCACAGTTGTATACAAACTCCAAAGTCTACCCAGCAAGGATTCCAAAGCCCATAAAAACCCCCATACATAGTGAAACCAAAACAAATTCATTTTGGGTCTGAACAAGGCAGAATTCCAGCTTAAATAGGTTGAGCTTCTGCTCATCTGCACATGCACTGAATCTTTCCATTGGGTAAAAAATAATTACTATCAAGTATGAAAAAACTCAACATGGGGAAAAAAAATCAATACAAATTCTACAGACTTTAAACTGCTCAGAATATGTATCAAACACTTATTGGTGTGTTTCTCAGAGATGTACACAAATAGGCAGCTGAATCTAATAATTCTCTGGCTCTTGAAAGAAAGCTGAAGGAGATGAAGAGGTAAGATTCTGAAGCTGCATACTCCTGGTTAATATCAAGTCACTCCTAACGAACAGAGATAAAGCAATGTAAGTAAGATTCAAATCATGCAAATGTTATTCAGCACCTTTTATATTTTAACAACATTCCACAATAGCTCACAAGTGCAAGTAGTCAGTTTAGTTTCCAAAGTGATCTTAAAAATTTCAACTTCAATTCCATAGTCAGAATAAGAACGTAAAACTAAAATCTTAAAAACTGTGGTCCCATCTCTAAAACTACATGCTCATCGTGGGTCTGAATGAAGCCAGTGAAAAAAAAATATGTATCAAACACTTATTGGTGTGTTTATATTATCAAACACTTATTGGTGTGTAATTTATATTCCAAATCAGAGTGGGATCTGATTGCCTGGATTTGATGATACCACAGTTGTATACAAACTCATCGTGGGTCTGAATGAAGCCAGTGAAAAAAAAATATGACTCTCCAAAAATACGATTTTGGCTGGGACAGAGTTAGTTTTCTTCCTAGTAGCTGGTACAGTGCTGTGGTTTGGATTTAAGATGAGAATAATATTGATAACACACTGATGTTTTAGTTGGTGCTAAGTAGTGCTTACACTAGTCAAGGACTTTTCAGCTTCTTATGCCCTGCCAGCGAGAAGCTGGGAGGGGGCACAGCCAGAACAGCTGACCCAAACTGGCCAAAGGGATATTCCACACCATATGACATCATGCTCAGCATATAAACTGGGGGGAGTTGGCCAGGGAGTGGGGACCACTGCTTGGGAACTGGGTGGGCATCGGTCACTGGATGGTGATCAATTGCATTGTGCATCACTTATTTTGTAAATTATTTTATTATTATTATTATTATTATTATTATTATAACTTCTTTTCTGTCCTATTAAACTGTCTTTATATCAACCTATGAATTTTACTTTTTTTTTTTTCTCAATTCTCTCCCCCATCCCACTGGTGGGGGGAGGGAGTGAGCAAATGGCTGTGTGGTGTTTAGCTGCCTGCCGGGTTAAACCACAACAGTAAGAGATGATTGCTTTTTTTTTTTGTCAGTTAAGGATGGAAAAATAAGTTAGTCTTACAGACATTGATGCGTTAGAAACAGCATTGTGATACACAATTTGTCCTGATGAAACTGTAACTGTTACAAAAGGTCATGAAACCTTTCTTACTTCGTATGACTGTTCTCAGTCATATGTTCATGTGGGTCTCCAGTAGATGGTGTACATAATTTAACGTCAATTCTACATTTGCTGCTGAAGCTGTGGTCGAACACTTGACACCTATCCAATTTACCCCACTGCAATATCTGTATTAGGTCTGCTTCCTATTATAATTAACAGGGTTAACCACACAAGTATCACTCATATAGTGCTCTTGCAGTGATTGATGGTGACCTTATGTGCTGGTTTTGGGTGGGGTAAAGTTAATTTTCTTCATAGTAGCTAGTATGGGGCTATGTTTTGGATTTCTGCTGAAAACAGTGTTGATAACTCAGGGATGTTTTAGTTACTGCTGAGCAGTGCTTACACTAGTCAAGGACTTTTCAGCTTCTCATGCCCTGTCAGCAAGAAGCTGGGAGGGGGCACAGCCAGGACAGCTGACCCCAACTGACCAAAGGGATATCCCATAACATATGACGCCATGCTCAGTACATAAAGTTGGGGGAAGAAGAAGGAATGGGGGGACATTCAGAGTTACAGCATTTGTCTTCCCAGGTAACTGTTACATGTGATGGAGCCCTGCTTTCCTGGAGATGGCTGAACACCTGCCTGCCTGTGGGAAGTAGTGAATTAATTCCTGGTTTTGCTTTGCTTGTGTGGGCAGCTTTTGCTTTATCTATTAATCTGTCTTTATCTCAATCCATAAGTTTTCTCACTTTTACCCTTCTGATTCTCTCCCCAATCCCACCTGGTGGGGAGTGAGCAAGTGACTGTGTGGTGCTTGGTTGCCAGATAGGGTTAAATCATGACAGTCCTTTTTGGCACCCAACATGGGGCTCAAAATGTTCCAGATAACAACAGATTTGATTGGAATGTGCTAGATTGAATTTATAGCTATTATTGCTGTTTAGCTATTAACCAGCAGGCTTCTGTGCTTGTCATGAGGCTTGCTTGCTTTACTGTATATTAGAGTCCAGTGCTCGTTAGTGGCTGCTTTTTGCTTTCGCTGCTTGCTGTACTGCTGTGCTGCTTATCATCTTACTGTGCTGTGCCTGGGAACATTTTGATAACAGCAATGGCCATGCGCCTGGGCTGGCAGATGGCCAGGGCAT
>NW_008824659.1:60900-70488 GCF_000699105.1 Pygoscelis adeliae
CTGGAGGTGCACAAGAAGCCGGGAGGGGGCACAGCCAGGACAGCTGACCCAAACTGGCCAAAGGGATATTCCATATCATGTGACGTCATGCTCAGTACAAAAACTGGGGGAAAGATGGCGGGGGGGTCCGCTGCTCGGGGACTGGCTGGGCATCAGTCGACAGGTGGTGAGCAATTGCATTGTGCATCACTTGCTTTGTATATTATTATTATTATTATTATTATTATTACTAGTAGTAGTAGTAGTATTTTATTTTATTTAAATTATTAAACTGTCTTTATCTCAACGGACGAGTTTTCTCACTTTTACTCTTCCAATTCTCTCCCCCATCCCACCGGGGGCGGGGAGTGAGCAAGCAGCTGTGTGGTGCTCAGTTGCCGACTGAGGTTAAACCATGACACCCAGCCTACTCACTGCCAGGGTGGTGTGAGAAGCAGAAAAGGCCTTGACTGTGTGTAAGCACTGCTGAGCAATAACTAAAACATCCCTGTGTTAACAATACTGTTTTCAGCAGAAATCCAAAACATAACCCGATTCTAGCTATTATGAAGAAAATTAACTCTACTCCAGCCAAAACCAACACACCTTATAAATTTAACTGTAAGAGGTCAAGATCCTGAAGAAAATACATACTTGCAAAAACATGTATCTTTGCTATCTAATATATCAGGTATTAATATATTAAATTATTACCATTATGATTTCCTGTACCTTTCATTTGCAATTTTGTATGAAATTTCAATTATTATTTAAGAGCCTTTATTCCATTGGAATTTATAATGAAATTATGAGGTTTAGATGCAAAAGGTTATTCATATACATTCTGTGAATAACTGTAAATGAACAAAATTGCTAGCATATAAGTAATATAATTTTTCTTATATTGTTCTATTTTAATTTTCCCCTTGATTAAATTTTGTGCAGGTTGTATTCTAAGCTCTGTGATGCGAAGGTATCAGTTCACATCTAAGTAGCTCATGGAGAATTATAAAACAGAGTGCTGAGATAATTAAATAAGTATTAAGTGGATTAGTTGGTCACATCCCAAAGCTCTGAAATGGCTTTTCAGTGGGAAAGAATGCAAAATTGCTACAAAACCTTATGGTACAATTTCAGTCATGGATTTAGATGTCTCTATGAGAATGAGCTTTTACTTTCTGACATAGTTTGTACTTGCCATCTTACAACTACCAAAGGTTAATGACCATATTCTAATTATTTGCTATTTTCAATATTATTTTACATGGAAGAGAAAAGGTCTAGAATGAAAATTTGACTCTGTGTATTTCCCAGATGGATTTCATAAAATATGTTAGCTAAAGAACCTTCTAATTTCTTTTTTTCTACACTTGTAGAAAATATGAGTGTCATACTATGGGCATGTCTGCACTATTCTGCAGGGCACACCACAAAAAATCCAGATATAGCTGCTGATGGGCTGGTTCAGGCACAGTTTGTAGTTGCTGAAATGCAAGCTCAAGTCCTGAAAATCCAATAGCTGCTTTTAACAACCTACATACCAGAAGAACATCAGTGAACAGTTGCTATTTTCATCCTTAAGTGAAATCCCCTCCTGCCAAAAAAACAAAAGGCAACATTCCAATTGATTTCAATGGGAATGGGATTCCACCCCATGCCTTATTGTGGGGCTGCCAAATTTAATTCAAAATTTTGAAGCAATAGAGAATTTACTGTGTGCCTTGGAAACTTGTTCAACTAATTGCTGTCTTACAGAGTGTAAAATGTACATTTTTTTTCCACGTGATTTTATCAATATTGTCAGTTTTCCCAAAGCTTCCTATATACAGTTCTATGAATGAAAAAAACTTAGGGTCAGAAGTTCATAATTCTGTGTCTTGATATAATATGGTGACAAGAACACACTGAAGTATTCCAAATCAATTGATGTTAGATAGTGGATAAATTGAGATAAAAATTGGGATTAAATGCTAGGTTTCTGTTATTTTTTTTTTCTTTTCATAATAGATTAAAAGAGACTTCCAGGTTTTCAAAGAAACAAAGTCAGTGTTGCAGAGATATAGATCCCAAGAAGGTATCTGGGTGTGTAATTTCATTTTTCATTCATCAAAAATATGGAACCTAAGTACCTTTAAATTCTGTATGTTTGTTATTTGTAGGAATTCAGATAACTACCATTGTTCAGAAAAAAATGTTCATATTTCACACTAAACTGCTGCTTAGTTTTGAACAGTTATTTAATTAGAATTAATACTTTTAGCAGGATCAAAAAGTTTCAATTTAAGTGGCGTCTCAGAACAAAAACAATACTTTTCAAGAAGTAAAAATACAAAAGGGACAAAGCATTGGATAAAGACAGTAACCAGACTTCTTAAAGTGACAGTCACAAGGACTATAGGTAGAAATTAACTGGAGTGATTGCTCGTTTTCTCCTTCCACTTTGGAAATTTGAATTATTCAGCATCCTGCTTACTGGCAGAGTTCCACTGCTAGCCACATGATGCAACCCTGGCACGGCAGCCTGAAGTGAAAACTCAATTTCAGAGTCGAAAGCTATAAGCTGCTACAAACTGCTCTAAAGTATCACTTTAAAAAGGCTTGGCATCCTTTTTTTTATAACTGTGTTTCAATATTCTCTTTTTTGTATTTGGCCTGGGGAAAGGTACTTAAGCAAACACATGGGAACTGTTTCATTGCAGAGATTTAAATGTGTGTTAATTAATCAAAAGTCTATAAAATAATCCTTCACAATGAATCTGTAAAGGAAATGTTTGTCTTCTCTTGGAATTTCCAGTGTTAAATATCTGATGAACGAGCTTTTAATTTCATCTCTAATTCCCTGGAAATCATATGTCTTTGACTTACGAGCCTCATCCTTTTCTGAGTCCTCTCTCATGAATAACACTGTTACATTTTTCTTCTAAGTGTTGTGCATATTTTGCAATACCTTTTCATGTCAGGCCACATCTTCCTGGCAAACCCTCCCATTTTGTTTCAGGCATTGATCTTTGCTGGAATTTGCTTTGGATCTCTGAAGAGAAATTTTCTTTCGTGACTCAATTTAAATTCTCAATGACAAAATTTTAAACTTCCCCAAGGTATTTCACTGGAGATTCTTTTCTTCAGTAACACCCCTGGCTGCAGCTTATGAATTACAGACACATCCTAAACTTTGAAAATATTGTGAAAATAAGTTTACTATAACAGGCTAAAGGTTTGTGGATATCTTAATGGTTTATATTTTTCTTTAAAAATGTAAAAAGAGACAGGTCAGATCCATAATTAGCAGACAATAGATCATAGAATCATAGAATCATAGAATCATTAAGGTTGGAAAAGAGTCCAACTGTCAACCCAACACCACCATGCCTACTAAACCATGTCCCTAAGCGCCTCAGCTACACGTCTTTTAAATACTTCCAGGGATGGTGACTCAACCACTTCCCTGGGCAGCCTGTTCCAATGTTTAACCACTCTTTCAGTAAAGAAATTTTTCCTCACATCCAATCTAAACCTCCCCTGGCACAACTTGAGGCCATTTCCTCTCATCCTTTCGCCAGTTACTTGGGAGAAGAGACCGACACCCACCTCACTACAGCCTCCTTTCAGGGAGTTGTAGAGAGCGATGAGGTCTCCCCTCAGCCTCCTTCTCTCCAGGCTAAACAACCCCAGTTCCCTCAGCCACTCCTCATAAGACTTCTTCTCCAGACCCCTATCATTGCTAATAGATAGCAATGTAAAATCAGCAGATAATTATAATTAGTTACTTACTTCCATGCTTTCCAGGCATTAGTCAGCAAAAATTATCTGCTAGTAACAAGCTTATGTTATATTATCATAGCTCTGTATAATACAACAAACTACATATCTTCATGACCAATTTTGAAATAAGGAGATTCTAGACCATTCCAATTTTATATGCTCGTTACTTTAAAAGTTATTTTCTTAAAGTAAGTGTGCATTTATCTAAACAAGAACTAGAGAATGTTCTGTCAGAATAACCTTTTTTCCTAGAAAATATAAAAGATGGTATCAGAAAAACACTTGTTTAGTGGTGCATATGTGCTGCAAAATCATTTTGAACTTTTTTGTCTTTAAATATGGGAGCATAAGGAAAGTCAAACAACAAAGAAACATCATTACAAAAAGTGAAATTTTTGCGTATTTGAGTTCACAACTGTCAAATCAGGAAGTGCTGGAAGGAACTGTTTGTGTGCACACACGCACGTATGTATCCTTGCAAAAACTGTATCTGTTAGAAAGTTCTTAAAACTGGGAGGAAAACTGAGAGATTAGAAGATCTTTTGAAAGGGCAGGACTCTGTCTCCCTGTATTGAAAAGAAAGGAAAGTAGATGTTAGAAAGGACTGGGACAGAGTATGGAGAAAATGTAGAAAAAACAAGAGTCATAGCAGAGGAAATATTTATGTTACTATACACAGTACAGCTCTTTTACCACCAGTTCTCTGAGGTATCTTCTTTTCACTAGTGTTTTAAACCAACTCTCTTCAGGCTGAGAAAATTAGTAAACCGAATATAAAGTTTTCCACTGAAGTGACTTTATGCAAATGAGTCATTAATGCAGTCTCCAGGATGTTGTCAGCCCAATCTGTTTCTATCTTAGCATTAACTTCATAACATATGTTTGCATCTATTTTATGATACTGGTAACACTTCTCTTATGTGAACCAGGAATTGGCCCCAAAACTTTTGAGTAGTAGCAGCTTGCTATACAATACAGGAAGCTGTTGTGCAGATCCTTTAAAAATGATTTAAAACATTCCCAAAACATCACTTAAATAAATTGCTCTTTTAAAGGATTATAGAATAAATGGATAAATTAGTTCTAGCCATTACACATTCTGATGTATTGCTTCATGCTAGGCTATACTGCAATGTGTCACTTCTGGTGACTTTCCTACTTTGTTTCCTTAACATTTCAGATATGACATGCTGTTACAGTGACTAATGCAATCTTACAGGACCTAAAGAAACTTGCATGCCAGGAATTAGTAATAAAGTGTACCACTGCCTTGTTTTGCACACTTTTATTTCTTTAAAACAATGAAAAATATCTTTTTCTAAATAACAGAGACAATACTATTTACTTTCTACTGGCTATTTTTTTAAAATAACCAAGACCTACAAAAAGTGAACAACTATTCTAAATATTTGTTGTGGTTTAACCCGGCAGGCAGCTAAACACCACACAGCCATTTGCTCGCTCCTTCCCCCCACCAGTGAGATGGGGGAGAGAATCAGGGAAAAAAAAAGTAAAATTCATAGGTTGAGATAAAGACAGTTTAATAGGACAGAAAAGGAAGGGAAAATAATAATAATAATAATAATAATTAATAATAATAATAATAATAATGAATATACAACATAAGTGATGCACAATGCAATTGATCACCACCCTCTGACCAATGCCCAGCCAGTTCCCAAGTAGTGGTCACCACCCCCCAGCCAACTCCCCCCCAGTTTATATGCTGAGCATGACGTCATATGGTGTGGAATATCCCTTTGGCCAGTTTGGGTCAGCTGTCCTGGCTGTGCCCCCTCCCAGCTTCTTGTGCACCTCCAGTCTTCTCAGTCGGTAGACCATGGGAAGCTGAAAAGTCCTTGACTAGTGTAAGAACTGCTTAGCAACAACTAAAACATCGGTGTGTTATCAACATTATTCTCATCCTAAATCCAAAAGACAGCACTGTACCAGCTACTAGGAAGAAAATTAACTCTATCCCAGCCGAAACCAGGTCAATATTATACACATGAAAATACTTTTCTGATTGTACAGTCTTTTTTAAAAAGTCTCCTTCTTAAACCGATAAAAACAGAGTTCTTCACATAAATAGTCAACAACAAGATGATATTATGTCTCTTCTGCTCTTAATAAAAATGAAAATTCAAACCACAAAATATTTTTTTGGCATTTTTAAAACTGTGATAGCTGACTTTACACTTCACAGTTTGAAACACTGTCTGAATGATTCCAAACTCATTTTTGAGAGTGCCAGGTTGCAATAACTTAGAAATTCTCAAATGTTATCCAGTATAAAAGGCACGAGCAGCCCACTGAGCAGGGACTGAAATTCTTAAGCTGTTTCACGAGTTTTTGAATGAAGTGTAATTTTGCTATTGCAAGAACAAAGAACAGGGGCTGGGCCAGTTATGCCATAGAAAGGATATAGTGGAGAGGCAAGGCTCGTAGTCTCCTCATCACAGCTGGGGGGAGCAGGAGGAAAAAAGAGAAATGTGACAGCTTCAGTTAGGAGGGTCTTCTCACTCTCTAGCAGTAGCTGTTGTCCCAACTTCTTTCTTTGGAACTGGCAGCAAAGGGAGGCCAGCTTCCCACAGCTCTGACACAGCAGGGAATGCAATGGTACAATGACTGGTTTTCTGACTCCAGCAAGAAGCCGGCTTGGAAAACTGTACAATTAGAAGCTGCTCTGCCTTCTTCCTAAGTTATCATTCATAACAACTGCACTTCAGCTATGCTTCCACTTTGCTCCTTTTTCCCTGGTCTCATGAATCATATACTTTGATTTGTACAGCGATGCAGCTTTGTTCTATAATTAGCCTATAGCAAGTGGTCATGGTGAGATATGGATCTGAAACCATTGGACTGAAATGGTTGGATTTTACCTTTATCACCGATTTCTTGCATGATTCATAAAACACTACATAAAAAGTTGGCAGGACTTTCTCTTTTTCTGAGTATGCTTTGAAAGAAAATAGTGGCCCATGGGCAGTAATAGCTATAGATGCTTAAATACAGAGAAGTCTAGTCTCTTCTTTTTAATTTGATGAAGATATCTACCTGCAGGTAAATCAGAGGCCTAAGCCTGAAAAGCAATGGGATTTCAGGTACTAACTCTGTGGTCTTCCTTATTTCCTAAATCCCTAATCAACACATGAGCATTTTGAAGTATCTAATTCTCTGTGTACTGCACAGGCTTTCCCACTCACATATTTGACTTTTACTCAGAAAAACCTGAGGACCTAATACACAATTTCCAAACAAGTGGCAGTCCAAGATTAACTGAGGGAAAATTTCAATCTCTAACCCCATTGCAGGATGACAGTGCAAGCTAATGAGGAGGTTGTTCCATCTTATCTTCTTTCCACCTACAAATTTGCATCTGGATACTGAAACATTAGATATGTTGGGGCTAAAATTTCATCCTGGATTTTGCTTATTGACCTGTCTGTGGTGGATTTCTTTCTTTTTTTCATTCTTTTTCCCTCCAGGTTTTCAAAGTTGCTCTTGTCGCTGTGACTGATACTGTTTTTTCACTGCTAAAATATAAAAGTAAAACAGATATTCTCCAAGTCTAAACAAAATTGTCACCAGGGACATCACTATAAGGGGCATAACTAGACCCTTGGGAGCACAGCAAGAGAAAATCATTCTCCCAGAAGATTCTGCTTCCAAAGTTATAGCTGTGGGGAAAGAAGATAACAACCAATATAAAAATGAAGTCCAAGAGTCAGAGAAGAAAGGAGAAGGAAATGAGGTAAAGAGACTCAGTAAAGGTACTCACTAAGGAATAAATGAAATAATATGTCACAGATATGTCAGAGATCAGATTTTCTGTTATGAAAATATAAAATGGTAGACCCTTTGTGGATAAAAGGTTGTTAACAGCTCCAGTCTTGATATTCAGTCTGTAGTACCATATAAGTCAATGACCTTGTTATTTGTAAAACTTTCAGACGGAGAAGCCAAACTGATGTCCAGATTCTGATTAAAAATCACTAGTAAATCAAACTGTGCATTTCCTCTTTAAATTTGATTTCCTTCACCATATGAAAACGAAAGGCAAATTATGAAGACAAAAATGTTTCTACATATTTAAATAGGTTCAGTACAAAAATAGGTTCATGACTCTAATTTCAGTACCAAGTTAAGATTGTGCTTTGTCTTTTTTGTTAGACTTAAGACAGTGCCTGTCAAATTTGATTTTGAAATCATGGAAATTATGGAAAAGGATAAATAATTCTCATGTAAATTCCAATACTTAGAGCAAAGACCACTTGTATATTATTTTTGATGACAGCAGAGCTTTGTGCAGGAACTGAATGTTCATTTTATGGAATAAGGGAGCATTTCATTGGAAAGCTGCCATTTTTTCCCTAGCTACAATCTATGAGAAAATTTCTTTCTGAAATTGCGTTGGGCTATAACGAATGCGCATGGTTTGGTGTCTCTTGTAGAGCATTCAAAAGAGCATTTCCAAGATGCTGCAAAGGTAGGGGGACGTAATGCAAATGCATATCACCAAGCCAATATAACATTCTCACACATTAGGAGCCAGAGCCTCTGTGATCAGTTGAAAGGACTCAGGAGTGGAGAAAGGAGCAAAGATGTTTTGAAGTCGCATTTCATCTTTCTGAATCCCAGCCCAGGTCTTGCAACTCATTAGAGCTCCCCAGAAAAATTTTGCCAAAGAGTGCAGTGTGATCCTCCTCCTTTCTCTTCAGAGACTCCTCTGTAAAAAATATCTAAATTAGAAACTAGTTAGAAATCAGTATAAATGCTGCTCACTAGGTGGATCTAGACTACCAGAAAACAAATTTCTTACTACTCCTATCACTTCTCAGCTGCTCCCCTGCTAAGAATAATACAGTTTGGAATTATGTCGCAGTTTACAGGTTTCTTTGTCTTTACCACCCCTGAAACTGAAATGAAAACTGCAGTTCAAGAGAAAAGTTATAGGAAAGAGAAAGAGATTGGTGATATAAGCATCCTCTGGCTGCAGATTAGATGGATTGAGTTTACAAACTTATTTGTGTTGAAAGGAAGTCATTCAGTAAGAGTTTCTGGCTCTTAATGCATCTATATGTACTCAACACGAGAAGTCAGTATCATTCTTCCTAAAAGCAAACTGAGAATACAGAAAGGAAGAGATATGTGTCTGCATGCATTCGGCATAGCTGGTAGACTCCCAGTTACCTCTGTCCATACCTGCTGCCCTAGAAGCATGCCAGCATAAACATGATCTGCAAAATCTCATCCCAAAATGTATTACCAACTGTGTAACTGTGATCATTTTCCTAAACTAACTATAGAACTCAGAAGAAACTGACAGGAATTTAAGGAAAGAAATTTAAACCTTTCATTCTATCTAATACCCATGGATCAAACTCCAAGGCACTAAGCCATATTGTTCAGGTATTGTATAGCATTGTAACTTAACAAATAACTCCATTGTTTCCTATAATATTTCAATGGCTGAGGTAACAACACTTCAAGATCTGTAATTAGGATGTCTAGTCAATCCCATGAATTCCAGGCGCTGACAGATCATAGAATCATAAAATCATAGAACAGTTTGGGTTGGAAGGGACCTTTAAAGATCATCTAGTCCAACCCCCCTGCCATGGGCAGGGACATCTTCAACTAGATCACGTTGCTCAGAGCCCCCTCTAACCTGACCTTGAATGTTTCCAGGGATGGGGCATCCACTGTCTCTCTGGGCAACCTGTGCCAGTGTTTTATCATCGTCATTGTAAATTTCTTCCTTAGATCTAGTCTAAATCTACCCTCTTTTAGTTTAAAATCATTATCCCTTGTCCTGTTGCAACAGGCCCTGCTAAAAAGTTTGTC